>NC_048579.1:2778163-2948163 GCF_013265735.2 Oncorhynchus mykiss | reverse complement strand
GCTACCTGCCTCCTCTACACTCTAACCACTAGGCTACCTGCCCCCTTTACACTCTAACCACTAGACTACCTGACCCATCTAAACTCTAACCACTAGGCTACCTGCCTCCTCTACACTCTAACCACTAGGCTACCTGCCTCCTCTACACTCTAACCACTAGGCTACCTGACCCCTCTACACTCTAACCACTAGGCTATCTGCCTCCTCTACAGTCTAACCACTAGGCTACCTGCCTCCTCTACACTCTAACCACTAGGCTACCTGACCCCTCTACACTCTAACCACTAGGCTATCTGCCTCCTCTACAGTCTAACCACTAGGCTACCTGCCTCCTCTACACTCTAACCACTAGGCTACCTGACCCCTCTACACTCTAACCACTAGGCTACCTGCCTCCTCTACACTCTAACCACTAGGCTACCTGCCTCCTCTACACTCTAACCACTAGGCTACCTGACCCCTCTACACTCTAACCACTAGGCTACCTGCCTCCTCTACAGTCTAACCACTAGGCTACCTGCCACCTCTACACTCTAACCACTAGACTACCTGCTGCCTCTACACTCTAACCACTAGGCTACCTGACTCCTCTACACTCTAACCACTAGGCTACCTGACCCCTCTACACTCTAACCACTAGACTACCTGCCTCCTCTACACTCTAACCACTAGGCTACCTGCCTCCTCTACACTCTAACCACTAGACTACCTGCCACCTCTACACTCTAACCACTAGTCTACCTGCCTCCTCTACACTCTAACCACTAGGCTGCCTGCTGCCTCTACACTATAACCACTAGGCTACCTGCCTCCTCTACACTCTAACCACTAGGCTACCTGCCACCTCTACACTCTAACCACTAGACTACCTGCCGCCTCTACACTCTAACCACTAGTCTACCTGCCTCCTCTACACTCTAACCACTAGGCTACCTGCCACCTCTACACTCTAACCACTAGACTACCTGCCTCCTCTACACTCTAACCACTAGTCTACCTGCCTCCTCTATACTCTAACCACTAGGCTACCTACCACCTCTACACTCTAACCACTAGACTACCTGCCGCCTCTACACTCTAACCACTAGTCTACCTGCCTCCTCTACACTCTAACCACTAGGCTACCTGCCACCTCTACACTCTAACCACTAGACTACCTGCCTCCTCTACACTCTAACCACTAGTCTACCTGCCTCCTCTACACTCTAACCACTAGGCTGCCTGCTGCCTCTACACTCTAACCACTAGACTACCTGCCTCCTCTACACTCTAACCACTAGGCTACCTGCCTCCTCTACACTCTAACCACTAGGCTACCTGACCCCTCTACACTCTAACCACTAGTCTACCTGCCTCCTCTACACTCTAACCACTAGGCTACCTGCCTCCTCTACACTCTAACCACTAGGCTACCTGCCTCCTCTACACTCTAACCACTAGGCTACCTGCCTCCTCTACACTCTAACCACTAGACTACCTGCTGCCTCTACACGCTAACCACTAGGCTACCTGCCATCTCTACACTCTAACCACTAGGCTACCTGTAATGCAGGGATTCGATCTTGCAACCTTTCAGTTACTAGTCCAACACCGTTTTAACGTTTTAACTCTAATCATATTCTAGATTAGATGGGATGTTTGTGGTCTTAAACATTTATAACAATGTGTGTTTACAAAAAAAAATAAAAATACTGTGGAAACATTATAGCTTGTCTAGTTTTTTCATTCTTAACATCTGGTAATACAATTAGCAACAGCAAAATAATATATCATTGCATTCCCCCTAATAAAATGTATTAAGTAGCTATAAAAATAACCCTCAAAAATATTATAATGAAAATAGAATTTGCACAATTGTAATAACATTTTATAAACTGCAATTGTACTACATAGATCCCAATAAAAAAACAATACCAATAACGAAACCATTGTGTAACAATTCTGCCAGTGTATTTTAGAGATAGAAAATCTGATGATAATATGAATGAGCCTGGAAGGTACCTAGCCTGGTTAACAATATGAATGACCCTGGAAGATACCTAGCCTGGTTAACAATATGAATGACCCTGGAAGGTACCTAGCCTGGTTAACAATATGAATGACCCTGGAAGGTACCTAGCCTGGTTAACAATATGAATGACCCTGGAAGATACCTAGCCTGGTTAACAATATGAATGACTCTGGAAGGTAACTAGCCTGGTTAATAGTATTAATGACCCTGGAAGATACCTAGCCTGGTTAACAATATGAATGACCCTGGAAGATACCTAGCCTGGTTAATAGTATTAATGACCCTGGAAGGTACCTAGCCTGGTTAACAATATGAATGATCCTGGAAGGTACCTAGCCTGGTTAACAATATGAATGACCCTGGAAGATAACTAGCCTGGTTAATAGTATTAATGACCCTGGAAGGTACCTAGCCTGGTTAATAGTATTAATGACCCTGGAAGGTACCTAGCCTGGTTAATAGTATGAATGACCCTGGAAGGTACCTAGCCTGGTTAACAATATGAATGACCCTGGAAGATACCTAGCCTGGTTAACAATATGAATGACCCTGGAAGATACCTAGCCTGGTTAACAATATGAATGACTCTGGAAGGTAACTAGCCTGGTTAATAGTATTAATGACCCTGGAAGATACCTAGCCTGGTTAACAATATGAATGACCCTGGAAGATACCTAGCCTGGTTAATAGTATTAATGACCCTGGAAGGTACCTAGCCTGGTTAACAATATGAATGACCCTGGAAGGTACCTAGCCTGGTTAACAATATGAATGACCCTGGAAGATACCTAGCCTGGTTAATAGTATGAATGACCCTGGAAGGTACCTAGCCTGGTTAACAATATGAATGACCCTGGAAGATACCTAGCCTGGTTAACAATATGAATGACTCTGGAAGGTAACTAGCCTGGTTAATAGTATTAATGACCATGGAAGATACCTAGCCTGGTTAACAATATGAATGACCCTGGAAGGTACCTAGCCTGGTTAATAGTATGAATGACCCTGGAAGGTACCTAGCCTGGTTAACAATATGAATGACCCTGGAAGATACCTAGCCTGGTTAACAATATGAATGACTCTGGAAGGTAACTAGCCTGGTTAATAGTATTAATGACCCTGGAAGATACCTAGCCTGGTTAACAATATGAATGACCCTGGAAGATACCTAGCCTGGTTAACAATATGAATTACCCTGGAAGATACCTAGCCTGGTTAACAATATGAATGACTCTGGAAGGTACCTAGCCTGGTTAATAGTATTAATGACCCTGGAAGATACCTAGCTTGGTTAACAATATGAATGACCCTGGAAGATACCTAGCCTGGTTAACAATATGAATGACCCTGGAAGGTACCTAGCCTGGTTAATAGTATTAATGACCCTGGAAGGTACCTAGCCTGGTTAATAGTATGAATGACCCTGGAAGGTACCTAGCCTGGTTAACAATATGAATGACCCTGGAAGGTACCTAGCCTGGTTAACCATATGAATGAGCCTGGAAGGTACCTAGCCTGGTTAACAATATGAATGACCCTGGAAGATACCTAGCCTGGTTAACAATATGAATGACTCTGGAAGGTACCTAGCCTGGTTAATAGTATTCATGACCCTGGAAGGTACCTAGCCTGGTTAAGAGTATGAATGACCCTGGAAGGTACCTAGCCTGGTTAACAATATGAATGACCCTGGAAGGTACCTAGCCTGGTTAACCATATGAATGAGCCTGGAAGGTACCTAGCCTGGTTAACAATATGAATGACCCTGGAAGATACCTAGCCTGGTTAACAATATGAATGACTCTGGAAGGTACCTAGCCTGGTTAATAGTATTAATGACCCTGGAAGATACCTAGCCTGGTTAACAATATGAATGACTCTGGAAGGTACCTAGCCTGGTTAATAGTATTAATGACCCTGGAAGGTTCCTAGCCTGGTTAACAATATGAATGACCCTGGAAGATACCTAGCCTGGTTAACAATATGAATGACCCTGGAAGGTACCTAGCCTGGTTAACAATATGAATGACCCTAGAAGGTACCTAGCCTGGTTAACAATATGAATGACCTTGGAAGATACCTAGCGTGGTTAATAGTATGAATGATCCTGGAAGGTACCTAGCCTGGTTAACAATATGAATGACCCTGGAAGGTACCTAGCCTGGTTAACAATATGAATGACCCTGGAAGGTACCTAGCCTGGTTAATAGTATTAATGACCCTGGAAGGTACCTAGCCTGGTTAACAATATGAATGACCCTGGAAGATACCTAGCCTGGTTAACAATATGAATGACCCTGGAAGGTACCTAGCCTGGTTAATAGTATTAATGACCCTGGAAGGTACCTAGCCTGGTTAACAATATGAATGACCCTGGAAGGTACCTAGCCTGGTTAATAGTATGAATGACCCTGGAAGATACCTAGCCTGGTTAACAATATGAATGACCCTGGAAGGTACCTAGCCTGGTTAACAATATGAATGACCCTGGAAGGTACCTAGCCTGGTTAACAATATGAATGACCCTGGAAGATACCTAGCCTGGTTAACAATATGAATGACCCTGGAAGGTACCTAGCCTGGTTAACAATATGAATGATCCTGGAAGGTACCTAGCATGGCTAACAATATGAATGAACCTGGAAGGTACCTAGCCTGGTTAACAATATGAATGACCCTGGAAGATACCTAGCCTGGTTAATAGTGTTAATGACCCTGGAAGGTACCTAGCCTGGTTAATAGTATTAATGACCCTGGAAGGTACCTAGCCTAGCTAATAGTATGAATGACCCTGGAAGGTACTCAGCCTGGTTAACAATATGAATGACCCTGGAAGATACCTAGCCTGGTTAATAGTATGAATGACCCTGGAAGATACCTAGCCTGGTTAATAGTATTAATGACCCTGGAAGGTACCTAGCCTAGCTAATAGTATGAATGACCCTGGAAGGTACTCAGCCTGGTTAACAATATGAATGACCCTGGAAGGTACCTAGCCTGGATAACAATATGAATGACCCTGGAAGGTACCTAGCCTGGTTAACAATATGAATGACCCTGGAAGATACCTAGCGTGGTTAATAGTATGAATGATCCTGGAAGGTACCTAGCCTGGTTAACAATATGAATGACCCTGGAAGATACCTAGCCTGGTTAACAATATGAATGACCCTGGAAGATACCTAGCCTGGTTAACAATATGAATGACCCTGGAAGGTACCTAGCCTGGTTAATAGTATTAATGACCCTGGAAGGTACCTAGCCTGGTTAACAATATGAATGACCCTGGAAGGTACCTAGCCTGGTTAATAGTATGAATGACCCTGGAAGATACCTAGCCTGGTTAACAATATGAATGACCCTGGAAGGTACCTAGCCTGGTTAACAATATGAATGACCCTGGAAGGTACCTAGCCTGGTTAACAATATGAATGACCCTGGAAGATACCTAGCCTGGTTAACAATATGAATGACCCTGGAAGGTACCTAGCCTGGTTAACAATATGAATGATCCTGGAAGGTACCTAGCCTGGCTAACACTATGAATGAACCTGGAAGGTACCTAGCCTGGTTAACAATATGAATGACCCTGGAAGATACCTAGCCTGGTTAATAGTATTAATGACCCTGGAAGGTACCTAGCCTGGTTAATAGTATTAATGACCCTGGAAGGTACCTAGCCTAGCTAATAGTATGAATGACCCTGGAAGGTACTCAGCCTGGTTAACAATATGGATGACACTGGAAGATACCTAGCCTGGTTAATAGTATGAATGACCCTGGAAGATACCTAGCCTGGTTAATAGTATTAATGACCCTGGAAGGTACCTAGCCTAGCTAATAGTATGAATGACCCTGGAAGGTACTCAGCCTGGTTAACAATATGAATGACCCTGGAAGATACCTAGCCTGGTTAACAATATGAATGACCCTGGAAGGTACCTAGCCTAGCTAATAGTATGAATGACCCTGGAAGGTACCTAGCCTGGTTAACAATATGAATGACCCTGGAAGGTACCTAGCCTGGTTAACAATATGAATGACCCTGGAAGATACCTAGCCTGGTTAACAATATGAATGACCCTGGAAGATACCTAGCCTGGTTAACAATATGAATGACCCTGGAAGATACCTAGCCTGGTTAACAATATGAATGACCCTGGAAGGTACCTAGCCTGGTTAACAATATGAATGACCCTGGACGGTACCTAGCCTGGTTAACAATATGAATGACCCTGGAAGGTACCTAGCCTGGTTAACCATATTAATGACCCTGGAAGGTACCTAGCCTGGTTAATAGTATTAATGACCCTGTAAGGTACCTAGCCTGGTTAACAATATGAATGACCCTGGAAGGTACCTAGCCTGGTTAACAATATGAATGACCCTGGAAGGTACCTAGCCTGGTTAACAATATGAATGACCCTGGAAGGTACCTAGCCTGGTTAACAATATGAATGACCCTGGAAGATACCTAGCCTGGTTAACAATATGAATGACCCTGGAAGATACCTAGCCTGGTTAACCATATGAATGACCCTGGAAGGTACCTAGCCTGGTTAATAGTATTAATGACCCTGGAAGGTACCTAGCCTAGCTAATAGTATGAATGACCCTGGAAGGTACTCAGCCTGGTTAACAAAATGAATGACCCTGGAAGATACCTAGCCTGGTTAACAATATGAATGACCCTGGAAGGTACCTAGCCTGGTTAACAATATGAATGACCCTGGAAGGTACCTAGCCTGGTTAACAATATGAATGACCCTGGAAGATACCTAGCCTGGTTAATAGTATGAATGATCCTGGAAGGTACCTAGCCTGGTTAACAATATGAATGACCCTGGAAGGTACCTAGCCTGGTTAACAATATGAATGACCCTGGAAGGTACCTAGCCTGGTTAACAATATGAATGACCCTGGAAGATACCTAGCGTGGTTAATAGTATGAATGATCCTGGAAGGTACCTAGCCTGGTTAACAATATGAATGACCCTGGAAGATACCTAGCCTGGTTAACAATATGAATGACCCTGGAAGATAACTAGCCTGGTTAACAATATGAATGACCCTGGAAGGTACCTAGCCTGGTTAATAGTATTAATGACCCTGGAAGGTACCTAGCCTGGTTAACAATATGAATGACCCTGGAAGGTACCTAGCCTGGTTAATAGTATGAATGACCCTGGAAGATACCTAGCCTGGTTAACAATATGAATGACCCTGGAAGGTACCTAGCCTGGTTAACAATATGAAATACCCTGGAAGGTACCTAGCCTGGTTAACAATATGAATGACCCTGGAAGATACCTAGCCTGGTTAACAATATGAATGACCCTGGAAGGTACCTAGCCTGGTTAACAATATGAATGATCCTGGAAGGTACCTAGCCTGGCTAACAATATGAATGAACCTGGAAGGTACCTAGCCTGGTTAACAATATGAATGACCCTGGAAGATACCTAGCCTGGTTAATAGTATTAATGACCCTGGAAGGTACCTAGCCTGGTTAATAGTATTAATGACCCTGGAAGGTACCTAGCCTAGCTAATAGTATGAATGACCCTGGAAGGTACTCAGCCTGGTTAACAATATGAATGACCCTGGAAGATACCTAGCCTGGTTAATAGTATGAATAACCCTGGAAGATACCTAGCCTGGTTAATAGTATTAATGACCCTGGAAGGTACCTAGCCTAGCTAATCGTATAAATGACCCTGGAAGGTACTCAGCCTGGTTAACAATATGAATGACCCTGGAAGATACCTAGCCTGGTTAATAGTATGAATGACCCTGGAAGATACCTAGCCTGGTTAATAGTATGAATGACCCTGGAAGGTACCTAGCCTGGGTAACAATATGAATGACCCTGGAAGGTACCTAGCCTGGTTAACAATATGAATGACCCTGGAAGGTACTCAGCCTGGTTAACAATATGAATGACCCTGGAAGGTACCTAGCCTGGTTAACAATATGAATGACCCTGGAAGATACCTAGCCTGGTTAACAATATGAATGACCCTGGAAGATACCTAGCCTGGTTAACAATATGAATGACCCTGGAAGATACCTAGCCTGGTTAATAGTATGAATGACCCTGGAAGATACCTAGCCTGGTTAATAGTATGAATGACCCTGGAAGGTACTCAGCCTGGTTAACAATATGAATTACCCTGGAAGGTACCTAGCCTGGTTAACAATATGAATGACCCTGGAAGGTACCTAGCCTGGTTAACATTATGAATGACCCTGGAAGGTACCTAGCCTGGTTAACAATATGAATGACCCTGGAAGGTACCTAGCCTGGTTAACAATATGAATGACCCTGGAAGGTACCTAGCCTAGCTAATAGTATGAATGACCCTGGAAGGTACCTAGCCTGGTTAACAATATGAATGACCCTGTAAGGTACCTAGCCTGGTTAACAATATGAATGACCCTGGAAGATACCTAGCCTGGTTAACAATATGAATGACCCTGGAAGATACCTAGCCTAGTTAACAATATGAATGACCCTGGAAGATACCTAGCCTGGTTAACAATATGAATGACCCTGGAAGATACCTAGCCTGGTTAACAATATGAATGACCCTGGAAGGTACCTAGCCTGGTTAACAATATGAATGACCCTGGAAGGTACCTAGCCTGGTTAACAATATGAATGACCCTGGAAGGTACCTAGCCTGGTTAATAGTATGAATGACCCTGGAAGGTACCTAGCCTGGTTAACCATATTAATGACCCTGGAAGATACCTAGCCTGGTTAATAGTATGAATGATCCTGGAAGGTACCTAGCCTGGTTAATAGTATTAATGACCCTGGAAGATACCTAGCCTGGTTAACAATATGAATGACCCTGGAAGATACCTAGCCTGGTTAACAATATGAATGACCCTGGAAGATACCTAGCCTGGTTAACAATATGAATGACCCTGGAAGATACCTAGCCTGGTTAACAATATGAATGACCCTGGAAGATACCTAGCCTGGTTAACAATATGAATGACTCTGGAAGGTACCTAGCCTGGTTAATAGTATTAATGACCCTGGAAGGTACCTAGCCTGGTTAATAGTATGAATGACCCTGGAAGGTACCTAGCCTGATTAACAATATGAATGACCCTGGAAGGTACCTAGCCTGGTTAATAGTATGAATGACCCTGGAAGGTACCTAGCCTGGTTAATAGTATGAATGACCCTGGAAGGTACCTAGCCTGGTTAACAATATGAATGACCCTGGAAGATACCTAGCCTGGTTAATAGTATGAATGACCCTGGAAGGTACCTAGCCTGGTTAACAATATGAATGACCCTGGTAGGTACCTAGCCTGGCTAATAGTATTAATGACCCTGGAAGGTACCTAGCCTGGTTAACAATATGAATGACCCTGGAAGGTACCTAGCCTGGTTAATAGTATGAATGACCCTGGAAGGTACCTAGCCTGGTTAACAATATGAATGACCCTGGAAGGTACCTAGCCTGGTTAACAATATGAATGACCCTGGAAGGTACCTAGCCTGGTTAATAGTATTAATGACCCTGGAAGGTACTCAGCCTGGTTAACAATATGAATGACCCTGGAAGGTACCTAGCCTGGTTAACAATATGAATGACCCTGGAAGGTACCTAGCCTGGTTAACAATATGAATGACCCTGGAAGATACCTAGCCTGGTTAATAGTATGAATGACCCTGGAAGGTACTCAGCCTGGTTAACAATATGAATGACCCTGGAAGATACCTAGCCTGGTTAACAATATGAATGACCCTGGAAGGTACCTAGCCTGGTTAACAATATGAATGACCCTGGAAGGTACCTAGCCTGGTTAACAATATGAATGACCCTGGAAGGTACCTAGCCTGGTTAATAGTATGAATGACCCTGGAAGGTACCTAGCCTGGTTAACCATATTAATGACCCTGGAAGATACCTAGCCTGGTTAATAGTATGAATGATCCTGGAAGGTACCTAGCCTGGTTAATAGTATTAATGACCCTGGAAGATACCTAGCCTGGTTAACAATATGAATGACCCTGGAAGATACCTAGCCTGGTTAACAATATGAATGACCCTGGAAGATACCTAGCCTGGTTAACAATATGAATGACCCTGGAAGATACCTAGCCTGGTTAACAATATGAATGACCCTGGAAGATACCTAGCCTGGTTAACAATATGAATGACTCTGGAAGGTACCTAGCCTGGTTAATAGTATTAATGACCCTGGAAGGTACCTAGCCTGGTTAATAGTATGAATGACCCTGGAAGGTACCTAGCCTGATTAACAATATGAATGACCCTGGAAGGTACCTAGCCTGGTTAATAGTATGAATGACCCTGGAAGGTACCTAGCCTGGTTAATAGTATGAATGACCCTGGAAGGTACCTAGCCTGGTTAACAATATGAATGACCCTGGAAGATACCTAGCCTGGTTAATAGTATGAATGACCCTGGAAGGTACCTAGCCTGGTTAACAATATGAATGACCCTGGTAGGTACCTAGCCTGGCTAATAGTATTAATGACCCTGGAAGGTACCTAGCCTGGTTAACAATATGAATGACCCTGGAAGGTACCTAGCCTGGTTAATAGTATGAATGACCCTGGAAGGTACCTAGCCTGGTTAACAATATGAATGACCCTGGAAGGTACCTAGCCTGGTTAACAATATGAATGACCCTGGAAGGTACCTAGCCTGGTTAATAGTATTAATGACCCTGGAAGGTACTCAGCCTGGTTAACAATATGAATGACCCTGGAAGGTACCTAGCCTGGTTAACAATATGAATGACCCTGGAAGGTACCTAGCCTGGTTAACAATATGAATGACCCTGGAAGATACCTAGCCTGGTTAATAGTATGAATGACCCTGGAAGGTACTCAGCCTGGTTAACAATATGAATGACCCTGGAAGATACCTAGCCTGGTTAACAATATGAATGACCCTGGAAGGTACCTAGCCTGGTTAACAATATGAATGACCCTGTAAGATACCTAGCCTGGTTAATATTATTAATGACCCTGGAAAGTACTCAGCCTGGTTAACAATATGAATGACCCTGGAAGGTACCTAGCCTCTTGGAGCCAGCGGGCAGATTACTTCTGTCATAGTCCTATTCCACTTCACATCACTGGTAAAACAGACCAGTGAAAGCAGTGATTCGGCTGACTAGCAAATTGCAATTGCTCTTGTGTCTGTGTAGAGCACAGAAGGCTGTTCAGAGGAAGACGCCTCGTAGTAATGTCTGAAATGGAGTGAACGGAACTCATCAACCACTTTGAAACCATGTGTTTGACGCGTTCCATACCATTCCATATGATTCCATTCCAGTCATCGCTGTGAGCCCGTCTTCCCTCAATTAGTGAGCCACTGGCAGCCAGTGTTGTGTAGTATTCATCTGGAAGTAGGAGTGATACCATCAGCCTACAACCTGTCAGTGTTGTGTAGTAGTATTCATCTGGAAGTACGAGTGATACCATCAGCCTACAACCTGTCAGTGTTGTGTAGTAGTATTCATCTGGAAGTACGAGTGATACCATCAGCCTACAACCTGTCAGTGTTGTGTAGTAATCATCTGGAAGTACGAGTGATACCATCAGCCTACAACCTGTCAGTGTTGCTTAGTATTCATCTGGAAGTACGAGTGATACCATCAGCCTACAACCTGTCAGTGTTGTGTAGTAGTATTCATCTGGAAGTACGAGTGATACCATCAGCCTACAACCTGTCAGTGTTGTGTAGTATTCATCTGGAAGTACGAGTGATACCATCAGCCTACAACCTGTCAGTGTTGTGTAGTAGTAATCATCTGGAAGTACGAGTGATACCATCAGCCTACAACCTGTCAGTGTTGTGTAGTATTCATCTGGAAGTACGAGTGATACCATCAGCCTACAACCTGTCAGTGTTGTGTAGTAGTAATCATCTGGAAGTACGAGTGATACCATCAGCCTACAACCTGTCAGTGTTGTGTAGTAGTAATCATCTGGAAGTACGAGTGATACCATCAGCCTACAACCTGTCAGTGTTGTGTAGTAGTAATCATCTGGAAGTACGAGTGATACCATCAGCCTACAACCTGTCAGTGTTGTGTAGTATTCATCTGGAAGTACGAGTGATACCATCAGCCTACAACCTGTCAGTGTTGTGTAGTATTCATCTGGAAGTACGAGTGATACCATCAGCCTACAACCTGTCAGTGTTGTGTAGTAATCATCTGGAAGTACGAGTGATACCATCAGCCTACAACCTGTCAGTGTTGTGTAGTAGTAATCATCTGGAAGTACGAGTGATACCATCAGCCTACAACCTGTCAGTGTTGTGTAGTAATCATCTGGAAGTACGAGTGATACCATCAGCCTACAACCTGTCAGTGTTGTGTAGTAATCATCTGGAAGTACGAGTGATACCATCAGCCTACAACCTGTCAGTGTTGTGTAGTAATCATCTGGAAGTACGAGTGATACCATCAGCCTACAACCTGTCAGTGTTGTGTAGTATTTATCTGGAAGTACGAGTGATACCATCAGCCTACAACCTGTCAGTGTTGTGTAGTATTCATCTGGAAGTACGAGTGATACCATCAGCCTACAACCTGTCAGTGTTGTGTAGTAGTAATCATCTGGAAGTACGAGTGATACCATCAGCCTACAACCTGTCAGTGTTGTGTAGTATTCATCTGGAAGTACGAGTGATACCACCAGCCTACAACCTGTCAGTGTTGTGTAGTAGTATTCATCTGGAAGTACGAGTGATACCATCAGCCTACAACCTGTCAGTGTTGTGTAGTAGTATTCATCTGGAAGTACGAGTGATACCATCAGCCTACAACCTGTCAGTGTTGTGTAGTAATCATCTGGAAGTACGAGTGATACCATCAGCCTACAACCTGTCAGTGTTGTGTAGTAATCATCTGGAAGTACGAGTGATACCATCAGCCTACAACCTGTCAGTGTTGTGTAGTATTCATCTGGAAGTACGAGTGATACCATCAGCCTACAACCTGTCAGTGTTGTGTAGTATTTATCTGGAAGTACGAGTGATACCATCAGCCTACAACCTGTCAGTGTTGTGTAGTAGTATTCATCTGGAAGTACGAGTGATACCATCAGCCTACAACCTGTCAGTGTTGTGTAGTAGTATTCATCTGGAAGTACGAGTGATACCATCAGCCTACAACCTGTCAGTGTTGTGTAGTAATCATCTGGAAGTACGAGTGATACCATCAGCCTACAACCTGTCAGTGTTGTGTAGTAGTATTCATCTGGAAGTACGAGTGATACCATCAGCCTACAACCTGTCAGTGTTGTGTAGTAGTATTCATCTGGAAGTACGAGTGATACCATCAGCCTACAACCTGTCAGTGTTGTGTAGTATTCATCTGGAAGTACGAGTGATACCATCAGCCTACAACCTGTCAGTGTTGTGTAGTAGTAATCATCTGGAAGTACGAGTGATACCATCAGCCTACAACCTGTCAGTGTTGTGTAGTAGTATTCATCTGGAAGTAGGAGTGATACCATCAGCCTACAACCTGTCAGTGTTGTGTAGTAGTATTCATCTGGAAGTACGAGTGATACCATCAGCCTACAACCTGTCAGTGTTGTGTAGTATTCATCTGGAAGTACGAGTGATACCATCAGCCTACAACCTGTCAGTGTTGTGTAGTAGTAATCATCTGGAAGTACGAGTGATACCATCAGCCTACAACCTGTCAGTGTTGTGTAGTAGTAATCATCTGGAAGTACGAGTGATACCATCAGCCTACAACCTGTCAGTGTTGTGTAGTAATCATCTGGAAGTACGAGTGATACCATCAGCCTACAACCTGTCAGTGTTGTGTAGTATTCATCTGGAAGTACGAGTGATACCATCAGCCTACAACCTGTCAGTGTTGTTTAGTATTCATCTGGAAGTACGAGTGATACCATCAGCCTACAACCTGTCAGTGTTGTGTAGTAGTATTCATCTGGAAGTACGAGTGATACCATCAGCCTACAACCTGTCAGTGTTGTGTAGTAATCATCTGGAAGTACGAGTGATACCATCAGCCTACAACCTGTCAGTGTTGTGTAGTAGTATTCATCTGGAAGTACGAGTGATACCATCAGCCTACAACCTGTCAGTGTTGTGTAGTAATCATCTGGAAGTACGAGTGATACCATCAGCCTACAACCTGTCAGTGTTGTGTAGTAATCATCTGGAAGTACGAGTGATACCATCAGCCTACAACCTGTCAGTGTTGTGTAGTAGTATTCATCTGGAAGTACGAGTGATACCATCAGCTTACAACCTGTCAGTGTTGTGTAGTAGTATTCATCTGGAAGTACGAGTGATACCATCAGCCTACAACCTGTCAGTGTTGTGTAGTAATCATCTGGAAGTACGAGTGATACCATCAGCCTACAACCTGTCAGTGTTGTGTAGTAGTATTCATCTGGAAGTACGAGTGATACCATCAGCCTACAACCTGTCAGTGTTGTGTAGTATTCATCTGGAAGTACGAGTGATACCATCAGCCTACAACCTGTCAGTGTTGTGTAGTAGTATTCATCTGGAAGTACGAGTGATACCATCAGCCTACAACCTGTCAGTGTTGTGTAGTAATCATCTGGAAGTACGAGTGATACCATCAGCCTACAACCTGTCAGTGTTGTGTAGTAGTATTCATCTGGAAGTACGAGTGATACCATCAGCCTACAACCTGTCAGTGTTGTGTAGTAGTATTCATCTGGAAGTACGAGTGATACCATCAGCCTACAACCTGTCAGTGTTGTGTAGTATTCATCTGGAAGTACGAGTGATACCATCAGCCTACAACCTGTCAGTGTTGTGTAGTAGTATTCATCTGGAAGTACGAGTGATACCATCAGCCTACAACCTGTCAGTGTTGTGTAGTAGTATTCATCTGGAAGTACGAGTGACACCATCAGCCTACAACCTGTCAGTGTTGTGTAGTAATCATCTGGAAGTACGAGTGACACCATCAGCCTACAACCTGTCAGTGTTGTGTAGTAGTATTCATCTGGAAGTACGAGTGATACCATCAGCCTACAACCTGTCAGTGTTGTGTAGTAGTATTCATCTGGAAGTACGAGTGACACCATCAGCCTACAACCTGTCAGTGTTGTGTAGTAATCATCTGGAAGTACGAGTGATACCATCAGCCTACAACCTGTCAGTGTTGTGTAGTAGTAATCATCTGGAAGTACGAGTGATACCATCAGCCTACAACCTGTCAGTGTTGTGTAGTAATCATCTGGAAGTACGAGTGATACCATCAGCCTACAACCTGTCAGTGTTGTGTAGTAGTAATCATCTGGAAGTACGAGTGATACCATCAGCCTACAACCTGTCAGTGTTGTGTAGTAATCATCTGGAAGTACGAGTGATACCATCAGCCTACAACCTGTCAGTGTTGTGTAGTAGTAATCATCTGGAAGTACGAGTGATACCATCAGCCTACAACCTGTCAGTGTTGTGTAGTAGTAATCATCTGGAAGTACGAGTGATACCATCAGCCTACAACCTGTCAGTGTTGTGTAGTAATCATCTGGAAGTACGAGTGATACCATCAGCCTACAACCTGTCAGTGTTGTGTAGTAGTATTCATCTGGAAGTACGAGTGATACCATCAGCCTACAACCTGTCAGTGTTGTGTAGTAGTATTCATCTGGAAGTACGAGTGATACCATCAGCCTACAACCTGTCAGTGTTGTGTAGTAGTATTCATCTGGAAGTACGAGTGATACCATCAGCCTACAACCTGTCAGTGTTGTGTAGTAATCATCTGGAAGTACGAGTGATACCATCAGCCTACAACCTGTCAGTGTTGCTTAGTATTCATCTGGAAGTACGAGTGATACCATCAGCCTACAACCTGTCAGTGTTGTGTAGTAATCATCTGGAAGTACGAGTGATACCATCAGCCTACAACCTGTCAGTGTTGTGTAGTAATCATCTGGAAGTACGAGTGATACCATCAGCCTACAACCTGTCAGTGTTGTGTAGTAGTATTCATCTGGAAGTACGAGTGATACCATCAGCCTACAACCTGTCAGTGTTGTGTAGTAGTAATCATCTGGAAGTACGAGTGATACCATCAGCCTACAACCTGTCAGTGTTGTGTAGTAATCATCTGGAAGTACGAGTGATACCATCAGCCTACAACCTGTCAGTGTTGTGTAGTAGTATTCATCTGGAAGTACGAGTGATACCATCAGCCTACAACCTGTCAGTGTTGTGTAGTAATCATCTGGAAGTACGAGTGATACCATCAGCCTACAACCTGTCAGTGTTGTGTAGTAGTATTCATCTGGAAGTACGAGTGATACCATCAGCCTACAACCTGTCAGTGTTGTGTAGTAGTAATCATCTGGAAGTACGAGTGATACCATCAGCCTACAACCTGTCAGTGTTGTGTAGTAGTAATCATCTGGAAGTACGAGTGATACCATCAGCCTACAACCTGTCAGTGTTGTGTAGTAGTATTCATCTGGAAGTACAAGTGACACCATCAGCCTACAACCTGTCTCTGTGTAACGTACTACAAGACAACAGCGGTTAACGAACGTAAACAGTGTTAAGAGCGTCCAGGGCTGGCTAGATTATCTCTGAGTATTTCTTAGTGTTGTCGCGTTATTAAGAATGAACCAGCAAGTACGCGTTTGGTTGAACGATGTATTGCATGTGTCGTGTACGTACGACTAATACAACTTGAAACTTGCAAGAGAATACGCCAGAACCATGGCTATTCAGAGAGATGTAGTAAGGCTTTAACCCTGTGTACATGTGTAGTAAGGCTCTAGATTCAGAGAGAAGCCATTAGTACAATGGTCTTCTGTGCTGCGTTCTACTGGTCTCTCTCTCCCACACTGTAGAGTCCTCTCCTCACAGTTGGAGAGACAGGGGTCAGTGACTGGTCGATCCCAGATGGGCTCTTTACAGCAGCACTTCTTCTAAACAAACACACACACACACACACACACACACACACACACACACACACACACACACACACACACACACACACACACACACACACACACACACACACACACACACACAGACACACACACACACACACAGACACACACACACACACACACACACACACACACACACACACACACACACACACACACACACACACACACACACACACACACACACACACAGACACACACACACACACACACACACACACACACACACACACACACACACACACACACACACTGGAGGCCTTAATGTCTTTTTCCACTCTGGGTTAAGATGGTGTTGTAGCTGCTTTGTCCCTCAGACAGATTTCACAGAGCTGTCTTTGTCCCTCAGAGTGACTTCACAGAGCTGTCTTTGTCCCTCAGACAGATTTCACAGAGCTGTCTTTGTCCCTCAGACAGACTTCACAGAGCTGTCTTTGTCCCTCAGACAGACTTCACAGAGCTGTCTTTTTTTTCCCTCAGAGTGACTTCACAGAGCTGTCTTTGTCCCTCAGACAGACTTCACATAGCTGTCTTTGTCCCTCAGACAGACTTCACAGAGCTGTCTTTGTCCCTCAGACAGACTTCACAGAGCTGTCTTTATGTTGTTATAAACACTGATAATGTTGACGATGATGAAGAAGACGATGAGGAAGAGGAGGAGGGGGAGGAGGATGAGGAGGAGGGGGTTAGCTAGCACCTTTTCTTTACCAAAAACATCGACAAACGCCCAATATCCTCCAGTCCATCTAGGCTGTTTTCTAACTTTGCGACGCAGAACATTAGTGACTTATCCAATAATGACTTATCCAGTAGACAATCTCTCTGGGTGTCACACCTGGCCAAAAGCTAGGGAAAATGCAGAGTGCCAAAGTCAAATAAATTTCTTTAAAAATCAAACTTTCATGAAATCACACATGTAAGATACCAAATTAAAGCTAAACGTGCTGTGAATCGGGCCAACATGTCAGATTTCAAAAATAATTTTCAGCGAAAGCAAACAATGCTATTATCTGAGGTTAGCACCTCGTAAACAAAGAGAGAAAACATATTTAAACCCTGCAGGCGCAGAAATAAAAATATAAACATGCCTTACCTTTCACGAGCTTCTTTTGTTGGCACTCCAATATGTCCCATAAACATCACAAATGGTCCTCTTGTTCGAATAATTCCGCCGATATATATCTAAAATGTCAATTTATTTGGCGCGTTTGATCCAGAAAAACACAGGTTCCAACTTGCGCAACGTGACGACAAAATATCTCATAAGTTACCTGTAAACTTTGCCAAAACATTTCAAACTACTTTTGTAATTCAACTTTAGGTATTTTTTTACGTAAATAATCGATAACATTGAAGACGGCTGATCTGTGTTCAATACAGGAGGAAAACAAACTGTAGCTAGATTTCTGGTCACGCGCCTCTATCTAACAGTACACTTCAAGTGACCCTCATTCAAGATGGCCATACTTCTTCATTACACAAAGGAATAACCTCAACCAATTTTTAAAGACTGTTGACAACCAGTGGAAACGGTAGGAACTGCAAGCATGTCCCTTAGGAATCTGGATTCCCAATGAAATATCATTGAAAAGAGAGTGACCTAAAAAAAACACAATCTGAATGGTTAGTCCTCGGGGTTTTGCCTGCTAAATTTGTTATGTTATACTCACAGACATGATTCAAACGGTTTTAGAAACTTCAGAGTGGTTTCGATCCAAATCCACTAATACTATGCATATCTTATATTCTGGTGATGAGTAGCAGGCAGTTGAATTTGGGCATGCATTTCATCCGGACGTGAAAATTCTGCCACGTCACCAAGAAGTTGTAATACTCTGAAGTATTAGTTTCCGTCAGACTGTAATGCTGTGATATTGATCTAGAAACCGCTACCAATCAATCACTGTGATCTGGATCCCGACTAATCAGGGAGCAGTTCATCATGAATGTCACTGAGGAAGCTGAACACTACAAAGAGGAAGCTGAACACTACAGAGAGAAAGCTGAACACTACAGAGAGGAAGCTGAACACTACAGAGAGGAAGCTGAACACTACAGAGAGGAAGCTGAAAACATCAAAGAGGAAGCTGAACACTACAGAGAGGAAGCTGAACACAACAGAGAGGAAGCTGAACACTACAGAGAGGAAGCTGAACACAACAGAGAGGAAGCTGAACACTACAGAGAGGAAGCTGAACACAACAGAGAGGAAGCTGAACACTACAGAGAGGAAGCTGAACACTACAGAGAGGAAGTTGAACACTACAGAGAGGAAGCTGAACACTACATAGAGGAAGCTGAACACTACAGAGAGGAAGCTGAACACTACAGAGTTCTGGTCAAATCTAGTATGGCTATACAATTATATTATTATATTTTACAGCTATACAAGTACTGGGTATATTTGGGACGAATTATTAATCCTGTTCACTTGGCTGCTCCGTAGACCAAGCCCCAGTCTGTTGGAAAGGGGCTTTATCGGCAGGGGAAACGTATGTTAACATTTCCAAAGCAAGTGAAATAGATAATAAACAAAAGTGAAATATATCACAACAGAATATATCACAATAGATCAGGTAGAAGAAAATAAAAAACAACCAGTGTTTTCCTACCACCATCTTTGAAATGCAAGAGAAAGGTCATAGTTCTAGCCATCACTCTGGTTGTAATTCCGATGGTGTCCACAAGATGGCAGCAGTGTATGCACAACGTTTCAGACTGATCACTTGAAGTATGAGCATACTTCGTGGCATTTAGTGTGAAGTCACCCAGGTACATTTGGGCAAATCGTGAAGGAGACATTCGCATTCAAATTACATTTTTCTACAAAATATCGTCAAATCTGTATAGTTGGACTTTGATTTATCTTTTCCAGCATTAGTAGCAATATTATAAGTTCAGCATTTGCAAAACAACCCGTTTTCATAACTTCATAACTCTGAAATCCTTATAATTTTGTCAAAAATGAACAAGGTTAGTAGCCCGTAAAGCTATCTAGCTAGCTTTGTTTGACCCCGATTGGTGCTTATTTGACAAAGATACAGTCATTCAAGTGATGGCCGCCCGAGTCATCGGCGTGCCATGAATGCGTCGCTCTCTGACCAAATAGGATATACTACAGCCCTAATGAAATAGTGAAGTCTTGTTACCTTCTAGGATCTCCGAGGAAGAGATACGAACGTGATTTAACCTGTTGGTGCTAGGGGGCAGTATTTTCATTTTTGGAAAAAAAATGTTCCCGTTTTAAACGGGATATTTTTGTCAGGAAAAGATGCTAGAATATGAATATAATTGACAGATTTCGATAGAAAACACTCTAACGTTTCCAAAACTGTAAAGATATTGTCTGTGAGTATAACAGAACTGTTGTTGCAGGCGAAAGCCTGAGAAAAATCCAATCCGGAAGTGCCCCAGGTTTTGAAAGCACTGCGTTCCAATGACTCCCTATTCAGCTGTGAATGTGCCATCAACGAGCTTACGCTTTCTACGTATTCCCCGAGGTGTCTACAGCATTGTGACATAGTTTTACGCATTTCTGTTGAAGAATAGCCGTATGCGGCCACATTGAGTTAGTGGTCACATGGTGGCTCCGAGAGAGATTCTCGTGTAAAATACAGAGGTAGCCATTACTCCAATCGGTCCTACCGAAAAACTAATTGTCTCGATGGGAACACGACGAAACAGCTCCGTTTGTTCTTCACGTTTGGCTGAGAAATCGCCCCGGAAATTGCGGTCACCACAATGCCGAAAAAGATTCCAAATTAGCTCCATAATATCGACAGAAACATGGCTCACGTTGTTTAGAATCAATCTGCAAGGTGTTTTTCACATATCTATTCGATAATATATCCGTCGTGACAATTGGTTTCTCATTAGAAGCGATTGGAATAATGGCTACCTCAGTACTTTACGCAAGATTTTCTGCGGGAGACACCACATGACCACATGTATGGTCCCTTACGGCTTTTCTTCAACATAAGCGTAAAAAGACGTCTGTAGAATACGTAGAAAACGTAAGCTCATTCGTAGCCCATTCACAACCATATAAAGAGTCATTGGCATGCAGGGCTTTCAAAATATGGGGCACTTCCTGGTTGGATTTTTATCTGGGTTTCGCCTGTAACATCAGTTCTGTTGCACTCACAGACAATATCTTTGCAGTTTTGGAAACGTCAGAGTGTTTTCTATCCAAAAATGAAAATACTGCCCCCTAGTTACAAAAGGTTAAAGAGATTTAGTATAGCCAATTGGAATTTGTGGTCTGTATATTTCATAATTTCATTGAGGATACCATCAACACCATAAGGCCTTTTTGGGTTGGAGGGTTTTTATTTTGTCCTGTAGTTCATTCAAGGTAATTGGAGAATCCAGTGGGTTCAGGTAGTCTTTAATAGTTGAAGTTTTGTACTTGATCATGTATATGTTTTTGCTGTTTGTTCTTTGTTATAGAACCAAAACGATTGGAGAAGTGGTTTATCCACACATCTCCATTTTGAACAGATAGTCGTTTGTGTTGTTGTTTGTTTAGTGTTTTCCAATTTTCCCAGAAGTGCTAGAGTCTACGGATTCTTCAGTTACATTGATCTGATTTCTGACGTGCTGTTCCTTCTTTTTCTGTAATGTATTTCCGTATTGTTTTAGTGATTCACCATAGTGAAGGCGTAGACTCAGGTTCTCTGGGTCTCTATGTTTTTGTTTGGACAGGTTTCTCAATTTCCTTTCTTAGATTTTTGCAATCTTCATCAAACTATTTGTCACTGTCGTTCATTTTCTTGGGTTTTCTATTTGAGAGTTTTTAGATTTGACAGTTGAAAGGTCAAATATACTGTTAATATTTTCTACTGCCAAGTTTACAACTTCACTATTACAGTGGAACGTTTTACCCAGGAAACAGTGCCACATTTTGTCAAGTAAGATGTCTTAAAGGGATTGAATTTGTTGTTGCCTAACAGTTTTTTGGTTAGGTTTCCAAACTACATTCCTTCCCTACATTCCTTCCCTCTATAGCATTTCTTAATTTTACTCTGTTCTTTTGGCTTTGATGCCTCATGATTGAGCATAGCTCTGTCACGTTGTTCGTTAGCTGTGATCTGGGTTCCACATCTTTTTTAATTCTAGGTGAAACTCACAGCAAAACAAAAAAAATGAATCTCAAAATGAAATGTGAAGCTAACAATAGGGCTAACAGGCAACTATACATAGTCAAGATCCCACAAAGCACAAAGGGGAAATGGTTGCCTAAATATGATACCCAATCAGAGACAACGACAAACAGCTGCCTCTGATTGGGAACCGTACCTGGTCAACATAAAACCATAATCACCTAGATGACCCACCCTAGTCACACCCCGACATAACCAACATAGAGAATAAAAAGCTCTCTATGGTCAGGGCGTGACAATTGCTCTGTTCAAGTAGAGTGTGATTTTGCTGTGATCTGATAGGGGTGTCAGTGGGCTGACTGTGAACGTTCTGAGAGATTCTGGGTTGAGGTCAGTGATATAGTAGTCTACAGTACTACTGACAATGGACATGCTATAGGTGTACCTACCATAGGAGTCCCCTCGAAGCATACCATTGACTATGTACATACCCAGCATGCGACAGAGCTGCAGGAGTTGTGACCCGTTTTTGTTGGTTATGTTGTCATAGTTGTGCCGAGGGGAGCGTATGGGGGAGGGAATGCTGTCACCTCCAGGTAGGTGTTTGACCCCCTTTGTGCTGAGAGTGTCAGGTTCTTGTCCGGTTCTGGAATTTAGGTCTCCACAGACTAGTACATGTCCCTGGGCCTGGAAATGATTGATTTCCCCCTCCAGGACGGAAAAGCTGTCTTCATTAAAGTATGAGGATTCTGGTAGGTAGCCCACAGGAAGATATTGTTCTCTGTTAAAGATAATTTCCTTTTGAATTTCTAGCCAAATGTAAAATGTTCCTGTTTGGACTAATTAAATGGAGTGAGTTAGGTCTGTTCTATACCAAATTAGCATATCTATACCAAATTAGCATACCCCCTGAGTGTCTTCCCTGTTTCTCACCTGGTAGTTTGGTGGATGGGACGACCAGCTCTCTGTAACCTAGAGGACAACCAGTGGGTCCATCTCCTCTGTACTACCCACTTGGTAGTGTGGTGAATGGGACTACCAGCTCTCTGTAACCTAGAGGACAACCAGTGGGTCCATCTCCTCTGTACCACCCACCTGGTAGTTTGGTGAATGGGACTACCAGCTCTCTGTAACCTAGAGGACAACCAGTGGGTCCATCTCCTCTGTACCACCCACCTGGTAGTGTGGTGGATGGGACTACCAGCTCTCTGTAACCTAGAGGACAACCAGTGGGTCTGTCTCCTCTATACCACCCACCTGGTAGTGTGGTGGATGGGACTACCAGCTCTCTGTAACCTAGAGGACAACCAGTGGGTCCATCTCCTCTATACCACCCACCTGGTAGTGTGGTGGATGGGACTACCAGCTCTCTGTAACCTAGAGGACAACCGGTAGGCCTGTCTCCTCTATAACATGTTTCACACCTGGTAGTTTGGTGGATGGGACTACCAGCTCTCTGTAACCTAGAGGGCAACCAGTAGGTCTGTCTCCTCTATACCATGTTTCACACCTGGTAGTTTGGTGGATGGGACTACCAGCTCTCTGTAACCTAGAGGACAACCAGTGGGTCCATCTCCTCTGTACCACCCACCTGGTAGTGTGGTGGATGGGACTACCAGCTCTCTGTAACCTAGAGGACAACCAGTGGGTCCATCTCCTCTATACCACCCACCTGGTAGTGTGGTGGATGAGACTACCAGCTCTCTGTAACCTAGAGGACAACCAGTGGGTCCATCTCCTCTATACCACCCATTTTTCTTGTAGAATGACAATGTCTGTATTTCCGATTTCCTTGACAAAATCCAGGTTCCTGCTCTTTAGGCCAAAGGCAGATGACCTCAGGCCTTGGATATCCCAGGATGAGATAGTGACGGCTTTGTGTTCCACAAAGTGTCCAATGTTGTTGGGTGTGAGGTTTGGCATGAGACCAGTAAGTGTGAGCAGAGCCTGCTGAGAATCTGGTACATGCCATTTGCTTGGGCTAGTGTAAGAGTGGGGGTTGGGCCTGTATGCCCGCTCACGGCCTGGGCGTATGTGTGACTTCCATGTTGAGGCTCTCTTTGCGGGGTTAGGGGGCATGGGGTGGGCAAGAGGGGCATAGGTCTGATCTGAGGGGGTCTAAATGTCTCTCTCTCTCTCTCTCTCTCTCTCTCTCTCTCTCTCTCTCTCTCTCTCTCTCTCTCTCTCTCTCTCCATCTATCTCTCTCTCTCTCTCTGTGTCACCCTCCACACTGCAACCTGATCTTGTATCCTTCTCTAATAACACTGACATAGAGGACAACTGCTGGGTTCAGAGTAGAGTCATGTGCTTCCTCCTGGGTGTTGATCTGAAAAAATGGGTCACAGATCCGATCAAGCATTAATGTTAAAAAACATAACTTGTTACTCATGATCATGACAGTGTTCATGGCTATTACTGACTGACAGACTGTTCCAACATGGTGGAACAGAAGCCCCGTTTATACCTGCTTCTAACATAATGGAACAGAAGCCCCGTTTACACCTGCTTCTAACATAATGGAACAGAAGCCCCGTTTATACCTGCTTCTAACATAATGGAACAGAGCCCCGTTTATACCTGCTTCTAACATAATGGAACAGAGCCCCGTTTACACCTGGTTCTAACATGATGGAACAGAGCCCCGTTTACACCTGGTTCTAACATAATGGAACAGAGCCCCGTTTACACTTGGTTCTAACATGATGGAACAGAAGCCCCGTTTACACCTGGTTCTAACATGATATCAGGGTCTGATGGTCCCCTGTACCTTTATATCAGGGATTGATGAGGTCTGATGGTCCCTGTACCTTTATATCAGGGTCTGATGGTCCCTGCACCTTTATATCAGGGTATAATGAGGTCTGATGGTCCATGTACCTTTATATCAGAGTCTGATGGTCCCCTGTGCCTTGGTATCAGGGTCTGATGGTCCCTGTACCTTTATATCAGGGTATAATGAGGTCTGATGGTCCCTGTACCTTTATATCAGGGTCTGATGGTCCCCTGTATCTTTATATCAGGGTCTGACGGTCCCTGTACCTTTATATTTTAGGGTCTGATGGTCCCTGTACCTTTATATCAGGTTCTGATGGTCCCTGTACCTTTATATCAGGTTCTGATGGTCCCTGTACCTTTATATTTTAGGGTCTGATGGTCCCTGTACCTTTATATCAGGGTCTGATGGTCCCTGTACCTTTATATTTTAGGGTCTGATGGTCCCTGTACCTTTATATCAGGTTCTGATGGTCCCTGTACATTTATATCAGGGTCTGATGGTCCCTGTATCTTTATATCAGGGTCTGATGGTCCCTGTACCTTTATATTTTAGGGTCTGATGGTCCCTGTAACTTTATATCAGGGTCTGACAGTCCCTGTACCTTTATATCAGGGTCTGATGGTCCCTGTACCTTTATATCAGGGTCTGATGGTCCCTGTACCTTTATATCAGGTCCTGATGGTCCCTGTACCTTTATATCAGGGTCTGATGGTCCCTGTACCTTTATATCAGGGTCTGACGGTCCCTGTTCCTTTATATCATGGTCTGACGGTCCCTGTACCTTTATATTTTAGGGTCTGATGGTCCCTGTACCTTTATATCAGGTTCTGATGGTCCCTGTACCTTTATATTTTAGGGTCTGATGGTCCCTGTACCTTTATATCAGGTCCTGATTATCCCTGTACCTTTATATCAGGGTCTGATGGTCCCTGTACCTTTATATCAGGGTCTGACGGTCCCTGTACCTTTATATCATGGTCTGACGGTCCCTGTACCTTTATATTTTAGGGTCTGATGGTCCCTGTACCTTTATATCAGGTTCTGATGGTCCCTGTACCTTTATATCAGGTTCTGATGGTCCCTGTACCTTTATATTTTAGGGTCTGATGGTCCCTGTACCTTTATATCAGGGTCTGATGGTCCCTGTACCTTTATATTTTAGGGTCTGATGGTCCCTGTACCTTTATATCAGGTTCTGATGGTCCCTGTACATTTATATCAGGGTCTGATGGTCCCTGTATCTTTATATCAGGGTCTGATGGTCCCTGTACCTTTATATTTTAGGGTCTGATGGTCCCTGTAACTTTATATCAGGGTCTGACAGTCCCTGTACCTTTATATCAGGGTCTGATGGTCCCTGTACCTTTATATCAGGGTCTGATGGTCCCTGTACCTTTATATCAGGTCCTGATGGTCCCTGTACCTTTATATCAGGGTCTGATGGTCCCTGTACCTTTATATCAGGGTCTGACGGTCCCTGTTCCTTTATATCATGGTCTGACGGTCCCTGTACCTGTATATTTTAGGGTCTGATGGTCCCTGTACCTTTATATCAGGTTCTGACGGTCCCTGTACCTTTATATCAGGTCCTGATGGTCCCTGTACCTTTATATCAGGGTCTGACGGTCCCTGTTCCTTTATATCATGGTCTGACGGTCCCTGTACCTTTATATTTTAGGGTCTGATGGTCCCTGTACCTTTATATCAGGTTCTGATGGTCCCTGTACCTTTATATTTTAGGGTCTGATGGTCCCTGTACCTTTATATCAGGTCCTGATGGTCCCTGTACCTTTATATCAGGGTCTGATGGTCCCTGTACCTTTATATCAGGGTCTGACGGTCCCTGTACCTTTATATCATGGTCTGACGGTCCCTGTACCTTTATATTTTAGGGTCTGATCGTCCCTGTACCTTTATATCAGGTTCTGATGGTCCCTGTACCTTTATATTTTAGGGTCTGATGGTCCCCTGCTCTAACCACAGGGTAGCATAGTGGTTAGAGCATTGGACTAGTAACCGGAAGGTTGCAAGTTCAAATCCCCGAGCTGCCCCTGAACAGGCAGTTAACCCACTGTTCCTAGGCCGTCATTGAAAATAAGAATTTGTTCTTAACTGACTTGCCCAGTAAAATTAAAAAATATACAGTGCCTTGCGAAAGTATTCGGCCCCCTTGAACTTTGCGACCTTTTGCCACATTTCAGGCTTCAAACATAAAGATATGAAACTGTATTTTTTTGTGAAGAATCAACAACAAGTGGGACACAATCATGAAGTGGAACGACATTTATTGGATATTTCAAACTTTTTTAACAAATCAAAAACTGAAAAATTGGGCGTGCAAAATTATTCAGCCCCTTTACTTTCAGTGCAGCAACTCTCGCCAGAAATTCAATAAGGATCTCTGAATAATCCAATATGGACCTAAATGACTAATGAAGATAAATACAATCCACCTGTGTGTAATCAAGTCTCCGTATAAATGCACCTGCACTGTGATAGACTCCGAGGTCCGTTAAAAGTGCAGAGAGCATCATGAAGAACAAGGAACACACCAGGCAGGTCCGAGATACTGTTGTGAAGAAGTTTAAAGCCGGATTTGAATACAAAAAGATTTCCCAAGCTTTAAACATCCCAAGGAGCACTGTGCAAGCGATAATATTGAAATGGAAGGAGTATCAGACCACTGCAAATCTACCAAGACCTGGCCGTCCCTCTAAACTTTCAGCTCATACAAGGAGAAGACTGATCAGAGATGCAGCCAAGAGGCCCATGATCACTCTGGATGAACTGCAGAGATCTACAGCTGAGGTGGGAGACTCTGTCCATAGGACAACAATCAGTCGTATATTGCACAAATCTGGCATTTATGGAAGAGTGGCAAGACGAAAGCCATTTCTTAAAGATATCCATAAAAAGTGTTGTTTAAAGTTTGCCACAAGCCACCTGGGAGACACACCAAACATGTGGAAGAAGGTGCTCTGGTCAGATGAAACCAAAATTGAACTTTTTGGCAACAATGCAAAACGTTATGTTTGGCGTAAAAGCAACACAGCTGAACACACCATCCCCACTGTCAAACATGGTGGTGGCAGCATCATGGTTTGGGCCTGCTTTTCTTCAGCAGGGACAGGGAAGATGGTTAAAATTGATGGGTAGATGGATGGAGCAAAATACAGGACCATTCTGGAAGAAAACCTGATGGAGTCTGCAAAAGACCTGAGACTGGGACGGAGATTTGTCTTCAAACAAGACAATGATCCAAAACATAAAGCAAAATCTACAATGGAATGGTTCAAAAATAAACATATCCAGGTGTTAGAATGGCCAAGTCAAAGTCCAGACCTGAATCCAATCGAGAATCTGTGGAAAGAACTGAAAACAGCTGTTCACAAATGCTCTCCATCCAACCTCACTGAGCTCGAGCTGTTTTGCAAGGAGGAATGGGAAAAAATTTCAGTCTCTCGATGTGCAAAACTGATAGAGACATACCCCAAGCAACTTACAGCTGTAATCACAGCAAAATGTGGCGCTACAAAGTATTAACTTAAGGGGGCTGAATAATTTTGCACGCCCAATTTTTCAGTTTTTGATTTGTTAAAAAAGTTTGAAATATCCAATAAATGTCATTCCACTTCATGATTGTGTCCCACTTGTTGTTGATTCTTCACAAAAAAATACAGTTTTATATCTTTATGTTTGAAGCCTAAAATGTGGCAAAAGGTCGCAAAGTTCAAGGGGGCCGAATACTTTCGCAAGGCACTGTATATATATATATATATATATATCAGGGTTTGATGGTCCCTGTACCTTTATATCAGGGTCTACTGTTCCCCTATACCTTTATATCAGGGTATAATGAGGTCTGATGGTCCCCTGTACCTTAATATCAGCGGTCTGAAGGTCCCTGTACCTTTATATCAGGGTCTGATCGTCCCTGTACCTTTATATCAGGGTCTGATGGTCCCTGTATCTTTATATCAGGGTCTGACGGTCCCTGTACCTTTATATTTTAGGGTCTGATGGTCCCTGTACCTTTATATCAGGGTCTGATGGTCCCTGTACATTAATATCAGGGTATAATGATGTCTGATGGTCCCTGCACCTATATATCAGGGTCTGATGGTTCCCCGTACCTATATATCAGGGTCTGATGGTCCCTGTACCTTTATATCAGGGTCTGATGGTCCCTGTATCTTTATATCAGGGTCTGACGGTCCCTGTACCTTTATATCAGCGTCTGATGGTACCTGTACCTTTATATTTTAGGGTCTGATGGTCCCTGTACCTTTATATCAGGGTCTGATTGTCCCTGTACCTTTATATCAGGTTCTGATTGTCCCCTGTACCTTTATATCAGGGTCTGATGGTCCCTGTACCTTTATATCAGCGTCTGATGGTACCTGTACCTTTATATTTTAGGGTCTGATGGTCCCTGTACCTTTATATAAGGGTCTGATTGTCCCTGTACCTTTATATCAGGTTCTGATTGTCCCCTGTACCTTTATATCAGGGTCTGATGGTCCCTGTACCTTTATATCAGGGTCTGATGGTCCCTGTACCTTTATATCAGGGTCTGATGGTCCCTGTACCTTTATAACAGGGTATAAATAACTGTAGTATGAGGGCGAACTGCAGTATGAGGGCCAACTGTAGTATGAGGGCCAACTGTAGTATGAGGGCCAACTGTAGTATGAGGGCCAACTGTAGTATGAGGGCCAACTGTAGTATGGTGGCCAACTGTAGTATGAGGGCCAACAGCAGTATGAGGGCCAACTGTAGTATGAGGGCCAACTGTAGTATGGTGGCCAACTGTAGTATGAGGGCCAACTGCAGTATGAGGGCCAACTGTAGTATGAGGGCCAACTGCAGTATGAGGGCCAACTGTAGTATGAGGGCTATAGTATGAGGGCCAACTGTAGTATGAGGGCCAACTGTAGTATGAGGGCCAACTGTAGTATGAGGGCCAACTGTAGTATGAGGGCTATAGTATGGGGGCCAACTGTAGTATGAGGGCTATAGTATGAGGCCAACTGTAGTATGAGGGCCAACTGCAGTATGAGGGCCAACTGCAGTATGAGGTCCAACTGTAGTATGAGGGCCAACTGTAGTATGAGGGCCAACTGTAGTATGAGGGCCAACTGTAGTATGAGGGCCAACTATAGTATGGGGGCCAACTGTAGTATGAGGGCTATAGTATGGGGGCCAACTGTAGTATGAGGGCTATAGTATGGGGGCCAACTGTAGTATGAGGGCTATAGTATGGGGGCCAACTGTAGTATGAGGGTCAACTGTAGTATGAGGGCCAACTGTAGTATGAGGGCCAACTGGGCCAACTGGAATATGAGGGCCAACTGTAGTATGAGGGCCAACTGTAGTATGAGGGACAACTGGAATATGAGGGCCAACTGTAGTATGAGGGCTATAGTATGGGGGCCAACTGTAGTATGAGGGCTATAGTATGGGGGCCAACTGTAGTATGAGGGCTATAGTATGGGGGCCAACTGTAGTATGAGGGCTATAGTATGGGGGCCAACTGTATTATGGGGGCCAACTGTAGTATGAGGGCCAACTGTAGTATGAGGGCCAGCTGTAGTATGAGGGCCAACTATAGTATGGGGGCCAACTGTAGTATGAGGGCTATAGTATGGGGGCCAACTGTAGTATGAGGGCTATAGTATGGGGGCCAACTGTAGTATGAGGGCCAACTGTAGTATGAGGGCTATAGTATGGGGGCCAACTGTAGTATGAGGGCTATAGTATGGGGGCCAACTGTAGTATGAGGGCCAACTGTAGTATGAGGGCCAACTGTAGTGTGAGGGCTATAGTATGGGGGCCAACTGTAGTATGAGGGCTATAGTATGGGGGCCAACTGTAGTATGAGGGCCAACTGTAGTATGAGGGCTATAGTATGGGGGTCAACTGTAGTATGAGGGCTATAGTATGGGGGCCAACTGTAGTATGAGGGCTATAGTATGGGGGCCAACTGTAGTATGAGGGTCAACTGTAGTATGAGGGCCAACTGTAGTATGAGGGCCAACTGGGCCAACTGGAATATGAGGGCCAACTGTAGTATGAGGGCCAACTGTAGTATGAGGGACAACTGGAATATGAGGGCCAACTGTAGTATGAGGGCTATAGTATGGGGGCCAACTGTAGTATGAGGGCTATAGTATGGGGGCCAACTGTAGTATGAGGGCTATAGTATGGGGGCCAACTGTAGTATGAGGGCTATAGTATGGGGGCCAACTGTATTATGGGGGCCAACTGTAGTATGAGGGCCAACTGTAGTATGAGGGCCAACTGGGCCAACTGGAATATGAGGGCCAACTGTAGTATGAGGGACAACTGGAATATGGGGTACAACTATAGTGTGAGGGCCAACTGTAGAATGAGGGCCAACTGCAGTATGAGGGCCAACTGTAGTATGAGGGCCAACTGTAGTATGAGGGCCAACTGTAGTATGAGGGCCAACTGTAGTATGAGGGCCAACTGTAGTATGAGGGCCAACTGTAGTATGGTGGCCAACTGTAGTATGAGGGCCAACAGCAGTATGAGGGCCAACTGTAGTATGAGGGCCAACTGTAGTATGGTGGCCAACTGTAGTATGAGGGCCAACTGCAGTATGAGGGCCAACTGTAGTATGATGGCCAACTGCAGTATGAGGGCCAACTGTAGTATGAGGGCTATAGTATGAGGGCCAACTGTAGTATGAGGGCCAACTGTAGTACGAGGGCCAACTGTAGTATGAGGGCCAACTGTAGTATGAGGGCTATAGTATGGGGGCCAACTGTAGTATGAGGGCTATAGTATGAGGCCAACTGTAGTATGAGGGCCAACTGCAGTATGAGGGCCAACTGCAGTATGAGGTCCAACTGTAGTATGAGGGCCAACTGTAGTATGAGGGCCAACTGTAGTATGAGGGCCAACTATAGTATGGGGGCCAACTGTAGTATGAGGGCTATAGTATGGGGGCCAACTGTAGTATGAGGGCTATAGTATGGGGGCCAACTGTAGTATGAGGGCCAACTGTAGTATGAGGGCCAACTGTAGTGTGAGGGCTATAGTATGGGGGCCAACTGTAGTATGAGGGCTATAGTATGGGGGCCAACTGTAGTATGAGGGCCAACTGTAGTATGAGGGCTATAGTATGGGGGCCAACTGTAGTATGAGGGCTATAGTATGGGGGCCAACTGTAGTATGAGGGCTATAGTATGGGGGCCAACTGTAGTATGAGGGTCAACTGTAGTATGAGGGCCAACTGTAGTATGAGGGCCAACTGGGCCAACTGGAATATGAGGGCCAACTGTAGTATGAGGGCCAACTGTAGTATGAGGGACAACTGGAATATGAGGGCCAACTGTAGTATGAGGGCTATAGTATGGGGGCCAACTGTAGTATGAGGGCTATAGTATGGGGGTCCAACTGTAGTATGAGGGCTATAGTATGGGGGCCAACTGTAGTATGAGGGCTATAGTATGGGGGCCAACTGTATTATGGGGGCCAACTGTAGTATGAGGGCCAACTGTAGTATGAGGGCCAACTGGGCCAACTGGAATATGAGGGACAACTGTAGTATGAGGGACAACTGTAGTATGAGGGCCAACTATAGTGTTAGGGCCAACTATAGTATGAGGGCCAGCCGTAGAATGAGGGCCAACTATAGTGTTAGGGCCAACTGTAGAATGAGGGCCAACTATAGTATGAGGGTCAACTATAGTGTTAGGGCCAACTATTGTATGAGGGCCAACTATAGTGTTAGGGCCAACTGTAGAATGAGGGCCAACTGGAATATGAGGGCCAACTGTAGTATGAGGGACAACTGGAATATGGGGTACAACTATAGTGTGAGGGCCAACTGTAGAATGAGGGCCAACTGCAGTATGAGGGCCAACTGTAGTATGAGGGCCAACTGTAGTATGAGGGCCAACTGTAGTATGAGGGCCAACTGTAGTATGAGGGCCAACTGTAGTATGAGGGCCAACTGTAGTATGGTGGCCAACTGTAGTATGAGGGCCAACAGCAGTATGAGGGCCAACTGTAGTATGAGGGCCAACTGTAGTATGGTGGCCAACTGTAGTATGAGGGCCAACTGCAGTATGAGGGCCAACTGTAGTATGATGGCCAACTGCAGTATGAGGGCCAACTGTAGTATGAGGGCTATAGTATGAGGGCCAACTGTAGTATGAGGGCCAACTGTAGTATGAGGGCCAACTGTAGTATGAGGGCCAACTGTAGTATGAGGGCTATAGTATGGGGGCCAACTGTAGTATGAGGGCTATAGTATGAGGCCAACTGTAGTATGAGGGCCAACTGCAGTATGAGGGCCAACTGCAGTATGAGGTCCAACTGTAGTATGAGGGCCAACTGTAGTATGAGGGCCAACTGTAGTATGAGGGCCAACTATAGTATGGGGGCCAACTGTAGTATGAGGGCTATAGTATGGGGGCCAACTGTAGTATGAGGGCTATAGTATGGGGGCCAACTGTAGTATGAGGGCCAACTGTAGTATGAGGGCCAACTGTAGTGTGAGGGCTATAGTATGGGGGCCAACTGTAGTATGAGGGCTATAGTATGGGGGCCAACTGTAGTATGAGGGCCAACTGTAGTATGAGGGCTATAGTATGGGGGTCAACTGTAGTATGAGGGCTATAGTATGGGGGCCAACTGTAGTATGAGGGCTATAGTATGGGGGCCAACTGTAGTATGAGGGTCAACTGTAGTATGAGGGCCAACTGTAGTATGAGGGCCAACTGGGCCAACTGGAATATGAGGGCCAACTGTAGTATGAGGGCCAACTGTAGTATGAGGGACAACTGGAATATGAGGGCCAACTGTAGTATGAGGGCTATAGTATGGGGGCCAACTGTAGTATGAGGGCTATAGTATGGGGGCCAACTGTAGTATGAGGGCTATAGTATGGGGGCCAACTGTAGTATGAGGGCTATAGTATGGGGGCCAACTGTATTATGGGGGCCAACTGTAGTATGAGGGCCAACTGTAGTATGAGGGCCAACTGGGCCAACTGGAATATGAGGGACAACTGTAGTATGAGGGACAACTGTAGTATGAGGGCCAACTATAGTGTTAGGGCCAACTATAGTATGAGGGCCAGCCGTAGAATGAGGGCCAACTATAGTGTTAGGGCCAACTGTAGAATGAGGGCCAACTATAGTATGAGGGTCAACTATAGTGTTAGGGCCAACTATTGTATGAGGGCCAACTATAGTGTTAGGGCCAACTGTAGAATGAGGGCCAACTGGAATATGAGGGCCAACTGGAATATGAGTGCCAACTGTAGAATGATGGCCAACTGGAATATGAGGGCCAACTGTAGAATGAGGGCCAACTGGAATATGAGGGCCAACTGGAATATGAGGGCCAACTGTAGAATGATGGCAGACTGGAATATGAGGGCCGACTACAGTATGGGGATCAACTGTTATGTGTAGTGAATTTCATACTTGTAGTGATTTTAGTATGTGCTGTATGGTTGAAGTGATTTTCACAATTGTGAAGTAAGAGGGAAACATGTCACTAAAACATCACATACTGTATAACCACCATGGACTACATGGACTACCTGTACCACCTGGACTACCAGGACTAGATTGACTAACTGGACTACCTGGACTAGATTGACTACCTGGACTAGATTGACTAACTGGACTACCTGGAATAGATGGACTACCTGGACTAGATGGACTACCTGGACTAGATGGACTACCTGGACTAGATTGACTAACTGGACTACCTGGAATAGATGGACTACCTGGACTAGATGGACTACCTGGACTAGGTGGACTAGATGGACTACCTGGACAACCTGGTCTAGATGGACTAGATGGACTACCTGGACTGGATGGACTAGATGGACTACCTGGACTAGATGGACTAGATGGACTACCTGGACTAGATGGACTACCTGGATTACCTGGACTAGATGGACTACCTGGACTAGATGGACTAGATGGACTAGATTGACTAACTGGACTACCTGGAATAGATGGACTACCTGGACTAGATGGACTACCTGGACTAGATGGACTACCTGGACTAGATTGACTAACTGGACTACCTGGAATAGATGGACTACCTGGACTAGATGGACTACCTGGACTAGATGGACTAGATGGACTAGATGGACTACCTGGACAACCTGGACTAGATGGACTAGATGGACTACCTGGACTAGATGGACTAGATGGACTACCTGGATTACCTGGACTAGATGGACTACCTGGACTAGATGGACTAGATGGACTACCTGGACAACCTGGACTAGATGGACTAGATGGACTACCTGGACTAGATGGACTAGATGGACTACCTGGACTACCTGGACTAGATGGACTACCTGGACTACCTGGACTAGATGGACGAGATGGACAAGATGGACTCCCTGACTAGATGGACTAGATGGACTAGATGGACTACCTGGACTAGATGGACTAGATGGACTAGATGGACTACCTGGACTAGATGGACTACCTAGACTAGATGGACTACCTGGACTAGATGGACTAGATGGACTAGATGGACTACCTGGACTAGATCGACTACCTAGACAAGATGGACTACCTGGACTAGATGGACTAGATGGACGAGATGGACTACCTGGACTAGATGGACTAGATGGACTAGATGGACTACCTGGACTAGATGGACTAGATGGACTACCTGCACTCGATGGACTAGATGGACTACCTGGATTACCTGGACTAGATGGACTACCTGGACTAGATGGACTACCTGGACTAGATGGACTACCTACACTACCTGGACTGGATGGACTAGATGGACTACCTGGACTAGATGGACTACCTGGACTAGATGGACTTACTTTTAAACGTGGCTTCCTCAATAAAACACATCTCAGAAGAGACCACCAGTTCATCGCTATGATTGAAAATGTCTCCCAAATTACTTTGGCAGTCCATTAAGCAGTTTACTGTGCTACACACACGCGCACACACGCACACAAACACGCACACAAACACGCACACACACACGCGCGCGCACACACGCACACAAACACGCACACAAACACGCACACACACACTCACACACACACACACACTCACAATACTACTTCCTCCAAAACTGGATTTCACAAACAACAGCTTTGAACATCACCCAATCAGATGATTACTACAGCAGTTTGGACATCACCCAATCAGATGATTACTACAGCAGTTTGGACATCACCCAATCAGATGATTACTACAGCAGTTTGGACATCACCCAATCAGATGATTACTACAGCAGTTTGGACATCACCCAATCAGATGATTACTACAGCAGTTTGGACATCACCCAATCAGATGATTACTACAGCTGTTTCTATTGTAGTTTAGTGTTGTACTGTGATCTCCGTTTCAATATGCAGCCTGATGCCTTTATTTTCATGTCTCTTCTTATAACGATGAAGTGAATGAGCTCGATCGCTAAAATGTTGTTTTGTTTTAATGACTCCATCTGTTCAAATCAGGCAACACACACACACACACACACACACACACACACACACACACATTAAGAAACGATATTGCAATTATATGTCTATTAAATTCCAATTTGCCATACGGTGTATTGTGCCCTTCCTTCTCCTTCACACACTGTAGTAGTCTTGATTTGGTCAACAGCCTCTGTTTTGTTATCTGCTGCTTAGTTACAGTTGGTGATTGAAGAAATTACATAGAGAGTTAAAATGGGATATCATCTGAAGATGAGGCTTGGCCACAATACCCCAAAGCTCCTATCTGACTGTGAGAGAAGAAGAGGTGGAGCTCCTGTCTGGCTGTGAGAGAAGAAGAGCTATAGCTCCTGTCTGACTGTGAGAGAAGAAGAGGTACAGCTCCTGTCTGACTGTGAGAGAAGAAGAGGTACAGCTCCTGTCTGACTGTGAGAGAAGAAGAGGTACAGCTCCTGTCTGACTGTGAGAGAAGAAGAGCATCAGCTCCTGTCTGACTGTGAGAGAAGAAGAGGTACAGCTCCTGTCTGACTGTGAGAGAAGAAGAGGTACAGCTCCTGTCTGACTGTGAGAGAAGAAGAGCTATAGCTCCTGTCTGACTGTGAGAGAAGAAGAGCTACAGCTCCTGTCTGACTGTGAGAGAAGAAGAAATGGAGCTGACAGTAAGGTGACCTTATTACTGATTCATGTTTTTGCTATTTATGACCTTGTTTGTGACTGCATCTCTCGTCTGATGCTGGTGTCTGATTCTGGTGTCTGGTATGGTGTCTGATTCTGGCATCTGGTAATGGTGTCTGACCCTGACGTCTGGTAACGGTGTCTGACCCTGGCGTCTGGTAATGGTGTCTGACCCTGGCGTCTGGTAATGGTGTCTGACTCTGATGTCTGGTAATGGTGTCTGACTCTGGCGTCTGGTAATGGTGTCTGGTAATGGTGTCTGAATCTGGTGTCTGGTAATGGTGTCTGACTCTGGCGTCTGGTAATGGTGTCTGACTCTGGCGTCTGGTAATGGCGTCTGCCGTCTCGTGTCTGGAGTCTGGTGTCTGGCGTCTGATGATGGTGTCTGGTGTCTGATGGTGGTGTCTGGCGTCTGATGGTGGTGTCTGGCATCTGGTTTCTGACATCTGGCGTCTGATGATGGTGTCTGGCGTCTGGTGTCTGGCATCTGGTTTCTGGCATCTGGCGTCTGATGATGGTGTCTGATGATGGTGTCTGATGATGGTGTCTGGCGTCTGATGATGGTGTCTGGCATCTGATGATGGTGTCTGACATCTGGCGTCTGGTGTCTGGCGTCTGATGATGGTGTCTGGCATCTGGGGTCTGGTGTCTGGCATCTGATGATGGTGTCTGGCGTTTGATGATGGTGTCTGGCGTCTGGCGTCTGGTGTCTGGCGTCTGATGATGGTGTCTGACATCTGGCGTCTGGTGTCTGGCGTCTGATGATGGTGTTTGGGTTCAGATGATGGCGTCTGGCATCTGATGCTGCCCTCTGATGTCTGGTGTCTGGTTTCTGGTTTCTGGCATCTGGCATCTCTTCTGTGTTTTTTTTTTTCCCCCAGCTGTGTATTTTTCCAAGGCTCTACCCAATTTTGGGGCTTAGGATCATAACAAGGTTCAGCTCATCCCAGTCTACAAACAGCATCTTGCAGTGAGAGAAGGTGGAGATTTAAAGCTGGACTCCTGAAGCGACTAAAGGACTCCAGGACTGTTTTGAGTCCGCTGGCCCTGACGGCCAGCGCTGACGACCTGGAAGAGGCAGAGGATACCGTCTCTGAGAACAATCGTTTCTGTGAGTCAGCGTCTTCTCCAATAATAAAGCGTGAGTAACTCTCAAAAGAGCTCCACAACCAGACGAAAACAGTGTTTAAAAATCAAGTGTCAGTAAACAGGAGAGGAAACATATTCAGAGGTCAACTCAGAAGCAACATGAAGGAGATTCAGGGAGCTTAGAAAGACACATCGAAAATATTTTCAAAAACATGGACAGTTGGAAAAATTGGGCTGCAAAACCATCACAAATGAAATATATACGTATTATGACCATCGAAAATGACCTTGCTTTCCCAAATAATTTGAACGGTTCCTATTGTAGGTTTGATTTTACGTGGCAGCAGAAAGGGGCCTTGGACGGTACAGCCAGCATGCCAGCTGTTGATATACAGATCTCTGTGAATGAAGTCAAGCAATACTGTCAACGTGTCAAACCAGGAAATACTGTCAACGTGTCAAACCAGGAAATACTGTCAACGTGTCAAACCAGGAAATACTGTGAACGTGTCAAACCAGGAAATACTGTCAACGTGTCAAACCAGGAAATACTGTCAACGTGTCAAACCAGGAAATACTGTCAACGTGTCAAACCAGGAAATACTGTCAACGTGTCAAACCAGGAAATACTGTCAACGTGTCAAACCAGGAAATACTGTCAACGTGTCAAACCAGGAAATACTGTCAACGTGTCAAACCAGGAAATACTGTCAACGTGTCAAACCAGGAAATACTGTCAACGTGTCAAACCAGGAAATACTGTCAACGTGTCAAACCAGGAAATACTGTCAACGTGTCAAACCAGGAAATACTGTCAACGTGTCAAACCAGGAAATACTGTCAACGTGTCAAACCAGGAAATACTGTCAACGTGTCAAACCAGGAAATACTGTCAACGTGTCAAACCAGGAAATACTGTCAACGTGTCAAACCAGGAAATACTGTCAACGTGTCAAACCAGGAAATACTGTCAACGTGTCAAACCAGGAAATACTGTCAACGTGTCAAACCAGGAAATACTGTCAACGTGTCAAACCAGGAAATACTGTCAACGTGTCAAACCAGGAAATACTGTCAACGTGTCAAACCAGGAAATACTGTCAACGTGTCAAACCAGGAAATACTGTCAACGTGTCAAACCAGGAAATACTGTCAACGTGTCAAACCAGGAAATACTGTCAACGTGTCAAACCAGGAAATACTGTCAACGTGTCAAACCAGGAAATACTGTCAACGTGTCAAACCAGGAAATACTGTCAACGTGTCAAACCAGGAAATACTGTCAACGTGTCAAACCAGGAAATACTGTCAACGTGTCAAACCAGGAAATACTGTCAACGTGTCAAACCAGGAAATACTGTCAACGTGTCAAACCAGGAAATACTGTCAACGTGTCAAACCAGGAAATACTGTCAACGTGTCAAACCAGGAAATACTGTCAACGTGTCAAACCAGGAAATACTGTCAACGTGTCAAACCAGGAAATACTTTCAACGTGTCAAACCAGGAAATACTTTCAACGTGTCAAACCAGGAAATACTGTCAACGTGTCAAACCAGGAAATACTTTCAACTTGTCAAACCAGGAAATACTTTCAACGTGTCAAACCAGGAAATAGTTTCAACGTGTCAAACCAGGAAATACTTTCAATGTGTCAAACCAGGAAATACTTTCAACGTGTCAAACCAGGAAAAACTTTCAATGTGTCAAACCAGGAAATAGTTTCAACGTGTCAAACCAGGAAATAGTTTCAACGTGTCAAACCAGGAAATAGTTTCAACGTGTCAAACCAGGAAATACTTTCAATGTGTCAAACCAGGAAATACTTTCAACGTGTCAAACCAGGAAAAACTTTCAATGTGTCAACCGACGGGAAAGTCATATGGTTCAGACGGAGTCAGCAGCAAGGCACTTCAGGCCATGATCAGACCTGCTGGCTTCACCATTCCCACCATTCACCGTCAGTCCAAGGGCTGCGTCACAAATTGCACCCTACTCCTTATAGAGCCCTGATTCAAAGTAGAGCCCTGATTCAAAGTAGAGCCCTGATTCAAAGTAGAGCCCTGATTCAAAGTAGAGCCCTGGTTCAATTAGAGTCCTGGTCAAAAGTACAGCCCTGGTCCAAATTGGTGCACTAAATAGTGTAATATTTGGAAAGCAGACCCAAGTCTCCCTGTATGACCACAGGAAAGAGAAATTCCATATGTCTCAAGAGCTACAGTACATGCATTAACCCTAACGTTAAGCACTGTTGCTCAGAACAAAAGTCAAGCTGTGGAATTCCGTGACGGAAATGGTTATAATTGCCCCTGACTACGGGGATTCATATTTCTCCCTGCTTAATCACCAGTGACTTTATATTTAAATATACAATTTGCAGGGTTTTAAAGTGTCTTAATCAGGACCATTAATTTTTAATATCTAACATTTAAAGTGGCTGGGGACCAAGGCCTACACCTTTTACTGTGTGGCTAGTAACAGGCCCCAGGAAGCAGGAAGAGAATGTCAGGTATTTATTATGCATGAAACTGTGCTGACAGAATCCAGTTTTGCTACGACAGAACCTTTACACTACGAGAGTTAAACGGTAATTGTGTTTGTCTCAGAGGAGGAAACAATCAGGCCTCAACTCTGAAATCAAGCAGTTAAATAAATATGAGCCTAAACGTCGATCCCAGGCAGTTAAATATGAGCCTACATGTCGATCCCAAGCCGTTAGATATGAGCCTAAAGGTCATTCCCAAGCCGTTAGATATGAGCCTACATGTCGATCCCAAGCCGTTAGATATGAGCCTAAAGGTCATTCCCAAGCCGTTAGATATGAGCCTACATGTCGATCCCAAGTCGTTAGATATGAGCCTAAAGGTAATTCCCAAGACGTTAGATATGAGCCTACATGTCGATCCCAAGTCGTTAGATATGAGCCTAAAGGTAATTCCCAAGCCGTTAGATATGAGCCTACATGTCGATCCCAAGTCGTTAGATATGAGCCTAAAGGTAATTCCCAAGCCGTTAGATATGAGCCTAAAAGTCGTTCCCAAGCAGTTAAATATGAGCCTAAACGTCCATCACAGGCAGTTAAATATGAGCCTAAACTTCAATCCCAGGCAGTTAAATATGAGCCTAAACTTCAATCCCAGGCAGTTAAATATGAGCCTAAAGGTCCATCCCAGGCAGTTAAATATGAGCCTAAACGTCCATCCCAGGCAGTTAAATATGAGCCTAAACTTCAATCCCAGGCAGTTAAATATGAGCCTAAACTTCAATCCCAGGCAGTTATATATGAGCCTAAAAGTCCATCCCAGGCAGTTAAATATGAGCCTAAACTTCAATCCCAGGCAGTTAAATATGAGCCTAAACTTCAATCCCAGGCAGTTAAATATGAGCCTAAACTTCGATCCCAAGCCGTTAGACATGAGCCTAAATGTCGTTCCCAAGCCGTTAGACATGAGCCTAAAGGTCGATCCCAAGCCGTTAGACATGAGCCTAAAGTTCGATCCCAAGCCGTTAGACATGAGCCTAAAGGTCAATCCCAAGCCGTTAGACATGAGCCTAAAGTTCGATCCCAAGCCGTTAGACATGAGCCTAAAGGTCGATCCCAAGCCGTTAGACATGAGCCTAAAGGTCGATCCCAAGCATTTAGACATGAGCCTAAAGGTCGATCCCAAGCCGTTAGACATGAGACTGAAGGTCGATCCCAAGCCGTTAGACATGAGCCTAAATGTCGATCCTAAGCCGTTAGACATGAGCCTAAATTTCGATCCCAAGCCGTTAGACATGAGCCTAAAGTTCGATCCCAAGCCGTTAGACATGAGCCTAAAGGTCGATCCCAAGCCGTTAGACATGAGCCTAAAGGTCGATCCCAAGCCGTTAGACATGAGCCTAAAGGTCGATCCAAAGCCGTTAGATATGAGCCTAAAGGTCGTTCCCAAGCATTTAGACATGAGCCTGAAGGTCGTTCCCAAGCCGTTAGACATGAGTCTAAAGGTCGATCCCAAGCCATTAGACATGAGCCTGAAGGTCGATCCCAAGCCGTTAGACATGAGCCTAAAGTTCGATCCCAAGCCGTTAGACATGAGCCTAAAGTTCGATCCCAAGCCGTTAGACATGAGCCTAAAGTTCGATCCCAAGCCGTTAGACATGAGCCTGAACGTTGACTCACTCACTCACTCACTCACAAACCAACTAACTAACTAACTGCAGAGGATGGTGGCTATCCTTGCAGTTATATTGACAATATCATGTGATGGTGGTAGTAATATATAACACTACACAGCAGTCTCCCCTCTCTCCACTATCCTCTCTCCTCTCTCCTCTCTCCTCTCTCCTCTCCCCTCTCTCCTCTCTCCTCTCCCCTCTCTCCCCTCTCCTCTCTCCTCTCTCCTCTCTCCTCTCTAATCTCTCAGCTTTCCTCTCTCCTCTCTCCTCTTTCCTCTCTCCAATCTCCTCTCTAATCTCTCCTCTTTCCTCTCTCCTCTCCTCTCCTCTCTCCTCTCTCCTCTCTAATCTCTCCTCTTTCCTCTCTCCTCTCTCCTCTCTCCTCTCTCCTCTCTCCTCTCTCATCTCCCCTCTCTCCTCTCTCCTCTCTCCTCTGTAATCTCTCCGCTTTCCTCTCTCCTCTCTCCTCTCTAATCTCTCCTCTCTCCTCTCCCCTCTCTCCTCTCTTCTCTCTCCTCTCTCCTCTCCCCTCTCTCCCCTCTCCTCTCTCCTCTCTCCTCTCTCCTCTCTAATCTCTCAGCTTTCCTCTCTCCTCTCTCCTCTTTCCTCTCTCCAATCTCCTCTCTAATCTCTCCTCTTTCCTCTCTCCTCTCCTCTCTCCTCTCTCCTCTCTAATCTCTCCTCTTTCCTCTCTCCTCTCTCCTCTCTCCTCTCTCCTCTCTCCTCTCTCATCTCCCCTCTCTCCTCTCTCCTCTCTCCTCTGTAATCTCTCCGCTTTCCTCTCTCCTCTCTCCTCTCTAATCTCTCCTCTCTCCTCTCCCCTCTCTCCTCTCTTCTCTCTCCTCTCTCCTCTCTCCTCTCTCCTCTCTCTTCTCCACTCTCTCCTCTCTCCTCTCTCCTCTCTCCCCTCTCCTCTCTAATCTCTCCTCTCTCCTCTCCCCTCTCTCCTCTCTCCTCTCTCCTCTCTCCTCTCTAATCTCTCAGCTTTCCTCTCTCCTCTCTCCTCTTTCCTCTCTCCAATCTCCTCTCTAATCTCTCCTCTTTCCTCTCTCCTCTCCTCTCTCCTCTCTCCTCTCTAATCTCTCCTCTTTCCTCTCTCCTCTCTCCTCTCTCCTCTCTCATCTCCCCTCTCTCCTCTCTCCTCTCTCCTCTGTAATCTCTCCGCTTTCCTCTCTCCTCTCTCCTCTCTTCTCTCTCTTCTCCACTCTCTCCTCTCTCCTCTCTCCTCTCTCCTCTCCACTCTCTCCTCTCTCGTCTCCTATCACCATTCCGCTCTCCTCTCTAATCTCTCCGCTTTCCTCTCTCCTCTCCCCTCTCCCCTCTCCCCTCTCTCCTCCCTCCACTCTCCTCTCTCCTCTCTCCTCTCCCCTCTCTCCTCTCTCCTCTCCCCTCTCTCCTCTCCCATCTCTCCTCTCTCCTCTCCCCTCTCTCCTCTCTCCTCTCTTCTGTCTCCTCTCTAATCTCTCCGCTTTCCTGTCTCCTCTCTCCTATTTCCTCTCTCCTCTCTCCTCTCTCCTCTCTCCTCTCTCCTCTCTAATCTCTCCACTTTCCTCTCTCCTCTCTCCTCTCTCCTCTCCCCTCTCTCCACTCTCCTCTCTAATCTCTTCGCTTTCCTCTCTCCTCTCTCCTCTCCCCTCTCTCCTCTCTCCTCTATCCTCTCCCCTCTCTAATCTCTCCTCTCTCCTCTCTCCTCTCCCCTCTCTCCTCTCTTCTCTCTCCTCTCTCCTCTCTCCTCTCTCCTCTCTTCTCTTTCCTCTCTCCTCTCTTCTCTCTCTTCTCCACTGTCTCCTCTCTCCTCTCCCCTCTCTCCTCTCTCCTCTCTCCTCTCTTCTCTCTCCTCTCCACTCTCTCCTCTCTCTTCTCCTATCACCATTTCGCTCTCCTATCTAATCGCTCCGCTTCCCTTCTCCTCTTTCCTCTCTCCTCTCTCCTCTCGCCTCTCTAATCTCTCCGCTTTCCTCTCTCCTCTCTCCTCTCTAATCTCTCCGCTCCTCTCTATCCTCTCTCATCTTTCCTCTCTCCTCTTTCCTCTATCCTCTCTCCTCTCTAATCTCTCCTCTCCTCTCTCCTCTCTCCTCTCTCCTCTCTAATCTCTCCTCTCTCCTCTCTCTTCTCTAATCTCTCCTCTCCCCTTTTTCCTCTCTCCTCTCTCCTCTCTCATCTCTCCTCTCTACTCTCTACTTTTGACTATTTTCTGCTAACAAACCTATGTTCCTTGCCTTAACTCAATTATGCCAATAATGCCCCTTTAAAAAAAAGAAAAAAGCCCTGGTAATCACAGGCCTTATTCAGACGTCCACAGTAAAACTCAGTAAAACTCGTAGGGTTTTAGGAGGAAGAGGAGGAGGAGGAAGTAGACAGAGGAGAGAGGAGATGGACCAACGTACTGTAATCAAAGAAAGTGAGATTCCTGTTCAATCAGACACAGTTGATAAATACACTTTACACAGTGTGAGTCCTCCCTCTCTCTGGCTCTGCTCTGCCTTTTAAAACACTCTCCTCTCTTCTCCTACAGCCTTCTCCACTCAACAACCACCAACCACCCTCTTTCCATTATCTCACATTTCAGCCAGTCTAAGATGATGTCCTGACACCCTCCCTTACGTCTTTTCCTGGATAGGACAGTGTGTCAGTAGATGATCGCCCAGAGTGGGGCTGGGAGGGAGAGGGCTTTGTGGGAAAGGGGGGGGGGGGAGAAGGAGCGGAGGAGGAGGGGAGGAAGGAGCGGAGGAGGAGGGGAGGAGGAGGAGGGGAGAAGAGAAGAGGGGAGGAGGGGAGAAGAGGGTAGGAGGAGGGTAGGATGAGGGGAGGAGGGTAGGAGGAGGGGAGGAGGAGGGGAGAAGAGGGGAGGAGGAGGGGATAAGAGGGGAGGAGGGGAGGAGGGGAGAAGAGGGTAGGAGGAGGGTAGGAGGAGGGGAGAAGGGTAGGAGGAGGGGAGGAGGAGGGGAGGAGGGGAGAAGAGGGGAGGAGGGGAGGAGGGGAGGAGGGGATAAGAGGGGAGGAGGAGGGGAGAAGAGGGTAGGAGGAGGCTAGGAGGAGGGGAGGAGGGGAGGAGGAGTGGAGAAGGAGGGGGGTAGAAGAGGGGAGGAGGGGAGAAGAGGGGAAGAGGAAGGGAGAAGGAGGAGAGGAGGAGAGGAGGAGGAGAATAGGATTAAGAGGAGAGGAGAGGAGGAGAGGAAGAGGGGAGGAGGGGAGAAGGAGGAGAGGAGGAGAGGAAGAGGGGAGGAAGAGGAGAGGAGAGAAGGGGTGGAGCAGAGTCCATTAGTATGTGGTACATTCTTCTTCTCTCTCTCTCTCTCGCCGTAATAAGGAGGTAATAAGGAAACATAGGAGAGTGGCTCTTTATTGGCAGGTGAGGAGAGCAGGGGTGGTGGGGGGGCAGACACGGCTTCTTGCCTCCTTAATCTCTCGTCTCGCCTCTCCAGCCCCCGTCGGTACCCTCCCACCCCCCGCTGGTGACCACATGCTACTGGTGAGGCCAAGAGGATGCCCCCCGAGGAGAATGTTACTCAGAGCTGTTTCATGGCGGCCGCTCTGCTCCGTGCCGTGGTGACTGATAAACAGTAAGTACACACTATCACAGGAAGTTCTCCCTCCTTCCTACACCCATCTCACATTCAGCCCTGCTCTAAAACGTTGTGCCATTGTGAGGAGGTGATAATGGAGACATGGGCATTAACCAGCTGATAATGTGTTATCGGGTTAGGCCATGCCACTACTCTGGGAGGGACAAGAGGGCCACTACTCTGGGAGGGACAAGAGGGCCACTACTCTGGTAGGGAAAGAGGGCCACTACTCTGGTAGGGAAAGAGGGCCACTACTCCGGGAGGGAAAGAGGGCCACTACTCTGGGAGGGAAAGAGGGCCACTACTCTGGGAGGGAAAGAGGGCCACTACTCTGGTAGGGAAAGAGGGCCACTACTCTGGTAGGGAAAGAGGGCCACTACTCTGGTAGGGAAAGAGGGCCACTACTCTGGTAGGGAAAGAGGGCCACTACTCTGAGAGGGAAAGAGGGCCACTACTCTGGTAGGGAAAGAGGGCCACTACTCTGGTAGGGAAAGAGGGCCACTACTCTGGTAGGGAAAGAGGGCCACTACTCTGGTAGGGAAAGAGGGCCTTACTCTGGGAGGGACAGAGGGCCACTACTCTGGGAGGGAAAGAGGGCCACTACTCTGGTAGGGAAAGAGGGCCACTACTCTGGGAGGGAAAGAGGGCCACTACTCTGGTAGGGAAAGAGGGCCACTACTCTGGGAGGGAAAGAGGGCCACTACTCTGGTAGGGAAAGAGGGCCACTACTCTGGTAGGGAAAGAGGGCCACTACTCTGGTAGGGAAAGAGGGCCACTACTCTGGTAGGGAAAGAGGGCCACTACTCTGAGAGGGAAAGAGGGCCACTACTCTGGTAGGGAAAGAGGGCCACTACTCTGGTAGGGAAAGAGGGCCACTACTCTGGTAGGGAAAGAGGGCCACTACTCTGGTAGGGAAAGAGGGCCACTACTCTGGGAGGGAAAGAGGGCCACTACTCTGGGAGGGAAAGAGGGCCACTACTCTGGGAGGGAAAGAGGGCCACTACTCTGGGAGGGAAAGAGGGCCACTACTCCGGGAGGGACAAGAGGGCCACTACTCTGGGAGGGAAAGAGGGCCACTACTCTGGTAGGGAAAGAGGGCCACTACTCTGGTAGGGAAAGAGGGCCACTACTCTGGGAGGGAAAGAGGGCCACTACTCTGGTAGGGAAAGAGGGCCACTACTCTGGGAGGGAAAGAGGGCCACTACTCTGGTAGGGAAAGAGGGCCACTACTCTGGGAGGGAAAGAGGGCCACTACTCTGGGAGGGACAAGAGGGCCACTACTCTGGGAGGGAAAGAGGGCCACTACTCTGGGAGGGACAAGAGGGCCACTACTCTGGGAGGGCCAGAGGGCCACTACTCTGGGAGGGAAAGAGGGCCACTACTCTGGTAGGGAAAGAGGGCCACTACTCTGGGAGGGAAAGAGGGCCACTACTCTGGGAGGGACAAGAGGGTCACTACTCTGGGAGGGACAAGAGGGCCACTACTCTGGGAGGGACAAGAGGGCCACTACTCTGGGAGGGACAAGAGGGCCACTACTCTGGGAGGGAAAGAGGGCCACTACTCTGGGAGGGAAAGAGGGCCACTACTCTGGTAGGGAAAGAGGGCCACTACTCTGGGAGGGACAGAGGGCCACTACACTGGGAGGGAAAGAGGGCCACTACTCTGGGAGGGAAAGAGGGCCACTACTCTGGGAGGGAAAGAGGGCCACTACTCTGGGAGGGAAAGAGGGCCACTACTCTGGTAGGGAAAGAGGGCCACTACTCTGGGAGGGAAAGAGGGCCACTACTCTGGTAGGGAAAGAGGGCCACTACTCTGGGAGGGAAAGAGGGCCACTACTCTGGGAGGGAAAGAGGGCCACTACTCTGGGAGGGAAAGAGGGCCACTACTCTGGGAGGGAAAGAGGGCCTTACTCTGGGAGGGACAGAGGGCCACTACTCTGGGAGGGAAAGAGGGCCACTACTCTGGGAGGGAAAGAGGGCCTTACTCTGGGAGGGACAGAGGGCCACTACTCTGGTAGGGAAAGAGGGCCACTACTCTGGGAGGGAAAGAGGGCCACTACTCTGGGAGGGAAAGAGGGCCACTACTCTGGGAGGGAAAGAGGGCCACTACTCTGGGAGGGAAAGAGGGCCACTACTCCGGGAGGGACAAGAGGGCCACTACTCTGGGAGGGAAAGAGGGCCTTACTCTGGGAGGGACAGAGGGCCACTACTCTGGGAGGGACAAGAGGGCCACTACTCTGGGAGGGACAGAGGGCCACTACTCTGGGAGGGACAAGAGGGCCTTACTCTGGGAGGGACAAGAGGGCCACTACTCTGGGAGGGCCAAGAGGGCCACTACTCTGGGAGGGACTAGAGGGCCTTAATCTGGGAGGGAAAGAGGGCCACTACTCTGGGAGGGACAAGAGGGTCACTACTCTGGGAGGGAAAGAGGGCCACTACTCTGGGAGGGAAAGAGTGCCACTACTCTGAGAGGGACAAGAGGGCCACTACTCTGGGAGGGACAAGAGGGACACTACTCTGCGAGGGACAGAGGGCCACTACTCTGAGAGGGACAAGAGGACCTCTACTCTGGGAGGGACAAGAGGGCCACTACTCTGGGAGGGACAGAGGGCCACTACTGTGGGAGGGCCAGTGGGCCACTACTCTGAGAGGGAAAGAGGGCCACTACTCTGGGAGGGAAAGAGGGCCACTACTCTGGGAGGGACAAGTGGGCCTTACTCTGGGAGGGAAAGAGGGCCACTACACTTGGAGGGACAAGAGGGCCACTACTCTGAGAGGGAAAGAGGGCCACTACTCTGGGAGGGATAAGAGGGCCACTACTCTGGGAGGGACACAGGGCCACTACTCTGGGAGGGACAAAAGGGCCACTACTCTGGGAGGGACAAGAGGGACACTACTCTGGGAGGGAAAGAGGGCCTTACTCTGGGAGGGAAAGAGGGCCACTACACTTGGAGGGACAAGAGGGCCACTACTCTGGGAGGGACAAGAGGGCCACTACTCTGGGAGGGACAGAGGGCCACTACTCTGGGAGGGACAGAGGGCCACTACTCTGAGAGGGACAAGAGGGCCACTACTCTGGGAGGGACAAGAGGGCCACTACTCTGGGAGGGACAGAGGGCCACTACTCTGGGAGGGACAAGAGGGCCACTACTCTGGGAGGGACAAGAGGGCCACTACACTGGGAGGGACAGAGGGCCACTACTCTGGGTAGGACAAGAGGGCCACTACTCTGGAATAGAAGGGAGGGCCTTTCTCTGGGAAGGACAGGAGGGTTTGAGCCATGTTTCCTCCAGTACTGTTTTGGGGTTTAATGTGACCGCTCTCATAAATGCGTTTCCAATATATGAAAAGCCCGGTACTGACTGAACTCTCTCCAGCCCGGTACTGACTGAACTCTCTCCAGCCCGGTACTGACTGAACTCTCTACAGCCCTGTACTGACTGAACTCTCTCCAGCCCGGTACTGACTGAACTCTCTCCAGCCCGGTACTGACTGAACTCTCTCCAGCCCGGTACTGACTTAACTCTCTCCAGCCCGGTACTGACTAAACTCTCTCCAGCCCGGTACTGACTGAACTCTCTCCAGCCCGGTACTGACTGAACTCTCTACAGCCCTGTACTGACTGAACTCTCTCCAGCCCGGTACTGACTGAACTCTCTCCAGCCCGGTACTGACTGAACTCTCTCCAGCCCGGTACTGACTTAACTCTCTCCAGCCCGGTACTGACTAAACTCTCTCCAGCCCGGTACTGACTGAACTCTCTCCAGCCCGGTACTGACTGAACTCTCTCCAGCCCGGTACTGACTGAACTCTCTCCAGCCCGGTACTGACTAAACTCTCTCCAGCCCGGTACTGACTGAACTCTCTCCAGCCCGGTACTGACTGAACGCTCTCCAGCTTCCTCCTAACTGTTTACTTCCTTCTAACTGTTTACTTCCTCCTAGCTGTTTACTTCCTCCTAACTGTTTACTTCCTCCTAACTGTTTACTTCCTCCTAACTGTTTACTTCCTCCTAACTGTTTACTTCCTTCTAACTGTTTACTTCCTCCTAACTGTTTACTTCCTTCTAACTGTTTACTTCCTCCTAACTGTTTACTTCCTCCTAACTGTTTACTTCCTCCTAACTGTTTACTTCCTCCTAACTGTTTACTTCCTTCTAACTGTTTACTTCCTCCTAACTGTTTACTTCCTCCTAACTGTTTACTTCCTCCTAACTGTTTACTTCCTCCTAACTGTTTACTTCCTCCTAACTGTTTACTTCCTCCTAACTGTTTACTTCCTCCTAACTGTTTACTTCCTCCTAACTGTTTACTTCCTTCTAACTGTTTACTTCCTCCTAACTGTTTACTTCCTCCTAACTGTTTACTTCCTCTTAACTGTTTACTTCCTTCTAAATATTTAGTTCCATAACATGAATTCTCAATATTTTCTGTTCATTATATTTAATCCAATGCATGTAAAATACATCTTAGCGTATTTTATTAAATTAATAAATGAGCACATATCAAAGAACATATGACAATGTAAACTTATCATCATTTCTGTGGCACTATTTGGTGGTTGAAACATTGATCTTTTTAAACCCAATATTTCAATTTTGTGTTAGCTTGGCCTCCAACACATCTAAAACAACCCTGTGGAAACAGCATGGTCGAAAGGCTTCTCTCTGAAATGTAATTGAAAACATAAAGCTGCTTTTGAAACAGGAATATCCTGTGTACGTAGTCGCAAAGATATTTTCCCAAGTTCCTCAGTGTTCAAAAATAACATTCATAACTTTGCGGTCAGAGATCAACCCTGTTTTCTAAAACATCTCAGTGGAAAACAACATAACATAACATCACCAAGTTCAACATCACATCTCTGATTGAGTTGCAAACCTTCTTGGATGTTTGGAAGTGTCTTGGGGGCTTCGGACGGGGTTAATCTCTCTCTCTCTCTCTCTCTCTCTATTATCTTGTTGGAATTCATCAAGCATTGTGAAAGCCTGGCCCATGATATACAGGGCAGACGGGCAGCAGTAGATCCCAGACCCTGGCTGAGTAATCTCGGTTACCCAGATGTAAATTCTGACAAAATAGAATGACTTATATGTCAAAACATGTTAACAATTGAGAGTTCTGTTTTGCCAGAGAGGAAGCAAAGTCTCCACCCTCACCAAAGTAAACTCTCAGTCACCTCCTCCTGATTCATCTACTGCTGCTAGTTATCTCAGACGTTCTATTGGAGCTAGATAGATTATCTTAGAATCTGGCTGAGCAGAGCAGAGCCAATATATCACACACACACACACACACACACAGAGCCTCCCAGAACCGCTATATCAAACGGAATGAATGAGCGACCCCGCGGTGACCTGGCCAGGGAGGAAAACACATGCTCTGCTGGCCCAACCTGCAGAGAGGCTGGGGAATAACTCCAGCAGGGATGGAGAGAGGGGCTCCATGTGTCTGTCTGTGAGTCTGCCATTAGTAAGGAAGGGTAGCCTACCCGCTCGCTGACATGCTGCTGTCCATTTCTCTCAACTGACCGCTGTTGTTGTTGTTTTGGTGCTACTCAGTGAAAAGGATAATTGATATTTGTTGTATAGCAGAACAAATGACTTTGGTGTGAAGAGAGAGAGAGAGAGAGAGAGAGAGAGAGAGAGAGAGCGAGAGAGAGAGAGAGAGAGAGAGAGAGAGAGATTCATCAAAATCAAATGACATTTTATTTGTCAACTGCTTTGTAAACCGGTGTTGACTAACAGTAAAATGATTTTCCAAACAACACAGAGAGAAAGATAATGAAAAAATACTTAGAGAGAAAGTGATGAGAAACAAATATGCAGAGAATAAAAATAGCGGTAATAACATGGCTATATGCAGGAAGTACCAGGTAATAACATGGCTATATACAGGGAGTACCAGGTAATAACATGGCTATATGCAGGAAGTACCAGGTAATAACATGGCTATATACAGGAAGTACCAGGTAATAACATGGCTATATGCAGGAAGTACCAGGTAATAACATGGCTATATACAGGAAGTACCAGGTAATAACATGGCTATATACAGGGAGGCAATAACATGGCTATATACAGGGAGTACCAGGTAATAACATGGTTATATACAGGAAGTACCAGGTAATAACATGGCTATATACAGGGAGTACCAGGTAATAACATGGCTATATACAGGAAGTACCAGTTAATAACATGGTAATTTAAAGGAAGTATCAGGTAATAACATGGCTATATACAGGGAGTACCAGGTAATAACATGGCTATATACAGGAAGTACCAGGTAATAACATGGCTATATACAGGGAGTACCAGGTAATAACATGGCTATATACAGGAAGTATCAGGTAATAACATGGCTATATACAGGAAGTACCAGTTAATAATATGGTAATTTACAGGAAGTATCAGGTAATAACATGGCTATATACAGGGAGTACCAGGTAATAACATGGCTATATACAGGGAGGTAATAACATGACTATATACAAGGAGTACCAGGTAATAACATGACTATATACAGGGAGTACCAGGTAATAACATGGTTATATACAGGAAGTACCAGGTAATAACATGGCTATATACAGGAAGTACCAGGTAATAACATGGTTATATACAGGAAGTATCAGGTAATAACATGGCTATATACAGGAAGTACCAGGTAATAACATGGTTATATACAAGGAGTACCAGGTAATAACATGGCTATATACAGGGAGTACCATGTAATAACATGGTTTTATACAGGAAGTACCAGGTAATAACATGGTTATATACAGGAAGTACCAGGTAATAACATGGCTATATACAGGAAGTACCAGGTAATAACATGTCTATATACAGGGAGGTAATAACATGGTTATATACAGGGAATACCAGGTAATAACATGGTTATATACAGGAAGTACCAGGTAATAACATGGCTATATACAGGGAGTACCAGGAAATAACATGGCTATATACAGGCAGTACCAGGTAATAGCATGGCTATATACAGAATACCAGGTAATAACATGGCTATATACAGGAAGGTAATACCATGGCTATATACAGGAAGTACCAGGTAATAACATGGCTATATACAGGGAGGTAATAACATGACTATATACAGGGAGTACCAGGTAATAACATGGTTATATACAGGAAGTACCAGGTAATAACATGGCTATATACAGGAAGTACCAGGTAATAGCATGGCTATATACAGGAAGTACCAGGTAATAACATGGCTATATACAGGAAGTACCAGTACTGAGTTGATATGCAGCTGACATGCAGGGGCAAAAGTAAATTGGTAGCTATGCACATATTGGTAGGGTTGAAGGCAATTGTGATAAAATCTAAAATCTTTGGAGGGAGCTGAATGTCTGCATTGCCCAGCGACAGCCCCGAAACCCGAAGGATCTGGTCTGTATGGAGGAGTGGGCCAAAATCCCTGCTGCAGTGTGTGCAAACCTGGTCAAGAACTACAGGAAACGTATGATCTCTGTAATTGCAAACAAAGGTTTCTGTACCAAATATTAAGTTTTGCTGTTCTGATGTATCAAATACTTATGTCATGCAATAAAATACAAATTAATTACTTACAAATCATACAATGTGATTTTCTTGGATTTTTGTTTTAGATTCCTACTCTCATAGTTGAAGTGTACCTATGATAAAAAATTACAGACCTCTTCATGCTTTGTAAGTAGAAAAATCTGAAAAATCGGCAGTGTATCAAATACTTGTTCTCCCCACTGTTGGTAGGGTTGAAAGTAATTGCGGTAGTAGCTATGTACATATAGGTAGAGTTTAAGGCAATTGTGGTAGCTATGCACATATAGGTAGGGTTGAAGTCGCTAGGCAACAGGACAGATCATTGACAGTATCAGCAGCTTCTGTGGTGAGTGTGAAATTGTGTGTGTGTGTGTGAGTGTGCGTGTGTGTGTGTGTGTGTGGCATCAGTCAGTATGTCTGTTGTGCGTGTCTATGTGTGTGTTGGGGTGTCAATGTAAATGTGTGGGTAGAGTCCAGTGTGTGGGTAGAGTCCAGTATTTTGGGGAGAGTCCAGTATTTTGGGGAGAGTCCAATGTGTAGGTAGAGTCCAATGTGTGGGTAGAGTCCAATGTGTGGGTAGAGTCCAGTGTGTGGGTAGAGTCCAGTGTGGGTAGAGTCCAGAGTGTGGGTAGAGTCCAGTGTGGGTAGAGTCCAGAGTGTGGGTAGAGTCCAGTGTGGGTAGAGTCTGGTGTGTTGGGTAGAGTCCAGAGTGTGGGTAGAGTCCAGTGTGTGTAGAGTCCAATGTGTGGGTAGAGTCCAGTGTGGGTTGAGTCTGGTGTGTTGGGTAGAGACCAGTGTGGGTAGAGTCTGGTGTGTTGGGTAGAGTCCAGAGTTTGGGTAGAGTCCAGTGTGTGTAGAGTCCAGTGTGTGGGTAGAGTCCAGTGTGTGTAGAGTCCAGTGTGGGTAAGGTCTGGTGTGTTGGGTAGAGTCCAGAGTGTGGGTAGAGACCAGCGTGTGGGTAGAGACCAGTGTGTGTGTAGAGACCAGTGTGTGTGTATAGTCCAGTGTGTGTAGAGTCCAGTCAGTGTGTGTGTAGAGTCCAATGTGTATGTAGAGTCCAGTGTGTGTAGAGTCCAGTCAGTGTGTGTGTAGACTCCAATGTGTATGTACTCCAGTGTGTGGGTGTGTTGGGTAGAGTCCAGAGTGTGGGTAGAGACCAGCGTGTGGGTGGAGACCAGTGTGTGGGTAGAGACCAGTGTGGGTAGAGTCTGGTGTGTTGGGTAGAGCCTCTATCAAACAGTACACATGAAGTGACCCTCGTTCAAGATGGCCGTACCTCTTCATTACACAAAAGGAAAAACCTCAACCAATTTCTAAAGAATGGTGACATCCAGTGGAAGCGGTAGGAACTGCAAGCAAGTCCCTTAGAAATCTGGATTCCCAATGAAACCTCATTGAAAAGAGGGTGACCTCAAAAAACAAAACATCTGAATGGTTTGTCCTCGGGGTTTCGCCTGCTACATAAGTTCTGTTATACTCACAGACATGATTCAACCAGTTTTAGAAACTTCAGAGTGTTTTCTATCCAAATCTACTACTAATATGCACATCTTATCATCTGGGGATGAGTAGCAGGCAGTTGAATTTGGGCATGCTTTTCATCCAAAATTCCAAATGCTGCCCCCTATCCTAGAGAAGTTAAGTGTCCCTGTCCCTCGCTCTCTCTATCTCTTCTTTAACAAGCAACCATGTTGTTGTCCTTCCACGAGGGATCTGTTTTCAACATATTTAGGCTCTATTCAATAACAGATGCAAAGTGTATATGTTTATCCTCTGTTCCCATTTAATCAGCTAGTAAGAAAATAATTAACCTTTCTACCTCGACCACATTCCGCTGAAAAGGCAACGCGCAAAATTCAAAAATATTTTTGAGATATATGTAGCTTTCACACATTAACAAGTTTAATACAGCAAATGAAAGATAAACATCTTGTTAATCTACCCGTCCGATTTCAAAAATGCTTTACAGCTAAATCACAACATATGATTATGTTAGGTCATAGCCAAGTTGAAAAAACACAGCCATTTTTCCAGCCAAAGATAGGAGTCACAAAAATAAATATTGATAACATTAATCACTAGCCTTTGATGATCTTCATCAGATGACACTCATAGGACATCATGTTAGACAATACATGGATGTTTTGTTCGATAATGTGCATATTTATATCCAAAAATCTCAGTTTACATTGGCGCCTTACATGCAGTGATGTTTTGATTCCTAAACATCCGAGGTGATTTTGCAGAAATACTCATAAAAAACATTGATAAAAGATACTAGTGTTATTCACAGAATTATGGAAAGACTTCTCCTTAATGCAACCGCTGTGTCAGATTTCAACAAAAACTTTACAGAGAAAGCATAATCTGAGAACGGCGCTCAGAACCCAAAACAGCCAGAGGAATATCCGCCAGTTTGGAATCAACAAAGTTAGAAACAACACCATAAATATTCACTTACCTTTGATGATCTTCATCCGAAGGCACTCCCAGGAATCCCAGTTCGACAATAAATGACTGATTTGTTACATAATGTTCCATCATTTATGTCCAAATAGCCACTTGTTGTCAGCCCAGTAATCCATCTTCATGAGGTGCAGGCACTTCATCCAAACAAAAACTCTAACAGTTCTGTTACAGTCCTTTGGAAACACGATGTATGGAATCAATCGTTAGGATGTTTTTAACATAAAACATCAATAATGTTCCAACCGGAGGATTCCTTTGTCTTCAGAAAAGCACTGGAACGAGAGGTAACTTTGTCGGGAGCGCGCGTCATGAGACCAACGCTCTCTGCCAGACCACTGACTCAAAGGGGTCTCATGATCCTCTCCTTTATAGTAAAATCCTCAAACCAGTTTCTAAAGACGGTTGACATCTAGTGGAAGCCCTAGAAAGTGCAACCTCATCCATATCTCAATTTGTATTCGGTAGGCCAAGCTTTGAAAAACTACAAACCTCAGATGTCCCACTTCCTGGTTGAATTTTTCTCAGGTTTTTGCCTGCCATATGAGTTCTGTTATACTCACAGACATCATTCAAACAGTTTTAGAAACTTCAGAGTGTTTTCTATCCAATACTATGCATATATTAGCATCTGGGACAGAGTAGGAGGCAGTTCACTCTGGTACTCTATTCATCCAAAAGTGAAAATGCTGCCCCCTATCCCAAAAAGGTTAAACCAATTTGTGTAGTACTGAACCGTAATAAAGCTTCGGGTTTTTGCAGATGGAGATTCCGACTGTTCAGAATGTTGATATGATATGAGGTTATGATTAACAAGTTGATTAACAAGTTGACTGTTTATAGATTTAAAGACTTTAGATTTTAATTGGGGAGATGGTAACTCTTCAAAGAACTGCTCTCGTGGTTCCCCAGAAGCAAATTAGTTAATTGTTACCTTATAAATTTAATCAGGTAACAATTAAGCATAGTTAATTAGATAAATAACCATATTCAGATTAATTTCAAAGTCAAGTCACGACACAGCATTCTCACATAGGTATTCCTCTTGTCCAGGTGGGTGAGGGCAGTGTGGAGTGCAATAGAGATTGCATCATCTGTGGATCTGTTGGGGCGGTGTGTGAATGTGTCCAGGGTGTCTGGGATGACGGTGTTGATGTGAGCCATGACCAGTCTTTTCACAGCATTTCATAGAGATTGTTTATAGATGTAATAGAGCTGGAGCTTTAGTGCCTAAACTAAGGTACATATACATATAAACATATAACTACAGGGCAGAGATTCCCTTTGATAGTTCGCGAGACCTGCCAAATCCATCGAGCATCAAAGTCGGGGATTCGATCTTTGTCCTGTCTTTACACTTGGTCTGTTTGATAGCTCTTCGGAGGTAGTGGGATTTCTTATAATTGTCCCGCTCCTTGAACACGGCAGCTCTAAGCCTTTAGCTTAGTGTGGATGTTGCCTGTATTTCATGCCTACTGGCTTCTGGTTGGGATATGTACGTACGATCACTGTGGGGACAGTGTCATCAATGCACTTATTAATGAAGCCGGTGACTGATGTGGTGAACTCCTCCATGTAATCAGATGAATCCCAGAACATATTACAGTCTGTGCTAGCAGAGCCTTCCTGTAGCTTAGCATCTGCTTCATCTGACCACTTCCATACTGAGCATGTCAGTAGTCCTTCCTGTTTGAGTTTTTGCTCGTAAGCAGGAAGAGTTGTGGTCTGATTTGCAGAACAAGCTGTAAGGTCTGAAACCAGCTCTACTTGAGGAGAAATAAACAGGATATTATATATTTTATTTTATTTAACCAGGCAAGACAGTTAAGAACAAATTCTTATTTACAATGGCGGCCTACCCCGGCCAAACCCGGACAACGCTGGGCCAATTGTTCACCGCCCAATCATGGCCTGATGTGATACAGCCTGGATTCGAACCAGGGACTGTAGTGACGCCTCTTGCACTGAGATGCAGTGCTTTAGACCGCTGATCCACTCGGGAGCCCGTAACTGTGTCCCAAATGTAATGTCTTATTCCATATAATGGGGATAGGGTGCTATTTTGGACTCAACCATAGAGTTGCTTGGCTGGTTGTCTCTCTGCTGTTAATTAAATCATGAGTTTTCCGTCGCAGCCCAGCGAGGTCCATTGTGTTTTTATTGCCCGTAAAAATTGTTCCACCTTCTAAACCTACGTTGGGACTACCCTTGTCCAGCAACTGTCTTTATTTCAGATTGAGTTCTAGATTTCTTCCTCCCCACCCACGGCCCAGAGAAACACCTCTCTGATTCTCATGACCCAGTATGTGTGTCTGGATAGGGATATGTGCATATGGGGAGCCACAGGATTTGAACCCCAAAGAGATCCCATACTGTGGCACATGGATGATTGGGGACCTGTTTTGTTTTTGGGAGAGGAGAGTGGAAGGAGAAGGGAGGGGAGGAGAGGAGGACCCAAAACCAGGAAGATATTATGGGGTGGACAGACAGTCAGATAGACATGTGTCTCTTTGAGATCACAGGGTGTAGACAGATGAGACCGGGGTCTGGGGTCTGGGGTCTGGGGTGGATGAGAGGACGGGGTGGATGAGAGGGTGAGGTGGATGAGAGAAGGCTGGGTTCTGGGGCGAGGTGGATGAGAGGACGGGGTTCAAGGGGGATGAGTGGGGGCTGGGGTCTGGGGCGAGGTGGATGAGAGGACGGGGTTCAAGGGGGATGAGAGGAGGCTGGGGTCTGGGGCAAGGTGGACGAGAGGACGGGGTTCAAGGAGGATGAGAGTAGGCTGGGGTCTGGAGCGAGGTGGACGAGAGGACGGGGTTCAAGGGGGATGAGAGGAAGCTGGGGGAGGCGATGGAGAGGGGTCTTGTTCGAGGGGTTTGAAGGAGGTGAGAGGGGGCGAAAGGGGGCAGGGAGGGTAGGTGAGGGGGAAGGTTGGGTTGAAGTGGAGAGAGGATGGAAGGGGGTTGGGTTTGAGGGGAGAGAGAATGGAAGGGGGTTGGGTTTGAGGGGAGAGAGGATGGAAGGGGGTTGGGTTTGAGGGGAGAGAGGATGGAAGGGGGTTGGGTTTGAGGGGAGAGAGGATGGAAGGGGGTTGGATTGAAGGGGAGAGAGGATGGAAGGGGGTTGGGTTGAAGTGGAGAGAGGATGGAAGGGGGTTGGGTTTGAGGGGAGAGAGGATGGAAGGGGGTTGGGTTGAAGGGGAGAGAGGATGGAAGGGGGTTGGGTTGAAGGGGAGAGAGGATGGAAGGGGGTTGGGTTTGAGGGGAGAGAGGATGGACGGGGGTTGGGTTTGAGGGGAGAGAGGATGGAAGGGGGTTGGGTTTGAGGGGGAGAGGATGGAAGGGGGTTGGGTTTGAGGGGAGAGAGGATGGAAGGGGGTTGGGTTTGAGGGGAGAGAGGATGGAAGGGGGTTGGGGTTGAAGGGGAGAGAGGATGGAAGGAGGTTGGGTTTGAAGGGGAGAGTGGAGGCTTTAGGATTTAGCTCTTTTATGTACTTTGACCCCAGGTCCACAGGAGGCCCGCGGAGAACACATGCCAATCTCCCCAGGCGGGCAGGACAGCCCTCTCCCTCACCTCTACATCTGCCACCAGCCCCTCTCCTTCTTGGCTGTCTCCAAAGATATATATATGTGTGTGTATGTGTGTTTGGAGCTGGTGTTGGAGTGGAATGCGCTCAGATGATACATTTGTTTCTCTGTCCATCTCTTAAATCCATCTCTCTCTTTCTCTCTCTCTCTCTCATCCCCGTGTAATCTCTATTTGTATTTATTCCCTTTCTAAACCCTATCTAATCCATGTCTAATCCCTGTCTAATCGCTGCATAATCCCTGTCTAATCCATATGTAATCCCTATTTTATACATGTCTATTCACTGTCTAATCACTGCATAATCCCTGTCTAACCCATATGTAATCGCTTTTGAATCCCTATCTAATCCCTGTCTAATCCGTATATGTGCCTAATCCCTTTCTAATCTGGATCTAATTAATGTTTTACCCCTGTTTAATGTATATCTAATCCCTATCTAATCCATGTATAATCCCTATCTAATCTATATCTAATCCCTGTTTTATTCCTATGAAATCCACATCTAATCCCTATCTAATCCCTGTCTAAACCCTGTCTACTCACTGTATAATCCCTCTCTAATCCCAATCTAATCCCTGTTTTATAACATTCTAAACTGTTGGTATTAATTTACCTCAGCTCTAACTCCTCAATATGTCTGTCACTCATTTAGTTTATTATTGAGCCGCCTGCAACACAGTATTTTTATTGAGCTGCCTGCAACACACTGTTTTTATTGAGCTGCCTGCAACACACTGTTCTTGTTTTTATTGCCCTGAGTGTTAGAGTATAGGTGATACTGTTACACACACTCTCCTCTCCTATCTCTCTTCTCTCTCCTCTTCTCTCCTATTCTATCCTTTCCTATCTCCTTTCTCTCCTATCCTCTCCCTCTTCTCTCTCCTCTTCTATCCTTTCCTATCTCCTCTCTCTCCTCTCCTCTCTTATCTCTCCTTTTCTCTCCTATTCTATCTCCTCACCTATCTCCTCTCCTCTCCTCACCTATATCCTCTCCTCTCCTCTCCTCTCCTCTCCTCTCCTCTCCTCTCCTCTCCTCTCCTCTCCTCTCCTCTCCTCTCCTCTCCTCTCCTCTCCTCTCCTCTCCTCTCCTTTCCTCTCCTCACCTATCTCATCTCCTCTCCTCTCCTCTCCTCTCCTCTCCTCTCCTCTCCTCTCCTCTCCTCTCCTCTCCTCTCCTCTCCTCTCTAATCTCTCCTATTCTATCTCCTCACCTATCTCCTCTCCTCTCCTCTCCTCTCCTCTCCTCTCCTCTCCTCTCCTCTCCTCTCCTCTCCTCACCTATCTCCTCTCCTCTCCTCTCCTCTCCTCTCCTCTCCTCTCCTCTCCTCTCCTCTCCTATCCTCTCCTCTCCTCTCCTCTCCTCTCCTCTCCTCTCCTCTCCTCTCCTATCCTCTCCTCTCCTCTCCTCTCCTCTCCTCTCCTCTCCTCTCCTCTCCTCTCCTCTCCCTCTGTTCCACTGCAAACTGAATTACATGTGAGTATGAACATCGACACCATTATAGCTGGAGAGCACAGTGAGGAAAATCAAATCAAATGAAAAAACAAATAATCTCAGAGCACGGTGGCAAGTCAAATTATAATTTAATCATAAATAAATGTAACATTTGTAATTCGACGAGACAATTTCATAAACGCGTGTCGTGTTTTGTGATAAATTATTTAAGAATGGACTCAACCTCAAAAACACTGGCAATACACTGGCAATTAAATGCAGCAGAAGAAGAGGAGTGGGAAGAAGAGGCTAGGAAAGAAGAGGCTAGGAAAGAAGAGGCTAGGAAAGAAGAGACTAGGAAAGAAGAGGCTAGGAAAGAAGAGGCTAGGAAAGAAGAGGCCTAGGAAAGAAGAGGCTAGGAAAGAAGAGACTAGGAAAGAAGAGGCTAGGAAAGAAGAGGCTAGGAAAGAGGAGCGTAGGAAAGAAGAGGCTAGGAAAGAAGAGGCTAGGAAAGAAGAGACTAGGAAAGAAGAGGCTAGTGAAGAAAAGCCTAGGGAAGAAAAGCCTAGGGAAGAAGAGGCTAGGGAAGAAGAGGCTAGGGAAGAAGAGGCTAGGGAAGAAGATGCTAGGGAAGAAGAGACTAGGAAAGAAGAGGCTAGGAAAGAAGAGGCTAGGAAAGAAGAGGCTAGGAAAGAAGAGACTAGGAAAGAAGAGGCTAGGAAAGAAGAGGCTAGGAAAGAAGAGGCTAGGAAAGAAGAGACTAGGAAAGAAGAGGCTAGGGAAGAAAAGCCTAGGGAAGAAAAGCCTAGGGAAGAAGAGGCTAGGGAAGAAGAGGCTAGGGAAGAAGAGGCTAGGGAAGAAGATGCTAGGGAAGAAGAGGCTAGGGAAGAAGAGGCTAGGGATGAAGAGGCTAGGGAAGAAGAGGCTAGGAAAGAAGAGACTAGGGAAGAAGAGGCTAGGGATGAAGAGGCTAGGGAAGAAGAGGCTAGGGAAGAAGATGCTAGGGATGAAGAGGCTAGGGAAGAAGAGGCTAGGGATGAAGAGGCTAGGGAAGAAGAGGCTAGGGAAGAAGAGGCTAGGGAAGAAGAGGCTAGGGAAGAAGAGGCTAGGGATGAAGAGACTAGGGAAGAAAAGGCTAGGGAAGAAAAGCCTAGGGAAGATGAGGCTAGGGAAGAAAAGCCTAGGGAAGAAGAGGCTAGGGAAGAAGAGGCTAGGGATGAAGATGCTAGGGAAGAAGAGGCTAGGGAAGAAGATGCTAGGGAAGAAGAGGCTAGGGAAGAAGAGGCTAGGGAAGAAGATGCTAGGGAAGAAGAGGCTAGGGAAGAAGAGGCTAGGGATGAAGAGGCTAGGGAAGAAGATGCTAGGGATGAAGAGGCTAGGGAAGAAGAGGCTAGGGATGAAGAGGCTAGGGAAGAAGAGGCTAGGGATGAAGAGGCTAGGGAAGAAGAGGCTAGGGAAGAAGATGCTAGGGAAGAAGAGGCTAGGGAAGAAGAGGCTAGGGATGAAGAGGCTAGGGAAGAAGAGGCTAGGAAAGAAGAGGCTAGGAAAGAAGAGACTAGGAAAGAAGAAGCTAGGAAAGAAGAGGCTAGGAAAGAAGAGGCTAGGAAAGAAGAGGCTAGGAAAGAAGAGGCTAGGAAAGAAGAGGCTAGGAAAGAAGAGGCTAGGAAAGAAGAGGCTAGGAAAGAAGAGACTAGGAAAGAAGAGGCTAGGAAAGAAGAGGCTAGGAAAGAAGAGCCTAGGAAAGAAGAGGCTAGGAAAGAAGAGACTAGGAAAGAAGAGGCTAGGAAAGAAGAGGCTAGGAAAGAAGAGCCTAGGAAAGAAGAGGCTAGGAAAGAAGAGGCTAGGAAAGAAGAGACTAGGAAAGAAGAGGCTAGGGAAGAAAAGCCTAGGGAAGAAAAGCCTAGGGAAGAAGAGGCTAGGGAAGAAGAGGCTAGGGAAGAAGAGGCTAGGGAAGAAGATGCTAGGGAAGAAGAGACTAGGAAAGAAGAGGCTAGGAAAGAAGAGGCTAGGAAAGAAGAGGCTAGGAAAGAAGAGACTAGGAAAGAAGGTGCTAGGAAAGAAGAGGCTAGGAAAGAAGAGGCTAGGAAAGAAGAGGCTAGGAAAGAAGAGACTAGGAAAGAAGAGGCTAGGGAAGAAAAGCCTAGGGAAGAAAAGCCTAGGGAAGAAGAGGCTAGGGAAGAAGAGGCTAGGGAAGAAGAGGCTAGGGAAGAAGATGCTAGGGAAGAAGAGGCTAGGGAAGAAGAGGCTAGGGATGAAGGGGCTAGGGAAGAAGAGGCTAGGAAAGAAGAGACTAGGGAAGAAGAGGCTAGGGATGAAGAGGCTAGGGAAGAAGAGGCTAGGGAAGAAGATGCTAGGGATGAAGAGGCTAGGGAAGAAGAGGCTAGGGATGAAGAGGCTAGGGAAGAAGAGGCTAGGGAAGAAGAGGCTAGGGAAGAAGAGGCTAGGGAAGAAGAGGCTAGGGAAGAAGAGGCTAGGGATGAAGAGGCTAGGGAAGAAAAGGCTAGGGAAGAAAAGCCTAGGGAAGAAGAGGCTAGGGAAGAAAAGCCTAGGGAAGAAGAGGCTAGGGAAGAAGAGGCTAGGGATGAAGATGCTAGGGAAGAAGAGGCTAGGGAAGAAGATGCTAGGGAAGAAGAGGCTAGGGAAGAAGAGGCTAGGGAAGAAGATGCTAGGGAAGAAGAGGCTAGGGAAGAAGAGGCTAGGGATGAAGAGGCTAGGGAAGAAGATGCTAGGGATGAAGAGGCTAGGGAAGAAGAGGCTAGGAAAGAAGAGGCTAGGAAAGAAGAGACTAGGAAAGAAGAGGCTAGGGAAGAAAAGCCTAGGGAAGAAAAGCCTAGGGAAGAAGAGGCTAGGGAAGAAGAGGCTAGGGAAGAAGAGGCTAGGGAAGAAGATGCTAGGGAAGAAGAGGCTAGGGAAGAAGAGGCTAGGGATGAAGAGGCTAGGGAAGAAGAGGCTAGGAAAGAAGAGACTAGGGAAGAAGAGGCTAGGGATGAAGAGGCTAGGGAAGAAGAGGCTAGGGAAGAAGATGCTAGGGATGAAGAGGCTAGGGAAGAAGAGGCTAGGGATGAAGAGGCTAGGGAAGAAGAGGCTAGGGAAGAAGAGGCTAGGGAAGAAGAGGCTAGGGAAGAAGAGGCTAGGGATGAAGAGGCTAGGGAAGAAAAGGCTAGGGAAGAAAAGCCTAGGGAAGAAGAGGCTAGGGAAGAAAAGCTTAGGGAAGAAGAGGCTAGGGAAGAAGAGGCTAGGGATGAAGATGCTAGGGAAGAAGAGGCTAGGGAAGAAGATGCTAGGGAAGAAGAGGCTAGGGAAGAAGAGGCTAGGGAAGAAGATGCTAGGGAAGAAGAGGCTAGGGAAGAAGAGGCTAGGGATGAAGAGGCTAGGGAAGAAGATGCTAGGGATGAAGAGGCTAGGGAAGAAGAGGCTAGGGATGAAGAGGCTAGGGAAGAAGAGGCTAGGGATGAAGAGGCTAGGGAAGAAGAGGCTAGGGAAGAAGATGCTAGGGAAGAAGAGGCTAGGGAAGAAGAGGCTAGGGATGAAGAGGCTAGGGAAGAAGATGCTAGGGATGAAGAGGCTAGGGAAGAAGAGGCTAGGGAAGAAGATGCTAGGGAAGAAGAGGCTAGGGAAGAAGAGGCTAGGGATGAAGAGGCTAGGGAAGAAGAGGCTAGGGATGAAGAGGCTAGGGAAGAAGAGGCTAGGGAAGAAGAGGCTAGGGAAGAAGAGGCTAGGGAAGAAGATAGGGAAGAAGAGGCTAGGGATGAAGAGGCTAGGGAAGAAGAGGCTAGGGAAGAAGAGGCTAGGGAAGAAGAGGCTAGGAAAGAAGAGGCTAGGGAAGAAGAGGCTAGGGAAGAAGAGGCTAGGGAAGAAAAGGCTAGGGAAGAAGAGGCTAGGGATGAAGAGGCTAGGGAAGAAGAGGCTAGGGAAGAAGATGCTAGGGAAGAAGAGGCTAGGGAAGAAGAGGCTAGGGAAGAAGAGGCTAGGGAAGAAGATGCTAGGGAAGAAGAGGCTAGGGAAGAAGAGGCTAGGGAAGAAGATGCTAGGGAAGAAGAGGCTAGGGAAGAAGAGGCTAGGGAAGAAGATGCTAGGGATGAAGATGCTAGGGATGAAGATGCTAGGAAAGAAGAGGTGTGGAAAGCAGACGCTATGGAAGAAGAGGAGTGGCAATAAGAGGCTATGGAAGAGAAGGTCATGGAAGAAGAGGAATGTCAATAACAACAGCATGGTAGCAACACAACATAACAACAGCATGGTAGCAACACAGCATGGTAGCAACACAACACGGCAACAACATGGTAGCAACACAACATGGTAGCACCACAACATAACAACAATATGGTAGCAACACAACATGGTAGCAACACAACATAACAACAATATGGTAGCAACACAACATGGTAGCACCACAACATAACAACAATATGGTAGCAACACAACATGGTAGCAACACAACATAACAACAATATGGTAGCAACACAACATGGTAGCACCACAACATAACAACAATATGGTAGCAACACCACATGGTAGCACCACAACATAACAACAATATGGTAGCAACACAACATGGTAGCAACACAACATAACAAGAATATGGTAGCAACACAACATGGTAGCAACACAACATAACAACAATATGTTAGCAACACAACATGGTAGCAACACAAAGGGCAAGAAGGTGGAGACAACAATACATCACACAAAGCAGCAACAACTGTCAGTAAGAGTGTTCATGATTGAGTCTTTGAATCAAGAGATTGAGATAAAACTGTCCAGTTTGAGTGTTTGTTGCAGCTCGTTCCAGTCGCTAGCTGCAGCGAACTGAAAAGAGGAGCGACCCAGGGACGTGTGCGCTTTGGGGACCTTTAACAGAATGGGACTGTCAGAACGGGTGTTGTATGTGGAGGATGAGGGCTGCAGTAGATATCTCACATAGGGGGGAGTGAGGCCTAAGAGGGTTTTATAAATAAACATCAACCAGTGGGTCTTGCGACGGGTTTACAGAGATGACCAGTTTACAGAAGAGTACAGAGTGCAGTGATATGTCCTATAAGGAGTGTTGGTGGAAATCTGATGGCCGAATGGTAAAGAACATCTAGCCGCTCGAGAGCACCCTTACCTGCCGATCTATAAATTAGTCTCTCCATAATCTAGCATGGGTAGGATGGTCATCTGAATCAGGGTTAGTTTGGCAGCTGAGGTGAAAGAGCAGCGATTACAATAGAGGAAACCAAGTCTAGATTTAACCTTTGCCTGCAGCTTTGATATGTGCTGAGAGAAGGACAGTGTACCGTCTAGCCATACTCCCACGTACTTGTATGAGGTAACAACCTAAAGCTCTAAACCATCAGAGGTAGCAATCACACCTGTGGGGCATTATTCTTACCAAATCAGTTTAGATTGGCGCGTTATGTTCAGTAGTTCCAAAACATCTGGTGATTTTGTAGAGAGCCACATCGATTTACAGGAATAATCATAAGAAACATTACTAAAAGATACAAGTGTTATGCATGGAATTGTAGATCCACTTCTCCTTAATGCAACCGCTGTGTCAGATTTCAGAAAACTTTACGGAAAAAGCACACCATGCAATAATCTGCGTACAGCGCTCAGAAACAAAAACAAGCCATACATATATCCACCATGTTGTGGAGTCAACAGAAGTCAGAATAGCATCATAAATATTCACTTACCTTTGATGATCTTCATCAGAATGCACTCCCAGGAATCCCAGTTCCACAATATATTTTTGATTTGTTCAATAAAGTCTATCATTTGTGTCCAAATACCTCCATTTTGTTCAACCGTTTAGTTCACAATCCAAACTCACGAAGCATGGGCAAGTCCAGGCGAAAGTTCAGACGAAAGTCACATTACAGTTCGTGGAAACATGTCAAACGAAGTATAGAATCAATCTTTAGGATCTTTTTATCATAAATCTTCAATAATGTTCCAACTGGAGAATTCCTTTGTCTGTAGAAATGCAATGGAACAGAGCTAACTCTCACTTGAGCGCGCGTGATTAGCTCATGCCACTCTGGCAGACCTCTGACTCATTCAGCTCCCATTCCCCACTCCTTCAGAGTAAAAGCATCGGACAAGGTTCTAAAGACTGTAGACATCTAGTGAAAGCCTTAGGAAGTGCAATATGACCCCATAGACAATGTATATTCGATAGGCAATGACTTGAAAAACTACAAACCTCAGATTTCCCACTTCCTGGTTGGCTTTTTTGACAGGTTTTTGCCTGCCATATGAGTTTAGTTTTCTCACAGACATCATTCAAGCAGTTTTAGAAACTGCAGAGTGTTTTATATCCCAAATCTACTAATAATATGCATATCCTAGCGTCTGGGCCTGAGTAGCAGGCAGTTTACTCTGGGCACGCTTTTCATCCAGACTTGAAAATATTTCCCCCTAGCCCAAAGAGGTTTTAACCTGCATGTCATGAACACGTCTGGTGGCGGTAGGCAAAATCAAGAAGCGCACGATGGCGTGTACAGACACACCCGTGGCACCGGATTGGATGTTACAGGATATGTGCGGGGCCCATTGAATATAAAAACATTTTGTGTTGAACGGAGAGCGACACACTGAGACATATTGAATGAACAATAACCCTTCTGTAATGGCAATGGCAAAATATATCTACCTCCAGTGTTCCTGAGCACTGAGAGTGTGAAGTGTGTGTTATGGAGGTGATCCAATATATTTTGAGGGGATCCATTTGGGCCGCAACTTGGTCCTCTCCTAAAGCCCTGACTGGCTGACTGGCTGTCTGGCTGGCTGACTGTCTGGCTGACTTGCTGGCTGCCTGGCTGACTGGCTGGCTGATTGACTGGCTGACTGACTGGCTGAATGCCTGGCTGGACTTCTTCTAAGGCCCAAACTGACAGGCTGATTGACTGGTTGACTGGATGGATGGCTGACTGGCTGACTGACTGGCTGACTGGCTGACTGACTGACTGGCTGACTGCCTGGCTGGACCTCTTCTAAGGCCCAAACTGACAGGCTGATTGACTGGTTGACTGCACGGATGACTGGCTAACTGGCTGGCTGGTCCTCTCCTAAAGCCCTTGCTGGCTGACTGGCTGGCTGGTCATCTCCTAATGCCCAAACTGGCTGACTGGCTGGCTAGTGCTCTCCTAAAGCCCTAGCTGGCTGACTGTCTGCCTGGCTGACTGGCCTGCTGACTGGCTGACTGGCTGGCTGACTGGTTGGCTGGTCCTCTTCTAAGACCCAAACTGGCAGACTGGTTGGCTGGTCCTAGTCTCAGGCTTAAACTGGCTGACTGGCTGGCTGGTCCTCTCCTAAAGCCCTAGCTGGCTGACTGGCTGACTGGCTGGCTGGTCCTCTCCTAAAGCCCTAGCTGGCTGACTGGCTGAATGGCTGGCTGGTCCTATCCTAAAGCACAAACTGGCTGACTGGCTGGCTTGTCCTCTCCTAAAGCCCTAGCTCGCTGACCAGCCGGTCATCTCCTAAAGCCCTGACTGGCTGGCTGGCTGGCTAGTCCTCCCCTAAAGCCCTATCTGGCTGACTGGCTGACTGGCTGGTCATCTCCTAAAGCCTTGACTGGCTGACTGTCTGCATGGTCCTCTTCTAAAGCCCTGACTAGCTGACTGGTCCTCTTCTAAAGCCCTGACTGGCTGGCTGGTCCTATTCTAAAGCCATGACTGGATGGCTGGCTGGCTGGTCTGGTCCTCTTCTAAAGCCCTGACTGGCTGACTGCCTGGTCCTCTTCTAAAGCCGTGACTGGCTGACTGGTCCTCTTCTAAAGCCCTGACTGGCTGGCTGGTCCTCTTCTAAAGCCCTGACTGGCTGGCTGGCTGGTCTGGTCCTCTTCTAAAGCCCTGACTGGCTGGCTGGTCCTCTTCTAAAGCCCTGACTGGCTGGCTGGTCCTCTTCTAAAGCCCTGACTGGCTGGCTGGTCCTCTTCTAAAGCCCTGACTAGCTGACTGGTCCTCTTCTAAAGCCCTGACTGCCTGGTCCTCTTCTAAAGCCCTGAATAGCTGGCTGGTCCTCTTCTAAAGCCCTGACTGGCTGACTGCCTGGTCCTCTTCTAAAGCCCTGACTGACTGACTGGTCCTCTTCTAAAGCCCTAATGGCTGACTGACTGGTCCTCTTCTAAAGCCCTGACTGGATGGCTGGCTGGCTGGTCTGGTCCTCTTCTAAAGCCCTGACTGGCTGACTGGTCCTCTTCTAAAGCCCTGACTGGCTGACCGGTCCTCTTCTAAAGCCCTGACTGGCTGACTGCCTGGTCCTCTTCTAAAGCCCTGACTGGCTGACTGGTCCTCTTCTAAAGCCCTGACTGGCTGGCTGGTCCTCTTCTAAAGCCCTGACTGGCTGACTGGTCCTCTTCTAAAGCCCTGACTGGCTGACTGGTCCTCTCCTAAAGCCCTGGCTGACTGACTGGTCCTCTTCTAAAGCCCTGACTGGCTGACCGACTGGTCTTTTCTAAAGCCCTGGTTGGCTGGTCTGGTCCTCTTCTAAAGCCCTGACTGCCTGGTCCTCTTCTAAAGCCCTAATGGCTGACTGACTGGTCCTCTTCTAAAGCCCTAATGGCTGACTGGCTGGTCCTCTTCTAAAGCCCTGACTGGCTGGCTGGTCCTCTTCCAATGCCCTGTCTGCCTGGCTGGCTGGCTGGCTGGTCCTCTTCCAATGCCCTGTCTACCTGGCTGGCTGGCTGGCTGGTCCTCTTCCAAAGCCCTGTCTGACTGGCTGGCTGGCTGGCTGGTCCTCTTCCAATGCCCTGACTGGCTGGCTGGTCCTCTTCCAATGCCCTGACTGGCTGGCTGGCTGGCTGGTCCTCTTCCAAAGCCCTGTCTGACTGGCTGGCTGGCTGGCTGGCTGGTCCTTTTCCAAAGCCCTGTCTGACTGGCAGGCTGGCTGGCTGGTCCTCTTCCAATACCCTGGCTGGCAGGCTGGCATGCTGGCTGGCTGGCTGGCTGGCTGGTCCTCTTCCAATGCCCTGTCTGACTGGCTGGTCCTCTTCCAAAGCCCTGTCTGACTGGCTGGCAGGCTGGCATGCTGGCTGGCTGGCTGGTTGCCTGGCACCTCCTGAGGTGACTGTATCAGAGCCAGTCAAGCATGAAATCAATCACTCACAGCCTGCTGCCTGCCACCACTATTGTGTCCGAGCCATCTGGGCCTTAGCACACTGTCTACTTTTGTGTCTGTGTGTGTGTGTGTGTGTGTGTGTGTGTGTGTGTGTGGGGGGGGTGTGTCTGCACTGTATGCATGTGTGTGTACTGTATGTGTGTGTGTGTTTGTGTGTGCGTGCATGTGTGTGCATGCGTGTGTGTGATTGTGCGTGTGTGTGTGTGTGTGTGTGTGTGTGTGTGTGTGTGTGTACTGTATGTGTGTGTGTGTGTGTGTGTGTGTGTGTTTGAGCATGTTAAGGTGCTTGGAAGCTTTTTGGACCACCTGTGTAAGTGTGTTAATTACTAGATAACAGCACATATCTCCCATCTCCAGTGAAGCAGGCAGAAAGGACAGACAGAGACAGTGATTGGTCAGGAGGATCCAGCATGTTAGTGCCCAGCTACATCTGTTTCCTACCAATACCACAACACTGTCCTGCATGGACTCATTTGGCTTAATGAGAACTCCCTGTGTAGAGGCCTCTGGCCCTACTCTGTTCTGTTATTCTCTGTTCTGTTCTGTTCTATTCAGTTCTGTTCTGTTAGTCTCTGTTCTGTTCTGTTATTCTCTGTTCTGTTCTGTTATTCTCTGTTCTGTTCTGTTATTCTCTGTTCTGTTCTGTTCTACTCTGTTCTGTTATTATCTGTTCTGTTCTACTCTGTTCTGTTATTCTCTGTTCTGTTCTGTTCTGTTATTCTCTGTTCTGTTATTCTCTGTTCTGTTCTGTTCTGTTATTCTCTGTTCTGTTCTGTTCTGGTCTGTTCTGTTCTACTCTGTTCTGTTATTCTCTGTTCTGTTCTGTTCTGTTATTCTCTGTTCTGTTCTGTTCTACTCTGTTCTGTTATTCTCTGTTCTGTTCTGTTCTGTTCTGTTCTGTTATTCTCTGTTCTGTTCTACTCTGTTCTGTTCTGTTCTGTTCTACTCTGTTCTGTTCTGTTCTGTTCTACTCTGCTCAGTTCTGTTATGCTCCATTTTGCTTTGTTCTGCTCTGTCTAGTCCAGTGGAGTCTAGTCCAGTCCAGTCCAGTCCAACCCAGGTATACTACAAAGCACGCTAGATCTACTGAGGGTTTTCCAAAGCTCTCCAGCTTCAGTTAGCTTCCCATTCCAGGCCAGGCTCCATCCGTACTACGATGGTGGATATTGCTCCTCCGCCTGCAGCCGTCTCCAGGACGCTTGTAGCTGTGCGTTGCCGTCACATATGGAAAGCTGAACTCTGAACTCTGAACTGAGACAATGCTGAAACATCAATCCATGGGATATTCAGCAGGCTACGGTGTGAAACACTCTTTTAGATATGTCATCTTTATTTTATTACTTTGGTTCCAGGTAGAACCCTTTAAGGTTTCATGTAAAACACTTTCCAAAGAGGGTTCTACGTGGAACCAAAAATGATTATTTCTGAAGCCAAAAAGGGCGCTCCTATGCAACCCTTTTTTCTAAGAGTGAAGCCTGTGGCATGAACACTGTGCGATGTGTGATAAGAGAACTGTCCATCGTAGGCCAGGCTGGCAGATTGAAACAGTGCAGTGCTGTGTGCACAACAGCTGGCTGCCATTGGAGGGCAGCAGAACACAGAACATCTCTCACAATCTCCATATCTCTCTCTCTCTCTCTCTCTCTCTCTCTCTCTCTCTTTCTCTCTCACACTTTCTCTCTCTCTCTTTCTACATGTCTCTCTTTCTCTCTCTCTCTTTCTTAATGTTTCTCCATGTCTCTCTTTCTGTATCTCTTTCTCTCTCTCTCCCTGTCTTTCTCCATCTCTATCTCTCTCTTTCTCTCTCTCTCCCTGTCTTTCTCCACCTCTCTCTCTCTCTCTCTCTCTCTCTCTCTCTCTCTCTCTCTTTCTCCATGTCTCTCTTTCCGTCTTTCTTTGTCTTTATTTCCCTGTCACTCTACATTTCTATTTATCTCTCTATCTAATCTATCACGTAGGGCAGCATGTAGCCTAGCATTTATAGCATTAGGCCTGCATCTGAAAGGTTGCTGGTTCGAATACCCGAGTTGACAAGGAAAAATATGTCGATGTGCCCCTGAGCAAAGCACTTAAACCCTAATTTGCTCCAGGGGCACCGTTCTACTATGACTGACCCTGTAAAACAACACATTACACTGCACCTATCTGGTGTACGTGACAATCAAACATATCACTCTCTCTCTTTCCACCACAGCAGTACAGCCACTGAGCAGGGTAGTGATTACAGGGAAGTTCAACAGCACACCGACTGTCTGGGTACACGGTCAGTCAATCTGTCTGGCTACAGGGTCAGTCAATCTGTCTGGGTACATGGTCAGCCAATCTGTCTGGGTACAGGGTCAGTCAATCTGTCTGGGTACAGGGTCAGTCAAGCGGTGGACAGGTCAGGCTGCTGAGTTGCACTGGGTTAGGATTCAAGGTCAACACAACCTGGTTGTGTGAAGGTATAGGACCTGCATGCTATGGACAGCCCAGGTAGCTGAATACATATTCACATGTGGAGATAGATACATGTAGACATTGATAGACAGACACACACACAGCAGTACAAACTGAGGGAATGAGCCAGTCTTGGAGATTACAACAATTGAAGACATATTCTTCTGTAAACCAAAACACCTGTGATAACAGACTCTTTCTTATAAATGTCTACAGGCTATAATGAAATGAGTAATTTAATAGATTTAGAAGCTCTTGCTGGTTTGATATGGTACCTTTATTACTCTCATAATAACTTTAACGTATCATCTAATATCCCGATGTGTGATTGAGTTCAACTTTCAGAATGGTAATTGTCCTTTTCTCCAGATAAAAATACAATTACCACACATATTGGAATAGACTGGAGTATCATAGATGTATAGGAGAAACTCTGATATCAGGCGTTACGCTGCCGCAATGGAAAGACAATCAATTGGGTTATGAGTTCAGGAAATAATTTATAACGTTATTGAAATGTATGCTTATTACTTATTAATATATATTTTTTTTTTTAAACAATCAATGTTAGGAAGGTCAGAACCTTTCAGACACACCAAAGTCAGACATTTTATCACCTTTTATTGTGAAATGACTTTACTTTCTGTACGTCTTCCCGTTCTTACCTGGACATAACACCGTCATCTTTTCTTCAACTACGGTTCAATACTTAATAAGGACTCGTTTTCTTCTCACGGAGGGAAATATTGCCAATATTGCCAATCCTGAGTCAAAAGGAATCAGAGCTGAGCCCTAAACTCTAGTTTATCCTTAGTCAAAATGAACAAGTGCTGAGCCCTAAACCCTAGTTTACACACATCCTGCTATACAACTTATACTACCTTTCTGATTGACTTTTTTTTCCCCATTGGTTATCTAACTTCTGTTTAATTATGCATTAAATATCTCTGGAGATCATTTCAAAATTCCCATAAAAGGAGTAGTGTAGCAAGACATTCTTTGGTGGGTGGCAGACATTTGGGTGGGCCCCTAATTATTTAATTTTTTCAAACAGGAAACAGAACTTCCTGCATTTCTACACATTATGCCATGGGGCTTAGAGAAAATGTTTCTGTTTTATAACTTGTAAAACACTTTTTTGGTTACTACATGATTCCATATGTGTTATTTCATCATTTTGATATCTTTATTCTATCTTTATTCTACAATGTAGAAAAATTGTAAAAATGAAGAAAAACCCTGGTATGAGTAGGTGTGTCCAAACTTTTGACTGGTACTGTATATATACAGTATATATACGGTATATATAATTTTTTCAATCTGATAAGGTGGGCATGGCTCCCCAGTGGGTGGGCCCGGGGCCAACCCAGGCCCACCCGTGCCTACGTGACTGCTTGAAAGATGATCTGGATAATGTGATTGAAGCTTCCCGTGTAAAATAGCTGCATAGTAAAGGTTATTGTAAAAGCAAAATCAGATTCATAAATCAGTTGAACATTTAAAAAGGTTTTGTAAAAAGAAAGTTAAAAATGTGTAAATAATTTTAGTGATTTCGTTTTTTAATTTTTTTTTTATCAATTATATTTTCGTTAACCATTTGGGATTCAAAAACGTATACATCATCAACATCGTTTAACCAATAAAGTCAAAAGTGTAGTTAAATATTCCAGCCATGAATAAAATTGATACACCAAACATCTTGCAGAAGTTAAAACAATACCATTCTTAAATTGATAGTATAAAAAACGTTAAACCACTAAAATAGTGAGACTACATTTGATGTCTAATTATTGAATTAGCCATAGAAGTGAGCTGTACTACAGAATTGCATCTTTATATCAATTTTAAAACATGTTTATGCAATTTAACTGTTAAAATAAGTTTGTATATTACTCATATTACTCATACTTACTATATGTATCTAAAACATATATTTCCAAATATTATATGTATATAGTTCCGTATACTGTATTTACATAATTAATGTATGCATTTTATTAATCATAAATACGTACAATATCCCCCCCCAAAAATGTTATTAACATACATTTACCAGTTGAGAATAAAATTGCTGCATATACACATACTTAAACGTCTCTGCTTCCTCTCAAACAAATCATCACGAAAACACTCACGTTTATTTATTCTCATTATCTCTCTCCCTGTTCTGTTTTCTCATTATCTCTCTCTCTGCCCTGTTCTCTCATTATCTCTCTCCCTGTTCTGTTTTCTCATTCTCCATCTCTCTGTCCTGTTCTCTCATTCTCTATCTCTCTGCCCTGTTCTCTCATTCTCTATCTCCCTGTCCTGTTCTCTCATTCTCTCCCTCTCTGCCCTGTTCTCTCATTCTCTCCCTCTCTGCCCTGTTCTCTCATTCTCTCCCTCTCTGCCCTGTTCTCTCATTCTCTCCCTCTCTGTCCTGTTCTCTCATTCTCTATCTCTCTGTCCTGTTCTCTCATTCTCTTCCTCTCTGCCCTGTTCTCTCATTCTCTATCTCTCTGCCCTGTTATCTCATTCTCTATCTCCCTGTCCTGTTCTCTGATTATCACCCTCTCTGCCCTGTTCTCTCATTCTCTATCTCTCTGCCCTGTTCTCCCTTTCTCTCTCTCCTACATGTATAACTGGGATGTCTTGGTCCTGCGGGTCCTGTCCTGGACCCAGGTCTGCTTTGTCATGTACACACCAACTCCTTGATGTGAAGGGGTCCCATACTTAACACTTCCACTTAGAGAAGCTTGTAGAGCTATGGCAGGACATCAGGAGACCAACTCTCTACTTCAGAGTTGATTCATGTTCACCCAAAGAGTACCATGCTAGTTATCAGAGTTGATTCATGTTCACCCAAAGAGTCATGTGAGTTATTCTGCAGGCATATAGAAGCACTACTTGAAACACGGTCTGTCTTAGATTATGTTTCTCCGTTTGTGGAGAAGTGAACATTCACACACACAGTCCTCTACACTGCACGAGGAAATGCCTGACTAAGGGTACTGTTGTGATGATATTCTCAACATTGGTGCCTGCATAGCACTATGGCTTGTTGTGTAGTTTGACTTTGAAAAGAGGTCAAGAATGAAATATAACAACCAATGCATTTAATTGACAGGTGCATAATATTTAAACATGTGCACAATATTTAATTGACAGGTGCACAACATTTAATTAACATGTGCACAACATTTAATTGACATGTGCACAACATTTAATTGACATGTGCACAACATTTAATGTTACCTTTCAGATGGCATCAATACATAGAAATTGTAATTTCCTCAATATTCTATTTCCTTCTATTTCCTCAATATTAATGTGTCTCATGTCCGCAGAAGTTGTCTATACTTCATGAGTCAAATACAAGGAAATTAACTAATTGATTTAATTGCCTGCATATCCCCTTTTCTGTTTTCTTTTAATGAGGAGCTCTGCATGTTGTTTTTGTTAGTTTGAACATGGCTGTCGTTAGGGGTGCCAGTTCCAGCAGGAACACAGTGCTTGGCCATGATGACGACGGCAGGCAGGCAGCATTCTCCAAACAATGTTTCCATGTTTACAAGAGCCAGAGGGTGAAGCAGGACCTTTATTTCCCTCCTGCTAATTGTTTGATTTCCTGTTGCCGCTGGAGAGCTGAGAGCTAGGCATCATGGGGGGAGAGAGCGAAAGAAAGGAGAGAGAGGTGGGGGAGAAGGCTCAGGTTGTTGTTGTGGAAGAGCTAGCATGCTCTCTCTCTCTCTCTCTCTCTCTCTCTCTCTCTCTCTCTCTCTCTCTCTCTCTCTCTCTCTCTCTCTCTCTCTCTCTCTCTCTCTCTCTCTCTCTCTCTCTCTCTCTCTCTCTCTCTCTCTCTCTCTCTCTCTCTCTCTCTCTCTCTCTCTCTCTCTCTCTCTCTCTCTCTCTCTCTCTCTCTCTCTCTCTCTCTCTCTCTCTCTCTCTCTCTCTCTCTCTCTCTCTCTCTCTCTCTCTCTCTCTCTCTCTCTCTCTCTCTCTGTGTGTGTGTGTGTGTGTGTGAAACACGGGTGGCGGGTGGCTTGAGGCTAGCCCCTCTCTGGAGCTTTGTAGAAATACCAAATGGTGGCATCCATCCCCATCCTGACGTCCCCTGTCTCTGTCACATTTTTCTCTTTTTTTTTTTTGCATCTTTGTTTTTCTGATTTCTCTAGTTAATCCACACATTCTGTACTGGGTCTGGACGTGTTTGCTATGTTGTAGTCACTTAGAGAACAATGGGCAGACTAACAACTACTAAGTAATGTCTGAATACAATTGGGTACATAGAGATCCTATTAAACTACTAGAGGGGATATGTCATCAACCCTCAAAGTTCCAGAATGGTCCGGTGATGGCAGCCATATTGGTCAGGGAGAAGTCCAAACCAGTCTAATTGGAATAACCGGCAGAGGCATAATCATGATTTGACTTATGCAGGAACATAAAAGTAATTTTTGTCAACAGAACATATTGTCATATAATTATAAATACACTTGATATGGTTTTTATAAAAAAGTTCTGTGTAAATAGCATCTAAAACACATGTAAACAGACAAATAAATGTCTCTATTTTTTTTCCTTGGAAGGCTGTGAGTGCTATTACATGATACAATATCAGTATTTGTTGTTTTTACAACTTGTCTAAGTCCTATCGTCAACTGATTTCAACCAGTGGCTGGGGATGGACTGGCTTCATGTGCTATAGAGTACAATGGAACTCAAACAAAACAATGGAATTGCCATGGGAAACAGGGCCATGTGGGAAAGATCCCATTTCTCCTCATTAACCGGCAGAAAAATTAGCCTACAATTAAAGCTATTGTTTATATGTGTACCTGGGGTGGCAGGTAGTCTAGTGGTTAGAGCTTTGGGCCAGTAACTAAAAAGTTGCTGAATCGAATCCCCGAGCTGACAAGGTAAAAATGTGTCCTCCTGCCCCTGAACAAGCCAGAACTCACAGTTCCCCGGTAGGCCGTCATTGTAAATAAGAATTTGTTCTTAACTGATTTGCCTAGTTAAATTAAGGTTACATTTTAAACATATGTTATATTTAAAAACATATATATATATATATGTTGAGGTAAAAAGCTGACAATAATGAATGTCAACCCCAACACATATTCATGTCATCGTCACCAATCAACTGCATTACAGTTTAAACTAATTTGACTACCACAACAGATGTCTGTATGCTAGCTATGCTAACAGCTTATACAAACAGGAGTTAGCATTTAGCAGTCACTTCTTCTAAACCTGAAAACTAACAACTTTTACATGTTATGCAGTGAAAAAGGACAAATATATTGAAATCGGACAAACCACATGTTGGGCCTGTCACAATACATAAATCATGACGGACTTGACAAAAATCCACTTTGTTAGGTCAAATTTGTTGAATGTGCGCCAATCTGTTCAACGGAACAATCTGCTTTCCATAGACCCCTCTGCCCCATCTATTGTGTATTTGTAACGGTGGCATATTGGCAGTGAATACATAGAATAATTTCCACCAAAGTTGACTGGCTAGATAGCTATCAGTGCAGATTATCTTCAACTGTCTTGTTTTACACAAAATCTTATCACTGCAGCATGGTTGATCAACTCCCTGACCAAATCAGTCAAATCCAGACAGGGAAATAGTTACACAAGAAGTAGCCTAACGCTGTCAAACTCTCAGTCATTTAGTAAGTTCACAATTCTGCCAGTCTCACTGGTAAACATCGCACAGTGTTCTGACCATCATGAGAAGGTTCATGTACATTCTAGTATTCTAATTCCTAATTCTATGGTTGGCTACTGCTTCCTATTATTGGGTGTGTTGAAAAAAACAGACCAGCAGACCATAAATCTTTAGTTTTAGAGTGCGGGACAGGTTGTGTTGGTGCAGGGAGGTCCCTTCTGTCGTTCTCTATCTCAGGGTGAGTGTTTTACTTTGTACTCCTAGTCTATTTTACGTTCTACCCCTGGTCTATTCTGGTTAGTATCTGGGGGCTGTCATCGACGGCGGTGTGTGGAGATTTGACCCTGTCATCCCAAACTGATCCCAGCCCTCATTCAGCAGGTGGTGGGCTTTACAATTTCTGGTTTGTAAGCTACCGTAGGAGAGATGATACATTTAGGGTGATCAGCGCCAGCCAGACAGGCTGGATACATATGGGCAGGCAGACCAGGCAGAGAAGAGTCTTTCTCTGACTTTGTGGTACGCAGCATTGTGGTCCTGGTTGTGAGGGGCCAGAGTCTCACCTACCGCTGTTTTATCACCCTGGCTCTTTCTCATGTTAATGTATGGTAATCAGCACACAAGGAGATTGTTTTAATCGGATTGCTGGTTTTAGTTTTGTTTTGCTTTGCCTTCAGAACCGGGGAATGTGTAGGGGAACAAAAAAGGGTCTGTTGTCAGGTGGCAGTAAGACACTAATTCTCCGAGCTGTTTTGACATTAGTACAATCCTGCAGACAGACAGACAGACAGACAGACAGAGTAGTACAGACAGACAGACAGACAGACAGACAGACAGACAGACAGACAGACAGACAGACAGACAGACAGACAGACAGACAGACAGACAGACAGACAGACAGACAGACAGACAGGCGATCGGCCGTCTGTGAGACTTCGCCTCCAAATCTGGATGCTGTCTTTTTAAATTAGCTTAAAGATTTGTGTCAGTGTCCCCCATACTGGCCTCCTCTGAGCTTTGACAGAGCAAGCAGCCACTGAGAGAAATATAACATTATCCTATGATGAAAATACTGAACATAACTGTCCTCCAACATCCTAATATAACCTCCTGGGCTAATAATAATAATAATAATAATTAAATAGATAGATAGATAGATAGATAGATAGATAGATAGATAGATAGATAGATAGATAGATAGATAGATAGATAGATAGATAATATGATAATCAATTCACCTGTTAGGAAGAGACGTCATTGTAGAATGTGCAAGAAAATATATGTAAAAGTAAAATAACTGTTATGGAAGAAAAAAAAAGGGTCTCAAGCATTAATGGTGATTTTTAGGTTTGACATTCTCTAATATTTTGTACTTTAGCATCAGCCTTTTTACTGAAGTTGCTGGTAAATGATTGACAGCTCTTAGCTCCCTCTGTAGATGCCTACGGGACAAACTTTTGTTTGTATGGCTTTTAATCTTTTTTAATGAATTTATATTAACACTTTGTTCTAGCTAGCTATTTGTTTAGGTAGCTATCAAGCGATGAAAAAGTAGAGGACCGACCGGCAGACAGACAGACAGACAGACAGACAGACAGACAGCAGAGTGACTGCCTAGTGCCACATCGCCTTGGGTCTTGTGTGATGGATGCCCCTGTCAGTGCCAGCTCAATACCCCATACCCATCTCCAGCCCGTCTCTGAGCCCATCTCTGCCTGGCAGACATCAGGCTCTAATCCGTCCTGATGGGGGTTGTCATCTCAGTGCTAATTTAAACTCTCCAACCACCAGACTCCCCCACCTGGCTGCTTTAATCCCAGGCAGAGAGAGGCCCTCCTCCCCACATCTCCGTTCCTCGTCTCCTCTCCTCCCGAATCTACTGTCATATTATTTTCGCTCCTCCTCTCCTCCTCCCCACCACCTCTCCTCTCCTCTCCTCTCCTGTCCTGTCCTGTGCTGTCCTGTCCTGTCCTCTCCTCTCCTCTCCTCTACTGTCCTCTCCTCTCCTCTCCTCCCTACCACCTCTCCTGTCCTCTCCTGTCCTCACCACTCCTCCTCCACTCCTCCTCCACTCCTCTCATTTCCTTGTCGCCCCTTTTCCTCTCCTACCCTCCTCTCCTATTCTTGTCGCCTCTCTTATCTTTTCCTCATCCTAGGGCCCAGGGGCCTCCTCCCCACCTCTCCACTCCTCCTCCCTACCTCTCCTCCTCCCCTCCTCTCCTGTTCTTGTCGCCTCTCCTCTCCTCATCATAGGGCCCAGGGGCCTCCTCCCCACCTCTCCACTCCTCCTCCCTACCTCTCCTCCTCCCCTCCTCTCCTGTTCTTGTCGCCTCTCCTCTCCTCATCATAGGGCCCAGGGGCCTCCTCCCCTCCTCTCCTCATCCTAGGGCCCAGGTCCTTCCAACAGCCCCACAGGGGTCTGATGCTACCGCCACTATCCTCCATAACAACAACGATTGTATTAATCTTATCTGTGTTTAATTACATTTTTTTAAGACTTGTGCTGCTATGCCAGATTTGTGCTCCATGGGGCCGGCGGATGGGGTCCTCATTTCAGATGGATTTTAATTTTCTGGCACCATTTTTTTTGTGAACTTATTGGTATGTTTGCATGGCTTTACATGGTCTGAAGTGAATCATTGTGAGATCAGTGAATCATTGTGAGATCAGTGAATCATTGTGAGATCAGTGAATCATTGTGGGATCAGTGAATAATTGTGGGATCAGTGAATCATTGTGGGATCAGTGAATCATTGTGAGATCAGTGAATCATTGTGAGATCAGTGAATCATTGTGAGATCAGTGAATCATTGTGGGATCAGTGAATCATTGTGAGATCAGTGAATCATTGTGAGATCAGTGAATCATTGTGGGATCAGTGAATCATTGTGGGATCAGTGAATCATTGTGAGATCAGTGAATCATTGTGAGATCAGTGAATCATTGTGAGTGTACATAACATGTGATGAAGTAATCCCTTCCATTTTAAGACTAAAGCAGATATCCTTGGGGTTGATGTTATAGGGTTTCACCTCTGAAAATCTAAACTTGTATTTTATCTAACTGTGTGGTTCTGCACGTGTTAGGTATCTGGGTTTGCTGAGTGAGAGACGTAGATTGTGAGAGGTTATTTTTATTTTGTGGCTTTGATTTAGTCAATTGAAGGATGTATTTAAAGGTTTTCATGCCAGTTCCTGCTGAACTGCAGGTGCATCTAATTACACACACAAACACACACTCACCTCATCTAATTATGCCCTGGTTTATTCCGGCTCTTTGGAGAGATGCTACTTTCATACACCTACAGTCCTAATGCTGACATACTGTACAGATGCATAGCAACACTGAACAAACGTATAAGCGCAACATGAACATGTTGGTCCCATGCTTCATGAGCTGAAATAAATGATCCCAGAAATGTTCCATATGCAGAAAAAAATATGATTTCTGTCAAATTTTGTACACACATTTGTTTACACCCCCCTGTTAGGGAGTATTTCTCCTTTACCAAGATAATCGATCCACCTGACAGGTGTGGCATTTCAAGAAGCTGATTTAAACAGCATGATCATTACACAAGTTCACCTTGTGCTGGGGACAGTACAAGGTCCCTCTAACATGTACAGTTTTGTCACACAGCACAATGCCACCAGAGCTGTGCGAAGAGAACGTAATGTTCATTTCACCACCATAAGCAACTTCCAACGTCATTTGAAGAGAATTTGGCAGTACATAACTGGCAAGACCTCCATATCCGGCTACTTCACCTGTGGGATCGTCTGTGGAACAGTCACCTGGACAGCTGATGAAACTGTGGGTTTAGACAACTGAAGAATTTCTGCACAAACTGTCAGAAACCGTCTCAGGTAAGCTCATCTGCGTGCACGTTGCCCTCACCAGGGTCTTGACCTGACTGCAGTTTGGAGTCGTAACCGACTTCAGTGGACAGAAGCTCAGAACCTTCGATGGTCTCTGGCACGCTGGAGAAGTGTGTTCTTCACGGATGAATCCCGGTTTCAACTGCACCGGGCAGATGTCAGACCGTGTGTGTAGTGTCGTGTGGGCGAGTGGTTTGCTGATGTCAGTGTTGTGAACAGAGTTCTCCAAGGTGGCGGTGGGGTTATGTTATGGGAAGGTATAAGACGAGATCCTGAGGCCCATTGTCGTGCCATTCATCTTCCGCCATCACCTCATGTTTCAGCATGATAATGTACAGCCCCATGTCGCAAGGATCTGCACACATTTCCTAGAAGCTGAAAATGTTTCAGTTCTTCCATGGCCTGCATGGTCACCAGAATTGTCACCCGTTGAGCATGTTTTGGATGCTCTGGATCAATGTGTACGATAGCAATTTCCAGTTCCCACCAACATCTGTCCACAAAAATAAGGAATTTTTGTATGGAGGTCAATTAAAGAGTGTTCGGTCATTCAAAAATGTAATTGCTAATTTGCTAGGTGAGGCTTATTTGATTAAATATAAGTTTCCTAATGGTTAGGTTGTTGCGAATGCACTGATATAAGTGGACGCATGTGGCATTTTGGCAACTTACCCCAAAAAATTACTTTATTTCAGAGTTGTGCCTGTTGTCATAGAGATAGATAGAAGACTCATAGATATAACCAGTTGTAGCATTGACATTGCTATTGAAGGCTTCCACATTTTAAAGTAGTCAAATGGGTGTTGGGAACAATCAATCAATGAAGAAGAACATGTACTACTTTAAAATGGAGTTAGCCTCAGAGGCACTGTCCATTCTGTCACAGATGCTATAATAGCACAGATACAAAGATGAGTCCTCTTTCTGTCTCTATGGTCTGTTGTTCACAAGCATACCAGCCTCTCATAAACTAGAATGGTCCAATCTGATCTCCCCTCAACCCGCCTGCCTTCCATCTTTGAGGACATGTATTTCCAAATGAGAGAGCGGTCACTCGAATATCTTCTCAATATCATAGAAAATCTTTGTACACAGTCAAGATGACCATGAGCTGTAACAGGTGTTCTCGTGGTCTATGTCTTGATTTGTATCCATCCTGATTAACTCATTATGCTGCATTCTGGGAAAGGTTATAGTCAGTGAATCATTCACTAGAGACTACAGTGATTGCTGCCAGGCAATCAGAAATACAAATTCTTCATTCAAACAAACAAACAACAACAGTCATCTGGTCAGAAGGGGAAGGGATTCTTTGTGTGATTGCAAAGTATATCTGTGAATCTGTGTAGTTTTAATCTTCGCACAGATTCACCCCAGTTTTGTTGGAATGCTTGTTGTTCTGTATTCAACTTCCTTGAGAAGAGGGGACACATACAGTATATTGGTCTAATGTACCAGTTATAGGGTCTAATGTACCAGTTATAGGGTCTAATGTACCAGTTATAGGGTCTAATGTACCAGTTATATGGTATAATGTACCAGTTATAGGGTCTAATGTACCAGTTATAGGGTATAATGTACCAGTTATAGGGTCTAATGTACCAGTTATAGTGTTTAATGTACCAGTTATAGGGTCTAATGTACCAGTTATATGGTCTCATGTACCAGTTATAGGGTCTAACGGACCAGTTATAGGGTCTAATGTACCAGTTATAGGGTTTAATGTACCAGTTATAGGGTCTAATGTACCAGTTATAGGGTCTAATGTACCAGTTATAGGGTCTAATGTACCAGTTATAGGGTCTCATGTACCAGTTATAGGGTTTAATGTACCCGTTATAGGGTATAATGTACCAGTTATAGGGTCTAATGTACACACTGAGATGATGCAGTACAACACACAGATGCTGCAGTATAACACACTGAGATGCTGCAGTACAACACACTGAGATGCTGCAGTATAACACACTGAGATGCTGCAGTACAACACACTGAGATGCTGCAGTATAACACACTGAGATGCTGCAGTACAACACACTGAGATGCTGCAGTATAACACACTGAGATGCTGCAGTATAACACACTGAGATGCTGCAGTACAACACACTGAGATGCTGCAGTATAACACACTGAGATGCTGCAGTACAACACACTGAGATGCTGCAGTATAACACACTGAGATGCTGCAGTACAACACACTGAGATGCTGCAGTATAACACACTGAGATGCTGCAGTATAACATACTGAGATGCTGCAGTACAACACACTGAGATGCTGCAGTACAACACACTGAGATGCTGCAGTATAACACACTGAGATGCTGCAGTACAACACACTGAGATGCTGCAGTACAACACACAGATGCTGCAGTATAACACACTGAGATGCTGCAGTACAACACACTGAGATGCTGCAGTATAACACACTGAGATGCTGCAGTACAACACACTGAGATGCTGCAGTATAACACACTGAGATGCTGCAGTATAACACACTGAGATGCTGCAGTACAACACACTGAGATGCTGCAGTATAACACACTGAGATGCTGCAGTACAACACACTGAGATGCTGCAGTATAACACACTGAGATGCTGCAGTACAACACACTGAGATGCTGCAGTACAACACACTGAGATGCTGCAGTACAACACACTGAGATGCTGCAGTATAACACACTGAGATGCTGCAGTATAACACACTGAGATGCTGCAGTATAACACACTGAGATGCTGCAGTATAACACACAGATGCTGCAGTATAACACACTGAGATGCTGCAGTACAACACACTGAGATGCTGCAGTATAACACACTGAGATGCTGCAGTATAACACACTGAGATGCTGCAGTATAACACACTGAGATGCTGCAGTACAACACACTGAGATGCTGCAGTATAACACACTGAGATGCTGCAGTACAACACACTGAGATGCTGCAGTATAACACACTGAGATGCTGCAGTACAACACACTGAGATGCTGCAGTATAACACACTGAGATGCTGCAGTACAACACACTGAGATGCTGCAGTACAACACACTGAGATGCTGCAGTATAACACACTGAGATGCTGCAGTATAACACACTGAGATGCTGCAGTATAACACACTGAGATGCTGCAGTACAACACACTGAGATGCTGCAGTATCGTTCAACGTGCAGCTTTAGTGAGAACGCTGAAACTTCAAGCCTTCATCTACGGTGAACCCTTTTTGCTGCTTATGTGGCAGCAATCGAATGTGCCATAGCAATTACAGAGGTGTCAGAAATGGCATGCCCTAATATTTACATAGCTATAAAAACCCAATCCTAACCTTACCATACACATTGATATTGGTGTTGGAGTGTGACTGAGACATGTAGCTAGCAGCAGGTCTCTCTGCTCTTCTCTAATTCCTGATAGAAGAGGGCTCCCATGGAGCTTGGCAATGCGGTATTCTTTGCATATTTAGGGTGGGGGGGGGGGACGTGAATTTGAAACATCCTGTTTCCTCTGGTGGGAGTGAGTTAAATGCTTCTGTAAGTAACGTCAGACATGGACCCTGGAGGACATCTGTCTATCTGTGGTGGTTGCTGCCTGCCTGTTCTCCGCTACCCTTGGGCCCCAGGTGGCGTTACACCAGTTATGGTGACCAACGTGTGTCCAAAGCTGATTTATAAAAGATTATAATTTTTTTATTTAAATTAAAATATATAAAAATAAAAATAAACACGTTTGATGTTCATAGGTGTTTCACTCTTCTTAAAGGGGAGAGAAGTAGAGAAACAGCCATCTGCATGAGAAACACATCACGCAGGATTTCATACATTATCTTAGTGATTTCCCTCGGCTTCAGGTGGAGCTCTATATGTGTTGGACAGGCGACACCTGCTCATTTGAATCATTTCTGGAGTGAGAACAGTGAGCGGGGAGAACAGGAAGAGAAGGAGAAAAGAGGGGAGAGGAGTTGAAAAAAGAAAATGGAGATGGAGGAGAAGAAGAGAGGGGAGAGGGACTCAAGATCAGACGAGGGACAAATGGACAGTGAAAGAGGCTCATGAACACAGGGACACTGTGCGATGAGAGGAAAGAGCAACAGAGGAGGGACACTGTGCGTTGAGAGGAAAGAGAAACAGAGGAGGGACACTGTGTGATGAGAGGAAAGAGCAACAGAGGAGGGACACTGTGCGATGAGAGGAAAGAGAAACGGAGGAGGGACACTGTGCGAGGAGAGGAAAGAGGGACGGAGGAGAGACACAGTGTGCACTGTGTGCACTTCTGTTCATGCAGACATAAATAATGGCTCTACTTTACAATCCTCCTCATTCGGACATAAATAATGGCAGTACCTGACGGATAAAAAGAGACCAAGAAAACCATAAACCATAAATCCTCTTGAAACAATGATTGGCCAGTTATTTCGCCAATTAATTTCAAGCAAGAAGCATTTTCACCTAAATAGACACAGAGATCGTTGCCACAGTCTTCCATTATGACCCGTTCTGCCCGCTCTAGGAGTTGTACCTCGAACCTCTATCCTCCTTGATAATAGCCTATAATAGGCTTGACCCTCTATGCATATTCTTGATGCCATTTGAAAGGAAACACTTTGAAGTTTGTGTAAATGTGAAATGAATGTAGGAGAATATAACACATTAGATCTGGTAAAAGATAATTCAAAGAAAAAACATGCTTTTTTTGTACCTTCATCTTTGAAATGCAAGAGAAAGGCCATAATGTATTATTCCAGCCCAGGCACAATTTAGATTTTGACCACTAGATGGCAGCAGTGTATGTGGATTTTTTTTTGACTGATCCAATGAACCATTGCAATATGTTTAAAATATTGTATCCAGACTGCCCAAATGTGCCTAATTGGTATATTAATACATTTTCAAGTTCATAACTATGCACTCTCCTCAAACAATAGCATGGTATTCTTTCACTGTAATAGCTACTGTACAGTTGGACAGTGCAGTTAGATTAACAAGAATTTAAGATTTCTGCCCATATCAGATATGTACTGGGAATGTTTTTGTTACTTACAACCTCATGCTAATCACATTAGCCTACGTTAGCTCAACTGTCCCGTGGGCGGAACACCGATCCTGTAGAGGTTTTGACAGGTTTTTCCTTACAGCTGATACCGCACCAGGCCTAAATCCCGGTCGTTTGCATGAAGAAGAAGAAGAGAGACTGAGACAGGGGACCCAGGTCCAGGTGCCTTGTGAGAATTTGTTGGCGAGTGTGTAACCTGCCTTTACCATCTGTCCTACTGGACAAAATGCAATCAATAGAGTATAAACTGGATGTAAAAAAAATATCTATATTTAAAGATACATTTCTCCTTAATGCAACTGTTGTGTCAGATTTCAAAAAAAGCTTTACGGCGAAAGCACACCACGCAATAATCTGAGTACAGCGCTCAGCCACCAAAACAAGCCATACAGATACCCGCCATGTTGTGGAGTCAACAAAAAGTCAGAAATAGCGTTAGAAATATTAACTTACCTTTGATGATCTTCAATCAGAATGCACTCCCAGGAATCCCTGTTCCCAGTTTAATGTACCATGTCGTAAAACTGCGTAAGTTTTGCTATCCACTTTCTGGAGGGCCGAGTTTTGAAATCAGTGGAATTACAGTATGATAGCTAAAGAGACCTGTCTCCATATTATATCTTCAACGTAAGGGCAAGCATGGCATCCATGACAGGGAGTAGCATCCATTCCATGTAAGATAGTCTAGCTAGCTACATTTTCAGATATTGCACGTTTCTAATTTTGACCGAACTTAATTTTTATTTCAAGTTAAAGTGTACTGTTAGCAAGCTAATGTTAGCTAGCTAGCTAACAGTACACTTTATCTTGAAATGAAAATTACTTTCTGTCAAAATTGTAAACGTTAGCTTACTGGCATGCTAGCTAACATCACTTGTATGATCTGTGTAGTAACAGTATTTGTATGTCAGAGCCATTTTGCTTTGCTAGTTATGTGACTCACCACCTGGATTCAGTCTTATATAGCAACATTTTAATTTCTTTGTTTTACAATGGATGAAAGTAAAGAGTCGGAGCTACAAAATGGTCACAAATCATACACTGCATTTGAGGAAAAAAAATGGGAAAGTAATTCTGCTTGGAATGCTGATCGACTTGTAAACTCACTTTTGAGGAAACTGTCTTTCAATGTTTTGCTATTGGAGAGCCCTTCTTTGTCTACACCCATTCAGCATTGTTCAAACCCTCTTAAGCCTTAGTCCCACCCATCTCTTTAAGGGTTGATCGGAGCGTTCTGTACTAACCTGCCAGCTACTTCCAGACATCTAAGAGAGGGAGAACAGCTCACTGAACATTACTCGCCCTAGCAGAGCAGGTTAGCCTATTATGTAATCCAGAGCGTTGGTGACTGCAACTGTGCTGTCAGATTGTCTGTTCGTAAATTCAGAGCGTTTCACGTTCAGAGTCTGGACGCTCTGACCAATAAGTAGGGTTGCTCCGAAAGCTCTGACCTCACAACAATAGTCAAGCACACAAGCTAACATGCTAACATTGGCTAGCTACTTCCAGACACAAAATGAGAGAACGCCCCACTCTGACCATTTTACTCCCCCTAGCAGAGCTGTTTAGGCAGTTTTCATGTTATCCAGAGCATTTGTGACTGTAACTGTGCTGCTGGCAGCAATTGAATTACCCGTTGTTGCAGATGTTTACTGACACCGGACATATTCAACAGGTGTTGATCATTAAAAAATGTATAACTTTTTCTTTCTTTTTCTTTTTCTGCACTCTGGCACGCTAACACAAGAGTCTTTTGTTAAGAATGTAGCTAGATAGCTAGCTCGGTAAACAATGAATCCGAACGCATAACGTAACGTTAGCTAGCTAACAGTACACTAAATTGAAATGAATGGAATCTGTTGTTAAGACATGTAGCTAGCTAGCTAAACAATGGACCATATTCACAACTCATGACGTTCCTGCCCTGCATGAATCTGCAGGTTGCTAACCAACCAGGTTCTATGGCTATAACTAGTCAAGTAAATGTGTCTGAGATATGAAGAATATGATCATACACTTGAAATAGAAAAATTAGAAACGTGTAATATCTGAAAATGTAGCTATCTAGACTATCTTACCAGTACACATCATGGTTGGACGCATCTCCAGTCTGATGCCATGCATGGTTGCCCTTAGTTTGATCTGTGTAGTAATCATATTTGTATCTCAGAGCCATTTGCTTTGCCAGTTATATCCTAATGTTAGCTAACATTGAACCTGGTTGGTTAGCTAGCTAGCTGACATTGAACCTGGTTGGTTAGCTAGCTAGCTGACATTGAACCTGGTTGGTTAGCTAGCTAGCTAACATTGAACCTGGTTCGTTAGCTATCTGCAGATTCTGTTGAAAAACGTTTCTTAAGCTGAAGCAAACAGAACAAAACGGGGATAAAAATAACTGAATTCATCCAATAGAAACTGACATTTGCAACTGTTGGGCTAATGATTACTCCCTAGCGCAGCTAGATTCAGGCAAGAGTGTGCAAGGCTGTATTGAATGTATCACTGTATCACTGTCCGTCACTTTTTAAATATTTTTTGTTACTTTTTATCTCGTTTTCTCCCCAATTGAAAGTTACAGTCTTGTCCGGCCGCTGCAACTCCCATACGGACACCGGAGAAGTGAAGGATTCTTGAAACACTGCTTCTTGCCAGCCGCGCCAATGTGTCGGAGGAAACACCGTACAACTTGCAATTGAAGTCAGCTTGCAGGTGCCCGGCACGCCACAAGGAGTTGCTAGAGCGCGATGGGAGAAGGACATCCTGGCCAGCCAAACCCTAATCCAAACAATGGTGTGTCGCCTCATGGGTCTCCCAGTCAAGGCGGGCTGTAACAAATCCTGGGATCGAATGGACAGTATGGACAGTGTATGAATATAACCACTGTTACAGCAGCAGTTATATAGGATGGTGTGTATAGACAGTAGTTATATAGGATGGTGTGTATAGACATTAGGTATATAGGATGGTGTGTATAGACAGTAGTTATATAGGATGGTGTGTATAGACAGTAGTTATATAGGATGGTGTGTATAGACACTACAGACAGTAGTTATATAGGGTGGTGTGTATAGACTGTAGTTATATAGGATGGTGTGTATAGACATTAGGTATATAGGATGGTGTGTATAGACAGTAGTTATATCGGATAGTGTGGATAGACAGTAGTTATATAGGATGGTGTGTATAGACAGGATAGACAGTAGGTATATATGATGGTGTTTATATACAGTATGGACTGTATATGAATAGTAAATGTGTGTACAGCAGTAGTTATATAGGATGAGCCTTGACTACAATACAGTATATATATAGGATGGTGTGTATAGACAGTATAGACAGTAGTTATATAGGATGAGCCTTGACTACAATACAGTATATACACATGAATTGCGTAAAATAGTATGTAAATATTATCAAAGTGACCAGTGTTCAGTAACTCTACTGCATGTACATAGGGCAGCAGTCTATAAGGTGCAGGGTAGAGTACTAGGCGGTAGCCGGGTAGTAACAGTGACTCAGTTCAGGGCAGGGAACTTGTCGGCTAGTGTCGACTATTTAACAGTCTGATGGTCTTGAGACAGAAGCTGTTTTTCAGTCTCTCGCTCCCACCTTTGATGCACCTGTACTAACCTCGCCTTCTGGATGGTAGAGGGGTGAACAGGCTGTGGCTCGAGTGGCTGAAGTCCTTGATGATTATCTTGGCCTTCCCACAGTGACAGTACGTACATATCCCAACCAGAAGCCATGGATTACAGGCAACATCCGAACTTAGCTGAAGGCTATATCTGCCGCTTCCAAGTAGCGGGACACAAATTTGGACTTTAAAAGAAATCCCGCTATGAATATCCTACCGATCATCGACTATGGCGATGTCATTTACAAAATATCTTCTAACACTCTACTCAGCAAACTGGATGCAGTCTATCACAGTGCCATCCGTTTTGTCACCAAATCCCCATATTCTACCCACAACTGCGACCTGTATGCTCTCGTTGGCTGGCCCTCACTACATATTCGTCGCCAGACCCACTGGCTCCAGGTCATCTATAAGTCCTTGCTAAGTAAAGCTCCGACTTACCTCAGCTCACTGGTCACGATAACAACACCCACCCGTAGCACACGTTCCAGCAGGTATATCTCACTGATCATCCCCAAATCCAATACCTTGTTTGGACGCCTTTGCTTCCAGTTCTCTGCTGCCAATGACTGGAACGAATTGCAAAAATCTCTGAAGCTGGAGACTTATATCTCCCTCACTAACTTTAAACATCAGCTATCTGAGCAGCTAACCAATTGCTGCAGCTGTACGTAGCCCATCTGTAAATAGCCCACCCAATCTACCTACCTCATCCCCAAATTGTTTTTATTATTATTTACTTTCTCTCTTTTGCACAACATTATCACTACTGCTCACTACTGCTCATCTATCTCCAGTGTTAATTTGCTAAATTGTAATTACTTCACTACTATGGCCTATTTATTGCCTTACCTCCTCACGCCATTTGCACACACTGTATACACAATGTATATAGATGTTTTTCTATTGTGTTATTGACTGTACGTTTGTTTATTCCATGTGTAACTCTGTGTTGTTTGTGTCGCACTGCTTTGCTTTATCTTTGCCAGGTCCCAGTTGTAAATGAGAACTTGTTCTCAACTAGCCTAAATGGTTAAATAAAAGGTGAAATAAAAATATTAATAAAATTAAAAAGCCCTCAGACGAACCATCAAACAGCAAACATCAATTTGTTTTTCCACTGCTGCTACTGGCTGTTTATTATGTAAGCATAGTCACTTTACCCCTACATGTACAAATTACCTCTAACCTGAACCCCTGCACATTGACTCAGTACCAGTACCCCCTGTATATAGCCTCATTACTAACCTGAACCCCTGCACATTGACTCAGTACCGGTACCCCCTGCATAGAGCCTCAGTACTAACCTGAACCCCTGCACATTGACTCAGTACCGGTACCCCCTGTATATAGCCTCATTAATAACCTGAACCCTGCACATTGACTCAGTACCGGTACCCCCTGTATATAGCCTCATTACTAACCTGAACCCCCGCACATTGACTCAGTACCAGTACCCCCTGTATATAACCTCATTACTAACCTGAACCCCTGCACATTGACTCAGTACCAGTACCCCCTGTATAGAGCCTCATTACTAACCTGAACCCTGCACATTGACTCAGTACCAGTACCCCCTGCATAGAGCCTCATTACTAACCTGAACCCCTGCACATTGACTCAGTACTGGTACCCCCTGCATAGAGCCTCATTACTAACCTGAACCCCTGCACATTGACTCAGTACTGGTACCCCCTGTATATAGCCTCATTACTAACCTGAACCCTGCACATTGACTCAGTACCAGTACCCCCTGTATATAACCTCATTACTAACCTGAACCCCTGCACATTGACTCAGTACCAGTACCCCCTGCATAGAGCCTCATTACTAACCTGAACCCCTGCACATTGACTCAGTACCGGTACCCCCTGTATATAGCCTCATTACTAACCTGAACCCCTGCACATTGACTCAGTACCGGTACCCCCTGCATAGAGCCTCAATACTAACCTGAACCCCCGCACATTGACTCAGTACCGGTACCCCCTGCATAGAGCCTCATTACTAACCTGAACCCCTGCACATTGACTCAGTACCGGTACCCCCTGTATATAGCCTCATTACTAACCTGAACCCCTGCACATTGACTCAGTACAGGTACCCCCTGCATAGAGCCTCATTACTAACCTGAACCCCTGCACATTGACTCAGTACCGGTACCCCCTGTATATAGCCTCATTACTAACCTGTAGCCCTGCACATTGACTCAGTACTGGTACCCCCTGTATATAGCCTCGTTACTAACCTGAACCCCTGCACATTGACTTGGTACCGGTACCCCTGTATATAGCCTCATTACTAACCTGAACCCTGCACATTGACTCAGTACTGGTACCCCCTGTATATAGCCTCATTACTAACCTGTACCCCTGCACATTGACTCAGTACTGGTACCCCCTGTATATAGCCTCATTACTAACCTGTACCCCTGCACATTGAATCAGTACCGGTACCCCCTGTATATAGCCTCATTACTAACCTGAACCCCTGCACATTGACTCAGTACCGGTACCCCTGTATATAGCCTCATTACTAACCTGAACCACTGCACATTGACTCAGTACCGGTACCCCCTGCATGGAGCCTCATTACTAACCTGAACCCCTGCACATTGACTCAGTACTGGTACCCCCTGTATATAGCCTCATTACTAACCTGAACCCCTGCACATTGACTCAGTACTGGTACCCCCTGTATATAGCCTCATTACTAACCTGAACCCCTGCACATTGACTCAGTACTGGTACCCCCTGTATATAGCCTCATTACTAACCTGAACCCCTGCACATTGACTCAGTACCGGGTCCCCCTGTATATAACCTCATTACTAACCTGAACCCCTGCACATTGACTCAGTACTGGTACCCCCTGTATATAGCCTCATTACTAACCTGAACCCCTGCACATTGACTCAGTACTGGTACCCCCTGTATAGAGCCTCATTACTAACCTGAACCCCTGCACATTGACTCAGTACCGGTACCCCCTGTATATAGCCTCATTACTAACCTGAACCCCTGCACATTGACTCAGTACTGGTACCCCCTGTATATAGCCTCATTACTAACCTGAACCCCTGCACATTGACTCAGTACTGGTACCCCCTGTATATAGCCTCATTACTAACCTGTACCCCCGCACATTGACTCAGTACTGGTACCCCCTGTATATAGCCTCAGTACTAACCTGAACCCTGCACATTGACTCAGTACTGGTACCCCCTGTATATAGCCTCATTACTAACCTGTACCCCCGCACATTGACTCAGTACTGGTACCCCCTGTATATAGCCTCATTACTAACCTGTACCCCTGCACATTGACTCAGTACTGGTACCCCCTGTATATAACCTCATTACTAACCTGAACCCCTCCACATTGACTCAGTACCGGTACCCCCTGTATATAGCTTCATTACTAACCTGAACCCCTGCACATTGACTCAGTACTGGTACCCCCTGCATAGAGCCTCAGTACTAACCTGAACCCTCCTCATTGACTCTGTGCTGGTACCCCCTGTATATAGCCTCCACATTGACTCAGTACTGGTACCCCCTGTATATAGCCTCCACATTGACTCAGTACTGGTACCCCCTGTATATAGCCTCCACATTGACTCAGTACTGGTACCCCCTGTATATAGCCTCCACATTGACTCAGTACTGGTACCCCCTGTATATAGCCTCCACATTGACTCAGTACTGGTACCCCCTGTATATAGCCTCCACATTGACTCAGTACTGGTACCCCCTGTATATAGCCTCCACATTGACTCAGTACTGGTACCCCCTGTATATAGCCTCCACATTGACTCAGTACTGGTACCCCCTGTATATAGCCTCCACATTGACTCAGTACTGGTACCCCCTGTATATAGCCTCCACATTGACTCAGTACTGGTACACCCTGTATATAGCCTCCACATTGACTCAGTACTGGTACCCCCTGTATATAGCCTCCACATTGACTCAGTACTGATACCCCCTGTATATAGCCTCCACATTGACTCAGTACTGGTACCCCCTGTATATAGCCTCCACATTGACTCAGTACTGGTACCCCCTATATATAGCCTCCACATTGACTCAGTACTGGTACCCCCTGTATATAGCCTCCACATTGACTCAGTACTGGTACCCCCTGTATATAGCCTCCACATTGACTCAGTACTGGTACCCCCTGTATATAGCCTCCACATTGACTCAGTACTGGTACCCCCTGTATATAGCCTCCACATTGACTCAGTACTGGTACCCCCTGTATATAGCCTCCACATTGACTCAGTACTGGTACCCCCTGTATATAGCCTCCACATTGACTCAGTACTGGTACACCCTGTATATAGCCTCCACATTGACTCAGTACTGGTACCCCCTGTATATAGCCTCCACATTGACTCAGTACTGGTACCCCCTGTATAGAGCCTCCACATTGACTCAGTACTGGTACCCCCTGTATAGAGCCTCCACATTGACTCAGTACTGATACCCCCTGTATAGAGCCTCATTATTGTTATTTTATTGTGTTATTTTTTACTTTAGATTATCTAATCAATATTTTCTTTATTTCTTGAACTGCAATGTTGGTTAAGGGCATGTTAATAAGCCTTTTACGGCAAGGTCTACACCTGTCTACACCTGTCTACACCTGTCTACACCAGTCTACACCAGTCTACACCAGTCTACACCTGTCTGCACCTGTCTACACCATTCTACACCAGTCTATACCTGTCTATACCTGTCTATACCTGTCTACACCTGTTTACACCTGTCTACACCAGTCTACACCTGTCTACACCTGTCTACACCAGTCTACACCTGTCTACACCTGTCTACATCTGTCTACACCTGTCTACACCTGTCTACACCAGTCTATACCTGTTTACACCTGTCTACACCTGTCTAAACCTGTCTACACCTGTCTACACCTGTTGTATACAACATTACACGGCAAGGTCTACACCTGTCTACACCTGTTGTATTCAACATTACACGGCACCTGTTGTATTTGGTCTTCAACAACACCTGTTGTATTTGGTCTTCAACAACACCTGTTGTATTTGGTCTTCAACAACACCTGTTGTGTTTGGTCTTCAACAACACCTGTTGTGTTTGGTCTTCAACAACACCTGTTGTGTTTGGTCTTCAACAACACCTGTTGTGTTTGGTCTTCAACAACACCTGTTGTATTTGGTCTTCAACAACACCTGTTGTGTTTGGTCTTCAACAACACCTGTTGTGTTTGGCGCATGTGACAAAAACAATTTGAATTGACTTGAATTGACACCCATAGATATCCTGGAGGGCAGGCAGTGTGCCCCCGGTGACACGTTTCGGCTGACCCACAGCCCCCTCTGGAGAGCCCTGCGGTTGCGGACAGTGCAATTGCCATACCAGGCGGTGATACATCCCAACAGGATGCCCTTCACGGTGCATCTGTGGAAGTTTGTGAGGGTTTTCGGGGTCTTACCACACTTTTGTACTGCTTGGACTCAATTGGTAGAAAGGGGTGGAGCCAGAAGAGATACATCAGCTGGTAATTACAACATGTGTCCGCATGACAAAAGCCTCCCATTAAAGATGGCCCCATCCAGGACAGGGTTTCTCCCCTCTTTCTGCCACGGCTCGATTATGTCTGGGGGGTTTCAAGATGGGGGGGGGGTGATGGGAGGGGAGAAAGGGTGTTTTGGGGGACATGTTAACAGAAAACATGGCAAAACAAATTGTTCACGCCCACCTGTTTAGATTTCCATTGAAATGCTTCTCTCCACTTGTTCCTTGACATTCATCTCTGTCTGTGTAGAGGGCGGACCCTGCCAGCTGCCATCGTCCCTCTTCACAACAAAGAAGACCTTTCACTGGAGGACAATGAAGGAGGCTTCTCTATTCTCCTCCACCCTGATGGTCTGTCTAACAATATTTATCGTCAATAGTCATAGATCAACAAAGGACAACACTCCATAACTGACAGTCCCAGTCTGAATCAGAGTTTAACACAGGACAACACTCCATAACTGATATTCAGATTCTGAGTGTTTAATATAAAATCTTAGGCTTTTGTCCATAGTGGGAGAAGCAGCTTGTGTACCGTCCGAGTCTAAGTGATTGAAGAAGGGAGAAAAGATGTCATGGCTTGAGTGGCTGAACCTGGGTCCCTAATGATCTTCTTGGCGCCTTCCTGTGACACCTGGTGGTGTAGAGGTCCTCTGAAGCACCTTGCGATCCGCGGCGGTGGAGTTTCCTTACCAGGCTGTGATTCAGCCCAACAGTATGCTATTAATGGGGCCCTTGAAGACACTCTGAGGGCCCTTGAAGACACTCTGAGGGCCCTTGAAGACACTTTGAGGGCCCTTGAAGACACTCTGAGGGCCCTTGAAGACACTTTGAGGGCCCTTGAAGACATTCTGAGGGCCCTTGAAGACACTCTGAGGGCCCTTGAAGACACTCTGAGGGCCCTTGAAGACACTCTGAGGGCCCTTGAAGACACTCTGAGGGCCCTTGAAGACACTCTGAGGGCCCTTGAAGACACTCTGAGGGCTCTTGAAGACACTCTGAAGGCTCTTGTAGACAGGCCTAATTGCATCAGCATCCTGAGGTAGAAGAGTGGCTGTCGTACCTTCTTCACTGCGGTGTCCTTGTGGTTCGACCATTTCAGCTACTCTGAGATGTGTACGCGGAAGAATTTGAAGTTACTGATCGTCAACAAGGCGGCCCCGTTGATGAGGATGGGGGGGGGGGGGCGTGTCCAGCCTGGTTCTTCCTGAAGTCCACAATCAGCTCCTTTGTTTTGCTGACGTGTTTACCAGGCACCACCAGATAATATTTACCAAGTCGTCAGAGTGCCTACCTCCTCCCTGTAGGCTGTGTCGTCACCGAAAATATTAATAATTAGGTGGCAGATCAGCTTTAATATTGTAGATCTTTTCCTTCATTATTTTCCCCTAATCCTACCACCCCTCCCCTAATTGCAGCAAACTAATGGACAACAACACTTAGGCTTCTACTTCCAGCTTATACATACTATATACATGTACATTTTTACGTACACAGAACATTTTACATTAGTTATCGTGTCTCTGTTTTTAGTCCTACCTTTCAGCAACACTCAATCCCTCCCATCTATCTCTGAACACCATCCAGTATTGATTTCTATTTGCCATATATTATTCAACAGTGTTGTGATGTTTCAGAAAAGTTCTGAACTTCTCATAGTTTCAACAGATTGTAAATTAAAGATAAACATTTTTCTTTACCAAGAGTACTTTTGAGCAACACTTCGACGCAGGGTACCATCCACAGTGCCCACCTGCAGTCCAGTGGTGTATGGCACCGGGGTATCTAGTAGATGGTACTACCATTTGGATTGTACCCCCACTCTGGAGTCTACGGGAGCCCCATGCCTGCCGACGGTGCAGTATGGATGCTGTGGCCCCTTTTCCTCCACTTGTGGGATACCACTTTGGAACCAGGTGGGGCTGAAGTGACACCACATTGTTTGGACTACCAGGGAGTCACATTGTTTGGACTACCAGGGAGTCACATTGTTGCATTCGTCACATGCAGGCTCGTTTCTCCTGCTGGAGTACTGCAGGTACAGCTGGTATGGAACAGAATATACAGAGTCTTCTTCAGCATCTTGCAACAGCAGACCAGACCCCGGGCTTCCTCCAGTCAGCAGAGCCATTCCCCTCCCCCCCCCCCCACTGCTGTGGAGTCTGGGGAATCTGCTCTTCCCTGCTGGAGCACGGCCCAGCTCAAATGGAGAGCTTATGATGCCAGGACTTCTGACCTCTGCTGGGACACAGTCCACCTCTTTTGGGAAACCACCTCCATGCCTGATCTACTCTGCTGGGGCACAGCACGCCTCAGTTGGGGAGCTGCCGCCATCGCGATGCTCTCCTCCCTGACCCTGGCCACGGGAGCACTCCTGAGCTGTCTTTGTACCTGTCCTGTCTCCGTGAGGGAACCTCCCCAGCACCTGAGTGGTTGCAGTGGGCTGACTCCGTATGGACACACTCAGCACTCTGTCCCCTGGCTGCTCCTTGCCTGCCTCTTATGGGGTGGCCGGACCATGGTCCCAGCGGGCTCTAAACTGGCATTCAGCTCATATTTAGGGATGTCTGTTATGAATTCCCTGCTGGTGGATGTTATCAGCACCTCAAAAGCCTGAGCTGAACACTCCACACCCCATCCACTAAGACTGGAGCCTGAGTCTCCCCATCCTCTAAGACCGGAGCGACCGGAGCCTGAGTCTTCCCATCCCCTAAGACCGGAGCCTCAGTCTCCCCATCCTCTAAGACCAGAGCCTGAGTCTCCACATCCCCTAAGACCAGAGCCTGAGTCTCGTGGGTACCATAAACCTGCCTCTCAAAACTGTGACCTGTGCCCTGACAGGTTTCTAGGGATTTTACTAGGGGGTCGGATATCTGCACATCCTCTTGACAAGACAGGTCCCACAACACTGTCAGTCTCCCTCAGGAAGTGTGAGACAGCAACGTCTCTGTCTCTACAATAATGTCAGTCTCCCTCAGGAAGTGTGAGACAGCAACGTCTCTGTCTCTACAATACTGTCAGTCTCCCTCAGGAAGTGTGAGACAGCAACGTCTCTGTCTCTACAATACTGTCAGTCTCCCTCAGGAAGTGTGAGACAGCAACATCTCTGTCTCTACAATACTGTCAGTCTCCCTCAGGAAGTGTGAGACAGCAACGTCTCTGTCTCTACAATAATGTCAGTCTCCCTCAGGAAGTGTGAGACAGCAACGTCTCTGTCTCTACAATACTGTCAGTCTCCCTCAGGAAGTGTGAGACAGCAACGTCTCTGTCTCTACAATACTGTCAGTCTCCCTCAGGAAGTGTGAGACAGCAACATCTCTGTCTCTACAATACTGTCAGTCTCCCTCAGGAAGTGTGAGACAGCAACGTCTCTGTCTCTACAATACTGTCAGTCTCCCTCAGGCAGTGTGAGACAGCAACATCTCTGTCTCTACAATAATGTCAGTGTCCCTCAGGCAGTGTGAGACAGCAACATCTCTGTCTCTACAATAATGTCAGTTTCCCTCAGGCAGTGTGAGAGAGTAACATCTCAGTCTCTTCCCATTAACAACTGGACTCACTCATATCTATGGACTTGTGGGTGCCCAAAAATCTTTCCCACTTTCATCCCCATGTGTTCACCTTCCTCAGTATGTTTAAACAGTTCCTGTGTGGTCCTCAGTATGTTTAAACAGTTCCTGTGTGGTCCTCGGTAAGTTTAAACAGTTCCTGTGTGGTCCTCAGTATGTTTAAATAAAGTTGTTGGGTGGTCCTCAGTATGTTTCAATAAAGTTATTGGTGGTAGGCCTGTCCTGCAGTTAAATTACCGATTCACCATCTAGTGGACCGTCGGTTGGAATGTTATTCATATTATTCAGAATCTCCTAATTAATAATCATTGTTTAAAAATCCCTGCCGATGTTTCTGTGTCAAATGGTTTTGTAATATTTCAGTCTTCTGCGATGTATATAAAGTGTAATATTAGGATGCAAACGCAAACTGTAATACATTTCAACTCTATATCTGACATGGTACAGGTGTCTTCTTTATTTAAGTCCATAACCATGTGTGTGAGGTGTATACTTTGTTTCAAAGTAGATTGGTTTAAGACTACCAAGAAACACTCTGTGTGACCCTGATTTAGCCCACTGCATTTAAAGGTTTTACACATTTTTTGTGACCCGGATTTAGCCCACTGCATTTAAAGGTTAAACACTCTGTGTGACCCTGATTTAGCCCACTGCATTTAAAGGTTAAACACTCTGTGTGACCCTGGTTCATCACTGGTGAATGTTGAGGCCGGTTCAACACTGGTAAATGTTGAGGGCGGTTCAACACTGGTAAATGTTGAGGCCGGTTCAACACTGGTAAATGTTGAGGCTGGTTCAACAGATACAGTATGTTGGCATATTGACTGGATGTTACGCCCTGATCTTAGATATCTCTGTTTTTTTCACTCCCAAAGGGGAGGACTCCCGGCCGAACCGGAGCCGCGACCGAGGGTAGATGCCCACCCGGACCCTCTCCTATAGGTTCAGGTTTGCGGCCAGGGAGTCCTTACCTTTGGGGGGTATTGTCACGCCCTGACCTTATTACAACGAACGTGACAGAAGATCCCACCACAAACGGACCAAGCAGCATGTTCAAGAGGAGCAGGGATCCTGGGCCCGGGAGAAAAGTGAGTGGAGGACACCCTGGACCTGGGAGGAGGTAATGGCAGGGGACAAGACACTGCCATTGAAGCAGGCGGAGGCAGCGAAAGAGGAACGGTGACGTTACGAGGAGTTATATCAACGAGGCAAGTATGAGAAGCAGCCCCAAAAAAAGTTTTTGGGGGTGGCACATGGGGAGATTGGCAGAGTCAGGGTTCAGACCTGAGCCAACTCCCCATGCTTACCGTGGGGAGCGTGTGACTGGTCAGGCACCGTGTTATGCAGTGATGCGCACGGTGTCTCCAGTGCATGCCCAGGTGCGCACTAAAGTGGGCATCCAGACAGTAAGGGTTGTGCCGGCTCAGCGATCCTGGTCTCCAGTACACCACCTGTACCGGTCCCACGCATCAGGCCTCCAGTGCGCCTCCACAGTCCAGAGCTTCCGGCGACAGTTCCCAGTCCAGAGCTTCCGGCGACAGTTCCCAGTCCAGAGCTTCCGGCGACAGTTCCTAGTCCAGAGCTTCCGGCGACAGTTCCCAGTCCAGAGCTTCCGGCAACAGTTCCCAGTCCAGAGCTTTCATCAACAGTTCCCAGTCCAGAGCTTCTGGTGACGGTACCCAGTCCAGAGCTTCCGGCGACAGTTACCAGTCCAGAGCTTCCGGCGACAGTTCCCAGTCCAGAGCTTCCGGCGACAGTTCCCAGTCCAGAGCTTCTGGTGACGGTACCCAGTCCAGAGCTTCTGGTGACGGTACCCAGTCCAGAGCCTCTGGTGACGGTACCCAGTCCAGAGCTTCCGGCGACAGTTACCAGTCCAGAGCTTCTGGCGTCAGTTACCAGTCCAGAGCTTCCGGCGACAGTTACCAGTCTGGAACCTCCAAAGACATTACACAGTCTAGAACCTCCAAAGACGTTTCACAGTCCGGAACCTCCAGCGACGGTCCCCAGTCCGGAGCCTCCAGCGACGGTCCCCCAGTCCGGGGCATCCAGCGACGAGCTACAGTCCAGAGTCTTCAGCAACGAGCTGCTGTCCAGAGCCTCCAGTGCTGGTTCCCAGTTCTGAGCCTCTGGCAATGATCCACGGTTCGGTTCCACAGAAGTGGAGGGATCAGTGTAGGGAACGGGGACTGCGCCCCGAACCGGAGCCGCCACCGAGGGTAGATGCCCACCTGGACCCTCCCCTGTAAGGTTTAGGTTTGCGGCCGGGAGTCACGCCCTGACCTTAGATATCTCTGTTTTTCTATATATTTTGGTTCGGTCAGGGTGTGACTAAGGTGGGTACTCTAGTTTTTGTATGTCTAGGGTTTTGTATGTCTCTGGGTTTTTGTATGTCTTTGTTGGCCTGATATGGTTCCCAATCAGAGACATCTGTTTATCGTTGTCTCTGATTCAGGATCATATTTAGGTAGCCATTTTCCTAATTTGTGTTGTGGGATCTTGTCTATAGTTGCCTTTGGGCACATCAGTAGCTTCACGTTTTGTTTGGTTGGTTGTTGTTCTTGTTCAGTGAGTTTCGATTTATTCAAATTATGTGGAACTCTACTCACAATGCTTCTTGGTCCGATCCTTACAACGAACGTGACACTGGACCATAACCTGGAGTTGCTAGTGTTTGTCCTAGTGTGTGTGTCGGCGTGGGTGTCAAATCAAATCAATTTGTATTTTTCACATCCGCCGAATACAATAGGTGTAGACCTTACAGTGAAATGCTTACCCCTTAACCAACAGTAACGCTCAAGAAAGAGTTTAAGAAAATATTTACCAAATACGCCCAGTACATCACCTTACGGTCAGATGTCAGATGCCCGAGCAGTTGACATAGCAGGATGCAACTAGTCAGGATGCTCTCGATGGTGCGGCTGAATAACTTTTTGAGGATCTGGGGACCCATGCCAAATATTTTCAGTCTCCTGAGGGGGAATATGTGTTGTCGTGCCCTCTTCACGACTGTCTTGGTGTGGTTATAGTTTGTTGGTGATGTGGACACCAAGGAACTTGAAACTCTCAACCCGCTTCATTTTAGTCCCGTTGACGTTAATGGGAGCCTGTTCGGCCCACCTTTTTCTGCAGTCCACGATCAGCTCCTTTGTCTTGCTCACATTGAGGGAGAGGTTGTTGTCCTGGCACCACACTGCCAGTTCTCTGACCTCCTCCATATAGGATGTCTCGTCATTGTCATTGTTGTCAGCAAACTTAATGATAGTGTTGCAGTCGTGTTTGTCCATGCAGTTGTGGGTGAACAGGGAGTACAGGAGGGGACTAAGTACACACCCCTGAGGGGCTCCCGTGTTGAGGATCGCCGTAACAGATGTGTTGTTACCTACCCTTGCCACCTGGGGACGGCCCGTCAGGAAGTCTAGGATCCAGTTCCAGATGGAGGTGTTTAGTCTCAGGATCCTTAGCTTAGTGATGAGCTTCGTGGGCACTATGGTGTTGAATGCTGAGCTGTAGTCAATGAACAGCATTGTCACATAGGTGTTCCTTTTGTCCAGGTGAGAAAGAGCAGTGTGGAATGCGATTGAGATTGCTTCATCTGTGGATCTGTTGGGGCGGTATGCAAATTAGAGTGGGTATATGGTATCCGGGAGGATGCTCTTGATGTGAGCCATGACCAGCCTATCAAGGCACTTCATGGCTACCGACGTGAGTACTACTAATCATTTAGGCAGGTTATCTTCTTCGCTTCCTTGGGCACAGGGACTATGGTGGTCTACTTGAAACATGTAGGTATTACAGACTCAGTCAGGGAGAGGGTGAAAATGTCAGTGAAGACTCTTGGCAGTTGGTCCATGCATGCCTTGAGTACACATCCTGATAATCCATCTAACCTCGAGGCTTTGTGAATGTTGACCTGTTCAAAGGTCTTGCTCACATCGGCTACCGAGAGAGTTACCACACAGTCACCCAAAACAGCTGGTGCTCTCGTGCATGCTTCAGTGTTGCTTGCCTCGAAGCGAGCATAAAAGGCTTTTAGCTCATCTGGTTGGCTTTACCTTAGTAGGATTCAATCTTAATCCTGTATTGACACTTTGCGTGTTTGATGGTTCGTCTGAGGGCATAGCGGGATATCTTATAAGCATCCAGATTAGTGTCCCGCTCCTTGAAAGCAGCAGCTCTTGTCTTTAACTCGGAGCGGATGTTGTCTGTAATCCATAGCTTCTGGTTGGGATATGCACGTACGGTCACTGTGTGGACGACGTTGTCAATGCACTTATTGATGAAGCCGATGATTGAGGTGGTATACTCTTCAATGCTATTGGATGAATCCCAGAACATATTCCACTAGGAGCGTCACTTCTGGATGAGCATTTTTCTTGTTTGCTTTTGACCTTATAGAGTTGGTTGAGTGTGGCCTTAGTTCCAGCATCGTTCTGTGGTGGTAAATAGATGGCTACGGATAATAGAGATGAGAACTCTCTGTTTTGGGGTTACCTGTACATCATTCATTCCTCCCATCCTTGAAACCGACAGATGGACAGTAGAAAGGAGATATTATACGATTAGCCTACAGGTTAGGGTACTCAGTAGTGTGCCGCTATAGGTTTATAATATCTGCAAAATAGCAGTGTTGAAGAGAATTTGGAGAGGAGCTTGACATGGGACATGAACACGCATAGATTCCAAGATCATTTGTTTAAATTGAGTGTACCTACGTAGCCTACTAGCCAGACTATGGTCCTCAGAAGGACAGTTGCCACATGGGGGATATACTACCCTTAGTAAAGCACCATGGATAAGGTCATTATTAATAGTTGCCGTCATACACAGATTTTTTGGGGAAGGTGTTTGCCTTCCAAAACGTTGTAGCGAATCCCGTAGGCACACCGACAGGGACTCAAGCCTAGTTTTCATCGTATTCAGTGACAGGCACATCGACAGGGACTCAACCCTAGTTTTCTTCGCATTCAGTGACAATAAAGTATTTTTAACTTGTGCTCGCATCTGACTGAATAATATAGATGAGAACTCTCTTGGTAGATAGTGTGGTCTACAGCTTATCATAAGGTACTCTACCTCAGGCGAGCAATACCTCGAGACTTCTTTAATATTAGACATTGCGCACCAGCTGTTACTGACAAAAAGACACACACCCCACCCCTCGTCTTACCAGAGGTAGCGTCTCTGTTCTGCCGGTGCATGGAAAATCCCACCAGCTCTGTATTATCCGTGTCGCCGTTCAGCCACGTCTCTGTGAAACATAAGATGTTACAGTTTTTAATGTCACGTTGGTAGGATAATCGTAATCGTAGGTCATCAATTTTATTTTCCAATGATTGCACGTTAGCAAGTAGAACAGATGGCAGTGGGAATTTACTCGTTCGCCTACGGATTCTCAGAAAGCAGCCTGATCTGCATCCTCTTTTTCTGCGTATTTTCTTCAAGCAAATGACGGGGATCTGGGCCTGTTCCCGGAGAGCAGAATATCTTTCTCATTAAAGGAAACAAGCTTTTTTCCAGTTCGTGATGAGTAATCTCTGTTCTGATGTTCAGACGTTATTTTCGGTCATAAGAGACAGTAGCAGCAACATTATGAATTAAATAAATAACCAAATACAAACAACGCAAAAAAAAACACAGTTGGTTAGAAGCATGTAAAATGTCGGCCATCCTCTTCGGCGACATCGGCGTCAGTCTCGGCATGGGTCTTAGTGTGGGTGTCAGTTTGGGTCATATTTAACCCGACTCTCATTCTGTGTTTAAGTCCATTCAGGAAACAGATGATGCTTTTTGTGCTGTCTTTTCTTCTGCCCAGTGGGAGGATGGTGTGGGCCTCTCCTCTCTCTACCTCCTCTACTTTATATGTCATTCTGCTCCTCTTTTCTTCCTCCCTCCTCTCTCTCCCTCCTCCTCTGCCTTCTCTCTCCCTTGTCTCTTCTTTTCTCTTTCTCCCTTCTCCTCCTCTCTCTCTCCTTCAATTCATCCTCTCCTCTCTCCCTCCTCTCCTCTCTCTCTCCCTCCTCACTTTCTCTCTCCCCTCTCACTTCTCTCTCCCGCTTCTCTTTCTCTCTCTTCGGTTTCTCCTTTCTCTCTCTCCCTCCTCTCCTCTCTCTCTACCACCTCTCATCTCTCCATCGCCTCCTCTCTCTCCCTCCACCCTCTCTCTCTCCCTACTCTTCTTTCTTTCTCTCTATTCTCATTTCTCTCAGCTCTCTCTCTCTCCTTCTCTCTCTTCCTCCTCTCCTTTCTCTTTCTCTCTCCCTCTTCTCTTTCTCTCTCCTTCGATTTCTCCTTTCTCTCTCTCCCTCCTCTCCTCTCTCTCTACCTCCTCTCATCTCTCCATCCTCTCCTCTCTCTCCCTCCACCTTCTCTCTCTCCCTCCTCTCATTTCTCTCTCAGCTCTCTCTCCTGTGTCTCTCCCTCCTCCCTCTCTCCTCTCTCTCCCTCATCCTTCTCTCTCTTCCTCCTCTCCTTTCTCTTTCTCTCTCCCTCCTCTTCTTTTTCTCTCCTTCTTCTCTCTTTCTCTTCCATTACTTTAAGTGTACCAGGGAATAGACGGCGTGACATCGCAGCTGAGCCGAGGGGACAAAACAAAGGTCATGCAGCTCATTGATCTGAGGCCCCTGGTATAACCCCCCCCCCCCCCCCCCCCCCAGTATACCGGGGCTCTGTAATACACTGTGCCATAGAAACACAGTCATAATGGAGGCTTGTGCTCTCCGCATTCAGAGGCAGCAATCAGTGGATTTACACTGTGCCATAGAAACACAGTCATAATGGAGGCTTGTGCTCTACCCATTCAGAGGCAGCAATCAGTGGATTTACACTGTGCCATAGAAACACAGTCATAATGGAGGCTTGTGCTCTCCCCTTTCAGAGGCAGCAATCAGTGGATTTACACTGTGCCATAGAAACACAGTCATAATGGAGGCTTGTGCTCTCCCCATTCAGAGGCAGCAATCAGTGGATTTACACTGTGCCATAGAAACACAGTCATAATGGAGGCTTGTGCTCTCCCCATTCAGAGGCAGCAATCAGTGGATTTACACTGTGCCATAGAAACACAGTCATAATGGAGGCGTGTGCTCTCCCCATTCAGAGGCAGCAATCAGTGGATTTACACTGTGCCATAGAAACACAGTCATAATGGAGGCTTGTGCTCTCCCCATTCAGAGGCAGCAATCAGTGGATTTACACTGTGCCATAGAAACACAGTCATAATGGAGGCGTGTGCTCTCCCCATACAGAGGCAGCAATCAGTGGATTTACACTGTGATGGGGAAGTGAAGAAGAAACCTTTTGGAGTCCTGACCTTTATATCGACTTACAGACTGACAGATTAAAATCACTGGTCCTTCATAACCCCAAAACACTATAAACAGTTCACATCCCTGATCCTTCATAACCCTGACTCAATAAACAGGTCACATCCCTGGTCCTTCATAACCCTGACTCTATAAACAGTTCACATCACTGGTCCTTCATAACCCTGACTCTATAAACTACATATCTAAGATACAGTTCACATCCCTGATCCTTCATAACCCTGACTCAATAAACAGGTCACATCCCTGGTCCTTCATAACCCTGACTCTATAAACAGTTCACATCACTGGTCCTTCATCACCCTGACTCTATACACTACATATCTAAGTTACAGTTCACATCCCCGATCCTTCATAACCCCTATAAACTACATATCTAAGATACAGTTCACATCCCTGGTCCTTCATAACCCTGACTCTATAAACTACATATCTAAGATACAGTTCACATCCCTGATCCTTCATAACCCCTATACACTACATATCTAAGTTACAGTTCACATCCCTGATCCTTCATAACCCTGACTCTATAAACTACATATCTAAGATACTGTTCACATCCCTGATCCTTCATAACCCTGACTCTATAAACTACATATCTAAGATACAGTTCACATCCCTGGTCCTTCATAACCCCCATAAACTAAATATCTAAGATAAAGTTCACGTCCCTGATCCTTCATAACCCCTATAAACTACATATCTAAGATACAGTTCACATCCCTGGTCCTTCATAACCCCTATAAACTACATATCTAAGTTACAGTTCACATCCCTGATCCTTCATAACCCTGACTCTATAAACTACATATCTAAGATACAGTCTAGTCACAGCCTGCTGCCTTGATTTAAAAACGCCCCCCCTTTTTTTTCCTTTCTCTCGCTTATTAAACCCTTTTTGTTGGTCTGCTAATGTGGATACTTAGTGCGTTTTTTCAAACAGGAAGCTAGGGCTTGACGGTTTCTTGGATTGGTGAGCCTGTGCCATAATCTCAGTCATACAGACAGGTCCCTGGTGTCTCCACCACCTCAGGACTACTGTAGACAGCTATAGGACAGAGAAGACAGACAGGTCAGAGAAGACAGACAGGTGCCTGCCTTGGAAACACACAAGTGTCAAAACAGCTGAGTGTCACCTTCCTTTTACCAAGAATGAAGACAGCTAGAGATGTTTTATTGTAACCTAGATACTCTGGTCAGAAGTAAACACCTTATTGTAGTATTTTCCTCTCCACTGATACATTGAAGATGCGTAATTAAAGAGTCTCTGTGTGTATAAAATGTCTTCAATCACTCAGTTATTTCACTGGAGGACTAAACAAGAGAAACACTCTAGCCTCGTCTTTACGCTTGGCGGTTCGCAGCCTCCCAAATGCCTTGTTGGGCCTCCCTCTCCCCTCTCCTCTCCCTCTCTCCAGCCCTCTGTGTTTCCTAGTTGGGCCTTCCTCTCCCCTCTCCTCTCTCTCTCTCCACCCCTCCCTGATGCCTAGTTGGGCCTTCCTCTCCCCTCTCCCTTCTTCCTCTCTCCACCCCTCCGTGTTTCCTAGTTGGGCCTTCCTCTCCCCTCTCCTCTCCCTCTCTCCACCCCTCTGTGTTTCCTAGTTGGGCCTCCCTCTCCCCTCTCCTCTCCCTCTCTCCACCCCTCCGTGTTTCCTAGTTGGGCCTTCCTCTCCCCTCTCCTCTCCCTCTCTCCACCCCTCTGTGTTTCCTAGTTGGGCCTCCCTCTCCCCTCTCCTTCTCCCTCTCTCCACCCCTCCCTGATGACTAGTTGGGTCTTCCTCTCCCCTCTCCCTTCTCCCTCTCTCCACCCCTCCGTGTTTCCTAGTTGGGCCTTCCTCTCCCCTCTCCTTCTCCCTCTCTCCACCCCTCTGTGTTTCCTAGTTGGGCCTTCCTCTCCCCTCTCCCTCTCTCCACCCCTCCGTGTTTCCTAGTTGGGCCTTCCTCTCCCCTCTCCTTCTCCCTCTCTCCACCCCTCTGTGTTTCCTAGTTGGGCCTCCCTCTCCACCCTCTCCTTCTCCCTCTCTCCACCCCTCTGTGTTTCCTAGTTGGGCCTCCCTCTCCCCTCTCCTCTCCCTCTCTCCACCCCTCCGTGTTTCCTAGTTGGGCCTCCCTCTCCCCTCTCCTCTCCTCTCCCTCTCTCCACCCCTCTGTGTTTCCTAGTTGGGCCTCCCTCTCCTCTCCCCCTCTCCACCCCTCTGTGTTTCCTAGTTGGGCCTTCCTCTCCCCTCTCCTTCTCCCTCTCTCCACCCCTCTGTGTTTCCTAGTTGGGCCTCCCTCTCCCCTCTCCTCTCCTCTCCCTCTCTCCACCCCTCCGTGTTTCCTAGTTGGGCCTTCCTCTCTCCTCTCCCTCTCTCCACCCCTCCGTGTTTCCTAGTTGGGCCTTCCTCTCCCCTCTCCTTCTCCCTCTCTCCACCCCTCTGTGTTTCCTAGTTGGGCCTCCCTCTCCCCTCTCCTTCTCCCTCTCTCCACCCCTCTGTGTTTCCTAGTTGGGCCTCCCTCTCCCCTCTCCTCTCCCTCTCTCCACCCCTCCGTGTTTCCTAGTTGGGCCTCCCTCTCCCCTCTCCTCTCCTCTCCCTCTCTCCACCCCTCTGTGTTTCCTAGTTGGGCCTCCCTCTCCTCTCCCCCTCTCCACCCCTCTGTGTTTCCTAGTTGGGCCTTCCTCTCCCCTCTCCTTCTCCCTCTCTCCACCCCTCTGTGTTTCCTAGTTGGGCCTCCCTCTCCACTCTCCTCTCCTCTCCCTCTCTCCACCCCTCCGTGTTTCCTAGTTGGGCCTCCCTCTCCCCTCTCCTCTCCTCTCCCTCTCTCCACCCCTCTGTGTTTCCTAGTTGGGCCTCCCTCTCCTCTCCCCCTCTCCACCCCTCTGTGTTTCCTAGTTGGGCCTTCCTCTCCCCTCTCCTTCTCCCTCTCTCCACCCCTCTGTGTTTCCTAGTTGGGCCTCCCTCTCCACTCTCCTCTCCTCTCCCTCTCTCCACCCCTCCGTGTTTCCTAGTTGGGCCTTCCTCTCTCCTCTCCCTCTCTCCACCCCTCCGTGTTTCCTATTTGGGCCTTCCTCTCCCCTCTCCCTCTCTCCACCCCTCTGTGTTTCCTAGTTGGGCCTTCCTCTCCCCTCTCCTCTCCTCTCCCTCTCTCCACCCCTCCGTGTTTCCTAGTTGGGCCTTCCTCTCCCCTCTCCCTCTCTCCACCCCTCTGTGTTTCCTAGTTGGGCCTTCCTCTCCCCTCTCCTTCTCCCTCTCTCCACCCCTCTGTGTTTCCTAGTTGGGCCTTCCTCTCCCCTCTCCTTCTCTCCTTCTCTCCACCCGTCCCTGATGCCTAGTTGGGTCTTCCTCTCCCCTCTCCTCTCCCTCCCTCCACCCCTCTGTGTTTCCTAGTTGGGTCTTCCTCTCCCTTCTTCTCTCCTTCTCTCCACCCGTCCCTGATGCCTAGTTGGGTCTTCCTCTCCCCTCTCCTCTCCCTCCCTCCACCTGCTCTTTTCCCAGTGGTGCTAGTTTTATTCACGACCATTCAACAGCCCAATCTATCCCTACACGGACCACGTCTGTCCGTCCGTCTGTCCCCAGGCCCGTTGGTTTTGATTGCTGCTTTCTGCTTTGTCAGAACAGAACAGAATGTCGCTAAATTTACACTTAGAACAGAGCACTAACGCTTCGCCAGGCCTCTCTGGGCTTTGACAACATTTAAAAAACCTTGCAGGCAATCAGGCCAGGCAGCTAGGCAGCCGTAGCTAGCCATTTAATTCAGCTAGTATCTTGGGAGGACCCACCTGAGACTTGTAGGACTTCCTGTGGAGACACAACCGTCAGCATTAGAGGGCATTACCCAGCGTAGAACACAAAAAACACTCAGTTTCGTGTCCCCGCTGAACACACAAAAGCACATAGAACAAGCCTCTTTTCCAAGGCTACAAGCCCCTTTCATTTCCAATGCTGTGTCTAAGTGCACAACAGAGAATTAGACTCACTTAGAACAGCCAACCCTAAAGACCAACAACAGCAGTTTGACCCTTGATAAGCAAGTTGTATGTGATTGCTGTCATATTGCCGTGAGTCCGGGTCTGTGAGTCATTGCTCGTTTTAGTCATCTCAGAACACAGAACTACAGCTTGCGTGACCTACATTTCGTCATGAGAGACATGGTAAAACAATTATCATTTAAGCAGACAAATGTAGATTTCAAAAGTCATGGCTGGTTGCTGACCATCAAACACAGTTTTAAGTAATAACAGAAAATGACATTCTTGTCCAAAAACAATGTCATTGAAGGATAAAGCCTGTTGCATGCTTCCCAGTGGAAACAGTTCCTGCATATATTATTGTATATATTATGGTAAAATTGTGTGACGTTTTTTGTTAGTTTTGGAGTTCGGCATGGTATTTTTCGGCAGTTCGCTCACATAAAATGTTTTCTTGAGGTAAGACGAAGTAGCCAACGTTTGCGCCTCTTGGTCAAAAAAACTACTCCGAGTAGAGGTTGGGAACTATGGACGGGGTTCTTCAATGAAGCGTTCGTTGTCATTCGATGAGTAATACTCGTTTTCAAATTTCCACTTGAGAAATGCTGCACAAAACATCTTAGTTAGATGTCAAATTGGCGACTAAGACCTCTTTGGCAAAACGTCAAAATGAATGACAGATTTCTTGATTAATCCTAGGTTAATTCAGACTATTTTGAGGAACTGAATACTGGCTATGATGTTGCTACGGCATCTCAAGAGGGACAAATGTTTTTTCAGGAAAAGTTATCTTCAAGGGAGTATGAGAGGAACAGACGTTGGCTTCGCCTAGCCGATTTCTACTAGGAGCCGAGTACGTGGGCGCCTTCAGACACACCCCACTGTGACTGGTTGGTTTGTCAACAATGACAAAAGGATTGTGCCTTCAGGCATAAGACGTTGTATGGGCTGTAGATGGCAAGTGCTGGTCTGTGTTCTGCTTGATGAGCATCATAAGGTACACAGCCCATTCTGCCTGATGGGGCAGAAACAAGATGTCACACAGAGAGGAAGCCGAAACAAAAACAGTTCCATTAAATATTGATGGGATATTTACTTACAAAGAACGTTCTAGCTACACTACCTCTGATGGGAGAGAGGGGGGTGGGTGTCCAACCCTACCTCTGAGAGGAGGTCAGGGAGAGGAGGGGGGAGCATCATAACCTCTGAGGGGAGGTCAGGGAGAGAGGAGAGGAGAGGAGAGCATCATAACCTCTGAGGGGAGGTCAGTGAGAGAGGAGAGGAGAGGAGAGGGGAGCATCATAACCTCTGAGGGGAGATCAGGGAGAAGGGAGAGGTTCTAACTCTGTCTGAATGCTGGTGGTTTAGCAGGAACAGCCTTCCCCTCCTCCAGGGCCTCTGTCTGACTGCTATTGGTTTAGCCTACTAGAGGAAATTGCGGGCCTCTATAGACCCTGTTCCAGTACACGACACACCTGACGTCACGTACAGATGGGCGCGACTCTTGGCAACAGTAAGTAACCCATCGCTATCTGCGCCCAATCAACATACCCAAGATGGATGTTTACTTCTAAACAAACATATACAATGATGTTTCAATTGTGACTTGAACCGTCGCTGAGATAATATTTTGGTTTTGATCTTGGCAAAATAACTATTTTTTTTATACAGCAGTTGTTAGCTAGAATGCTAACACTCATACAGGCTGTAGCGAAAGCTAGCCAAAGAGCCGTAATACAGGCTGTGGCGAAAGCTAGCCAAAGAGCCGTAATACAGGCTGTAGCGAAAGCTAGCCAAAGAGCCGTAATACAGGCTGTATCGAAAGCTAGCCAAAGAGCCGTAATACAGGCTGTAGCGAAAGCTAGCCAAAGAGCCGTAATACAGGCTGTATCGAAAGCTGGCCAAAGAGCCGTAATACAGGCTGTAGCGAAAGCTAGCCAAAGAGCCGTAATACAGGCTGTGGTGAAAGCTAGCCAAAGAGCCGTAATACAGGCTGTATCGAAAGCTAGCCAAAGAGCCGTAATACAGGCTGTATCGAAAGCTGGCCAAAGAGCCGTAATACAGGCTGTAGCGAAAGCTAGCCAAAGAGCCGTAATACAGGCTGTAGTGAAAGCCAGCCAAAGAGCCGTAATACAGGCTGTATCGAAAGCTAGCCAAAGAGCCGTAATACAGGCTGTAGCGAAAGCTAGCCAAAGAGCCGTAATACAGGCTGTAGCGAAAGCTAGCCAAAGAGCCGTAATACAGGCTGTAGCGAAAGCTAGCCAAAGAGCCGTAATACAGGCTGTATCGAAAGCTAGCCAAAGAGCCGTAATACAGGCTGTAGCGAAAGCTAGCCAAAGAGCCGTAATACAGGCTGTAGCGAAAGCTAGCCAAAGAGCCGTAATACAGGCTGTAGCGAAAGCTAGCCAAAGAGCCGTAATACAGGCTGTAGCGAAAGCTAGCCAAAGAGCCGTAATACAGGCTGTAGCGAAAGCTAGCCAAAGAGCCGTAATAAAGGTTGAATTTTTTATGTAATTTAGTTGATTTACGATGATGAAACAAACATTATATTCAGCAGGACAATCATATAATCATCATATAATCATATAACAATCATATAATCATCATATAATCATCATATAATCATCATATAATCATCATATAATCATCATATAATCATATAACAATCATATAATCATCATATAATCATATAATCATCATATAATCATCATATAATCATATAACAATCATATAATCATCATATAATCATCATATAATCATATAACAATCATATAATCATCATATAATCATCATATAATCATCATATAATCATATAACAATCATATAATCATCATATAATCATTATATAATCATATAATCATCATATAATCATATAATCATCATATAATCATATAATCATCATATAATCATCATATAATCATCATATAATCCAAAAGTAGTATTTAATACACTCATAAGCAATGTGTAAATCACACGGCTCCCTGTGTATCACAGCGGTCTAAGGCTCTGCATCTCTGTGCTAGAGGCGTCACTACAGTCCCTGGTTCAAATCCAGGATGTATCATATCCGACCGTGATTGGGAGTCCCACTGGGCGGCGTACAATTGGTCCAGCGTCGTCCGGGTTTGAGAGGGGGAGGCCGTCGTTGTAAATAAGAATGAGTTCTTAACTGACCTGTTAGATAAAGGTGAAATGTAAATATAGCCATTTTGACTGGTGTTCCATAAGATCTCCCACTGCCACCAACTTGTGCGCATCACGCTCATGCGGCGATGTTTGTAAACACAGAAAGGGGTCAACAAGATATCATCTACTGTATGTGTGTAGTGTACTCTAATAGTGCATGCTTGTACGAGCTTCAATCTATTTTCTCTCTCTCTCTCTCTTTCACTGTCTCTCGCTCTCTCTCTCTCTCTCTTTGTCTCTGTCTGTGATTCTGTCATTCTTTCTGTCTCTCTCTCTCTCTCTCTCTCTGTCTCTCTCTCTGTCATTCCCCCTGTCGTTCTCTCTCTTTCTCTCTGCCGTTTTCTGTCTCTCTCTCTCACTCTCACTTTCACTCTCACTCTCACTCTCTAACTATTCAGCTAATTTCTGCAGCATTGTTCTATGCCACAGGAGGTGGTTGTGACAAATTAGAAGTCTGTGAATGTTCTGATCGTGTAAAGGCTCCAGCAGTGTGTGTGTGTGTGTGTGTGTGTGTGTGTGTGTGTGTGTGTGTGTGTGTGTGTGTGTTTCAGAGCTGCATGGTTTCTTGGCGCCTCAAAAACGTCCATATGGTCATTTAAATACTGCACCTCAAATTGCTCCCAGTCCTCCACTCTGCTAGATGCTCCCAGTCCTCCACTCTGCTAGCTGCTCCCAGTCCTCCACTCTGCTAGCTGCTCCCAGTCCTCCACTCTGCTAGCTGCTCCCAGTCCTCCACTCTGCTAGCTGCTCCCAGTCCTCTACTCTGCTAGCTGCCCCCAATCCTCCACTCTACTAGCTGCTTCCAATCCTCCACTCTGCTAGCTGCTTCCAATCCTCCACTCTGCTAGCTGCTTCCAATCCTCCACTCTGCTAGCTGCTTCGAATCCTCCACTCTGCTAGCTGCTCCCAGTCCTCCACTCTGCTAGCTGCTCCCAGTCCTCCACTCTGCTCCCAGTCCTCCACTCTGCTAGCTGCTCCCAGTCCTCCACTCTGCTAGCTGCTCCCAGTCCTCCACTCTGCTAGCTGCTCCCAGTCCTACACTCTGCTAGCTGTTCCCAGTCCTTTACTCTGCTAGCTGCCCCCAATCCTCCACTCTGCTAGCTGCTCCCAGTCCTCCACTCTGCTAGCTGCTCCCAGTCCTCCACTCTGCTAGCTGTTCCCAGTCCTCCACTCTGCTAGCTGTTCCCAGTCCTCCACTCTGCTAGCTGTTCCCAGTCCTCCACTCTGCTAGCTGCTCCCAGTCCTCCACTCTGCTAGCTGTTCCCAGTCCTCCACTCTGCTCCCAGTCCTCCACTCTGCTAGCTGTTCCCAGTCATCCACTCTGCTCCCAGTCCTCCACTCTGCTAGCTGTTCCCAGTCCTCCACTCTGCTCCCAGTCCTCCACTCTGCTAGCTGTTCCCAGTCATCCACTCTGCTCCCAGTCCTCCACTCTGCTAGCTGTTCCCAGTCCTCCACTCTGCTCCCAGTCCTCCACTCTGCTCCCAGTCCTCCACTCTGCTAGCTGTTCCCAGTCCTCCACTCTGCTAGCTGTTCCCAGTCCTCCACTCTGCTAGCTGTCACCAGTCCTCCACTCTGCTCCCAGTCCTCCACTCTGCTCCCAGTCCTCCACTCTGCTCCCAGTCCTCCACTCTGCTCCCAGTCCTCCACTCTGTTCCCAGTCCTCCACTCTGTTCCCAGTCCTCCACTCTGCTCCCAGTCCTCCACTCTGCTCCCAGTCCTCCACTCTGCTAGCTGTTCCCAGTCCTCCACTCTGCTAGCTGTTACCAGTCCTCCACTCTGCTAGCTGCTCCTAGTCCTCCACTCTGCTCCCAGTCCTCCACTCTGCTCCCAGTCCTCCACTCTGCTCCCAGTCCTCCAATCTGCTCCCAGTCCTCCACTCTGCAAGCTGTTCCCAGTCCTCCACTCTGCTTGCTGTTCCCAGTCCTCCACTCTGCTCCTAGTCCTCCACTCTGCTCCCAGTCCTCCACTCTGCTATCTGTTCCCAGTCCTCCACTTTGCTAGCTGTTCCCAGTCCTCCACTCTGCTCCCAGCCCTCCACTCTTCTAGCTGTTCCCAGTCCTCCACTCTGTTCCCAGTCCTCCACTCTGCTATCTGTTCCCAGTCCTCCACTCTGCTCCCAGTCCTCCACTCTGATAGATGTTCCCAGTCCTCCACTCTGCTAGCTGCTCCCAGTCCTCCACTCTGCTAGCTGTTCCCAGTCCTCCACTCTGCTCCCAGGCCTACACTCTGCTAGCTGTTCCCAGTCCTCCACTCTGCTAGCTGTTCCCAGTCCTCCACTCTGCTAGCTGTTCCCAGTCCTCCACTCTGCTAGCTGTTCCCAGTCCTCCACTCTGCTAGCTGCTCCCAGTCCTCCACTCTGCTCCCAGTCCTCCACTCTGCTCCCAGTCCTCCACTCTGCTCCCAGTCCTCCACTCTGCTCCCAGTCCTCCACTCTGCTCCCAGTCCTCCACTCTGCTCCCAGTCCTCCAATCTGCTCCCAGTCCTCCACTCTGCAAGCTGTTCCCAGTCCTCCACTCTGCTTGCTGTTCCCAGTCCTCCACTCTGCTCCTAGTCCTCCACTGCTCCCAGTCCTCCACTCTGCTATCTGTTCCCAGTCCTCCACTTTGCTAGCTGTTCCCAGTCCTCCACTCTGCTCCCAGCCCTCCACTCTTCTAGCTGTTCCCAGTCCTCCACTCTGTTCCCAGTCCTCCACTCTGCTATCTGTTCCCAGTCCTCCACTCTGCTCCCAGCCCTCCACTCTGCTAGATGTTCCCAGTCCTCCACTCTGCTAGCTGCTCCCAGTCCTCCACTCTGCTAGCTGTTCCCAGTCCTCCACTCTGCTCCCAGTCCTTCACTCTGCTAGCTGTTCCCAGTCCTCCACTCTGCTAGCTGTTCCCAGTCCTCCACTCTGCTAGCTGTTCCCAGTCCTCCACTCTGCTAGCTGTTCCCAGTCCTCCACTCTGCTAGCTGTTCCCAGTCCTCCACTCTGTTCCCAGTCCTCCACTCTGCTAGCTGTTCCCAGTCCTCCACTCTGCTCCCAGTCCTCCACTCTGCTAGCTGTTCCCAGTCCTCCACTCTGCTTGCTGTTCCCAGTCCTCCACTCTGCTCCTAGTCCTCCACTCTGCTCCCAGTCCTCCACTCTGCTATCTGTTCCCAGTCCTCCACTTTGCTAGCTGTTCCCAGTCCTCCACTCTGCTCCCAGCCCTCCACTCTTCTAGCTGTTCCCAGTCCTCCACTCTGTTCCCAGTCCTCCACTCTGCTATCTGTTCCCAGTCCTCCACTCTGCTCCCAGCCCTCCACTCTGCTAGATGTTCCCAGTCCTCCACTCTGCTAGCTGCTCCCAGTCCTCCACTCTGCTAGCTGTTCCCAGTCCTCCACTCTGCTCCCAGTCCTTCACTCTGCTAGCTGTTCCCAGTCCTCCACTCTGCTAGCTGTTCCCAGTCCTCCACTCTGCTAGCTGTTCCCAGTCCTCCACTCTGCTAGCTGTTCCCAGTCCTCCACTCTGCTAGCTGTTCCCAGTCCTCCACTCTGTTCCCAGTCCTCCACTCTGCTAGCTGTTCCCAGTCCTCCACTCTGCTCCCAGTCCTCCACTCTGCTAGCTGTTCCCAGTCCTCCACTCTGCTCCCAGTCCTCCACTCTGCTAGCTGTTCCCAGTCCTCCACTCTGCTAGCTGTTCTCAGTCCTCCGCTCTGCTAGCTGTTCCCAGTCCTCCGCTCTGCTAGCTGTTCCCAGTCCTCCGCTCTGCTAGCTGTTCCCAGTCCTCCGCTCTGCTAGCTGTTCCCAGTCCTCAGCTCTGCTATCTGTTCCCAGTCCTCCACTCTGTTCCCAGTCCTCCACTCTGTTCCCAGTCCTCCACTCTGCTAGCCGCTCTCAATTGAACACCTCTCCCCCCCTAGCTGCCCTCACACTGAATTACACCCATGGTTTCTCCAATGGTATCGAGACATGTGGATAGATTCCTGATCAATCCATGTTATTTGATTTGATCTGTTGTGCTGGTCAGTATTTATGTTGGAAGAAATTAGTTTTTAGATTATTATTTTGTATTTTTTTTACTAGTACAATACAGTATATATATACAGTGCCTTGCGAAAGTATTCGGCCCCTTTGAACTTTGCGACCTTTTGCCACATTTCAGGCTTCAAACATAAAGATAAAAAACTGTATTTTTTTGTGAAGAATCAACATCAAGTGGGACACAATCATGAAGTGGAACGACATTTATTGGATATTTCAAACTTTTTTAACAAATCAAAAACAGAAAAATTGGGCGTGCAAAATTATTCGCAAGGCACTGTATCTCCAAAGGATTTTGACATATCGAGCAGAGTTATATTGCTGCCACAGACATTGTAAAAAATGCTATAGACAATTGTGAATGAATCTGTTGGGAGGAGCTCTCTATCTCACTGGTATTAATGTATAGACACTGTGTTCAGCACTATTAAATTAAAACAGGAAGGCCTAGTTAGAAATAAATAATAGTCCCATTGAAACCAAACCGTGTACCTGCTTATCTAACCATTATACCTGCAGGGAAGTCCCATTGAAACCAAACCGTGTACCTGTTTATCTAGAAGTCCCATTGAAACCAAACTGTGTACCTGTTTATCTAGAAGTCCCATTGAAACCAAACCGTGTACCTGTTTATCTAGAAGTCCCATTGAAACCAAACCGTGTACCTGTTTATCTAGAAGTCCCATTGAAACCAAACAGTGTACCTGTTTATCTAGAAGTCCCATTGAAACCAAACCGTGTACCTGCTTATCTAACCGTTATACCTGCAGGGAAGTCCCATTGAAACCAAACCGTGTACCTGTTTATCTAGAAGTCCCATTGAAACCAAACTGTGTACCTGTTTATCTAGAAGTCCCATTGAAACCAAACCGTGTACCTGTTTATCTAGAAGTCCCATTGAAACCAAACCGTGTACCTGTTTATCTAGAAGTCCCATTGAAACCAAACAGTGTACCTGTTTATCTAGAAGTCCCATTGAAACCAAACCGTGTACCTGCTTATCTAACCGTTATACCTGCAGGGAAGTCCCATTGAAACCAAATTGTGTACCTGTTTATCTAGAAGTCCCATTGAAACCAAACCGTGTACATGTTTATCTAGAAGTCCCATTGAAACCAAACCGTGTACCTGTTTATCTAGAAGTCCCATTGAAACCAAACCGTGTACCTGTTTATCTAGAAGTCCGATTGAAACCAAACCGTGTACCTGTTTATCTAGAAGTCCCATTGAAACCAAACCGTGTACCTGCTTATCTAACCATTATACCTGCAGGGAAGTCCCATTGAAACCAAACCTTGTACCTATTTATCTAGAAGTCCCATTGAAACCAAACCGTGTACCTGCTTATCTAACCATTATACCTGCAGGGAAGTCCCATTGAAACCAAACCTTGTACCTGTTTATCTAGAAGTCCGATTGAAACCAAACCGTATACTTGTTTATCTAGAAGTCCCATTGACACCAAACCGTGTACCTGTTAATTTTACCTGCAGGGAAGTCCCATTGAAACCAAACCGTGTACCTGTTTATCTAGAAGTCCCATTGAAACCAAACCGTGTACCTGCTTATCAGGAAGTCCCATTGAAACCAAACCGTGTACCTGTTTATCTAGAAGTCCCATTGAAACCAAACCGTGTACCTGTTTATCTAGAAGTCCCATTGAAACCAAACCTTGTACCTGTTTATCTAGAAGTCCCATTGAAACCAAACCGTGTACCTGCTTATCTAGAAGTCCCATTGAAACCAAACCGTGTACCTGCTTATCTAGAAGTCCCATTAAAACCAAACCGTGTATCTGTTAATCTAACCGTTTTACGTGCAGGGAAGTCCCATTGAAACCAAACCTTGTACCTGTTTATCTAGAAGTCCCATTGAGACCAAACCGTGTACCTGCTTATCTAACCGTTTTACCTGCAGGGTAGTCCCATTGAAACCAAACCGTGTACCTGTTTATCTAGAAGTCCCATTGAAACCAAACCGTGTACCTGTTTATCTAGAAGTCCCATTGAAACCAAACCGTGTACCTGTTTATCTAGAAGTCCCATTGAAACTAAACCGTGTACCTGTTTATCTAGAAGTCCCATTGAAACCAAACAGTGTACCTGTTTATCTAGAAGTCCCATTGAAACCAAACCGTGTACCTGCTTATCTAGAAGTCCCATTAAAACCAAACCGTGTACCTGTTAATCTAACCGTTTTACGTGCAGGGAAGTCCCATTGAAACCAAACCTTGTACCTGTTTATCTAGAAGTCCCATTGAGACCAAACCGTGTACCTGCTTATCTAACCGTTTTACCTGCAGGGAAGTCCCATTGAAACCAAACCGTGTACCTGTTTATCTAGAAGTCCCATTGAAACCAAACCGTGTACCTGTTTATCTAGAAGTCCCATTGAAACCAAACCGTGTACCTGTTTATCTAGAAATCCCATTGAAACCAAACCGTGTACCTGCTTATCTAGAAGTCCCATTGAAACCAAACCGTGTACCTGCTTATCTAGAAGTCCCATTAAAACCAAACCGTGTACCTGTTAATCTAACCGTTTTACGTGCAGGGAAGTCCCATTGAAACCAAACCTTGTACCTGTTTATCTAGAAGTCCCATTGAGACCAAACCGTGTACCTGCTTATCTAACCGTTTTACCTGCAGGGAAGTCCCATTGAAACCAAACCGTGTACCTGTTTATCTAGAAGTCCCATTGAAACCAAACCGTGTACCTGTTTATCTAGAAGTCCCATTGAAACCAAACCGTGTACCTGTTTATCTAGAAGTCCCATTGAAACCAAACCGTGTACCTGTTTATCTAGAAGTCCGATTGAAACCAAACCGTATACTTGTTTATCTAGAAGTCCCATTGAAACCAAACCGTGTACCTGCTTATCAGGAAGTCCCATTGAAACCAAACCGTGTACCTGTTTATCTAGAAGTCCCATTGAAACCAAACCGTGTACCTGTTTATCTAGAAGTCCCATTGAAACCAAACCGTGTACCTGTTTATCTAGAAGTCCCATTGAAACCAAACCGTGTACCTGCTTATCTAGAAGTCCCATTGAAACCAAACCGTGTACCTGCTTATCTAGAAGTCCCATTAAAACCAAACCGTGTACCTGTTAATCTAACCGTTTTACGTGCAGGGAAGTCCCATTGAAACCAAACCTTGTACCTGTTTATCTAGAAGTCCCATTGAGACCAAACCGTGTACCTGCTTATCTAACCGTTTTACCTGCAGGGAAGTCCCATTGAAACCAAACCGTGTACCTGTTTATCTAGAAGTCCCATTGAAACCAAACCGTGTACCTGTTTATCTAGAAGTCCCATTGAAACCAAACCGTGTACCTGTTTATCTAGAAGTCCCATTGAAACCAAACCGTGTACCTGTTTATCTAGAAGTCCCATTGAAACCAAACAGTGTACCTGTTTATCTAGAAGTCCCATTGAAACCAAACCGTGTACCTGCTTATCTAACCGTTATACCTGCAGGGAAGTCCCATTGAAACCAAATTGTGTACCTGTTTATCTAGAAGTCCCATTGAAACCAAACCGTGTACATGTTTATCTAGAAGTCCCATTGAAACCAAACCGTGTACCTGTTTATCTAGAAGTCCCATTGAAACCAAACCGTGTACCTGTTTATCTAGAAGTCCGATTGAAACCAAACCGTGTACCTGTTTATCTAGAAGTCCCATTGAAATCAAACCGTGTACCTGCTTATCTAACCATTATACCTGCAGGGAAGTCCCATTGAAACCAAACCTTGTACCTATTTATCTAGAAGTCCCATTGAAACCAAACCGTGTACCTGCTTATCTAACCATTATACCTGCAGAGAAGTCCCATTGAAACCAAACCGTGTACCTGTTTATCTAGAAGTCCGATTGAAACCAAACCGTGTACCTGTTTATCTAGAAGTCCCATTGAAATCAAACCGTGTACCTGCTTATCTAACCATTATACCTGCAGGGAAGTCCCATTGAAACCAAACCTTGTACCTATTTATCTAGAAGTCCCATTGACACCAAACCGTGTACCTGTTAATTTTACCTGCAGGGAAGTCCCATTGAAACCAAACCGTGTACCTGTTTATCTAGAAGTCCCATTGAAACCAAACCGTGTACCTGCTTATCAGGAAGTCCCATTGAAACCAAACCGTGTACCTGTTTATCTAGAAGTCCCATTGAAACCAAACCGTGTACCTGTTTATCTAGAAGTCCCATTGAAACCAAACCTTGTACCTGTTTATCTAGAAGTCCCATTGAAACCAAACCGTGTACCTGCTTATCTAGAAGTCCCATTGAAACCAAACCGTGTACCTGCTTATCTAGAAGTCCCATTAAAACCAAACCGTGTATCTGTTAATCTAACCGTTTTACGTGCAGGGAAGTCCCATTGAAACCAAACCTTGTACCTGTTTATCTAGAAGTCCCATTGAGACCAAACCGTGTACCTGCTTATCTAACCGTTTTACCTGCAGGGTAGTCCCATTGAAACCAAACCGTGTACCTGTTTATCTAGAAGTCCCATTGAAACCAAACCGTGTACCTGTTTATCTAGAAGTCCCATTGAAACCAAACCGTGTACCTGTTTATCTAGAAGTCCCATTGAAACTAAACCGTGTACCTGTTTATCTAGAAGTCCCATTGAAACCAAACAGTGTACCTGTTTATCTAGAAGTCCCATTGAAACCAAACCGTGTACCTGCTTATCTAGAAGTCCCATTAAAACCAAACCGTGTACCTGTTAATCTAACCGTTTTACGTGCAGGGAAGTCCCATTGAAACCAAACCTTGTACCTGTTTATCTAGAAGTCCCATTGAGACCAAACCGTGTACCTGCTTATCTAACCGTTTTACCTGCAGGGAAGTCCCATTGAAACCAAACCGTGTACCTGTTTATCTAGAAGTCCCATTGAAACCAAACCGTGTACCTGTTTATCTAGAAGTCCCATTGAAACCAAACCGTGTACCTGTTTATCTAGAAATCCCATTGAAACCAAACCGTGTACCTGCTTATCTAGAAGTCCCATTGAAACCAAACCGTGTACCTGCTTATCTAGAAGTCCCATTAAAACCAAACCGTGTACCTGTTAATCTAACCGTTTTACGTGCAGGGAAGTCCCATTGAAACCAAACCTTGTACCTGTTTATCTAGAAGTCCCATTGAGACCAAACCGTGTACCTGCTTATCTAACCGTTTTACCTGCAGGGAAGTCCCATTGAAACCAAACCGTGTACCTGTTTATCTAGAAGTCCCATTGAAACCAAACCGTGTACCTGTTTATCTAGAAGTCCCATTGAAACCAAACCGTGTACCTGTTTATCTAGAAGTCCCATTGAAACCAAACCGTGTACCTGTTTATCTAGAAGTCCGATTGAAACCAAACCGTATACTTGTTTATCTAGAAGTCCCATTGAAACCAAACCGTGTACCTGCTTATCAGGAAGTCCCATTGAAACCAAACCGTGTACCTGTTTATCTAGAAGTCCCATTGAAACCAAACCGTGTACCTGTTTATCTAGAAGTCCCATTGAAACCAAACCGTGTACCTGTTTATCTAGAAGTCCCATTGAAACCAAACCGTGTACCTGCTTATCTAGAAGTCCCATTGAAACCAAACCGTGTACCTGCTTATCTAGAAGTCCCATTAAAACCAAACCGTGTACCTGTTAATCTAACCGTTTTACGTGCAGGGAAGTCCCATTGAAACCAAACCTTGTACCTGTTTATCTAGAAGTCCCATTGAGACCAAACCGTGTACCTGCTTATCTAACCGTTTTACCTGCAGGGAAGTCCCATTGAAACCAAACCGTGTACCTGTTTATCTAGAAGTCCCATTGAAACCAAACCGTGTACCTGTTTATCTAGAAGTCCCATTGAAACCAAACCGTGTACCTATTTATCTAGAAGTCCCATTGAAACCAAACAGTGTACCTGTTTATCTAGAAGTCCCATTGAAACCAAACCGTGTACCTGCTTATCTAACCGTTATACCTGCAGGGAAGTCCCATTGAAACCAAATTGTGTACCTGTTTATCTAGAAGTCCCATTGAAACCAAACCGTGTACATGTTTATCTAGAAGTCCCATTGAAACCAAACCGTGTACCTGTTTATCTAGAAGTCCCATTGAAACCAAACCGTGTACCTGTTTATCTAGAAGTCCGATTGAAACCAAACCGTGTACCTGTTTATCTAGAAGTCCCATTGAAATCAAACCGTGTACCTGCTTATCTAACCATTATACCTGCAGGGAAGTCCCATTGAAACCAAACCTTGTACCTATTTATCTAGAAGTCCCATTGAAACCAAACCGTGTACCTGCTTATCTAACCATTATACCTGCAGGGAAGTCCCATTGAAACCAAACCTTGTACCTGTTTATCTAGAAGTCCGATTGAAACCAAACCGTATACTTGTTTATCTAGAAGTCCCATTGAAACCAAACCGTGTACCTGTTAATTTTACCTGCAGGGAAGTCCCATTGAAACCAAACCGTGTACCTGTTTATCTAGAAGTCCCATTGAAACCAAACCGTGTACCTGCTTATCAGGAAGTCCCATTGAAACCAAACCGTGTACCTGTTTATCTAGAAGTCCCATTGAAACCAAACCGTGTACCTGTTTATCTAGAAGTCCCATTGAAACCAAACCGTGTACCTGTTTATCTAGAAGTCCCATTGAAACCAAACCGTGTACCTGCTTATCTAGAAGTCCCATTGAAACCAAACCGTGTACCTGCTTATCTAGAAGTCCCATTAAAACCAAACCGTGTACCTGTTAATCTAACCGTTTTACGTGCAGGGAAGTCCCATTGAAACCAAACCTTGTACCTGTTTATCTAGAAGTCCCATTGAGACCAAACCGTGTACCTGCTTATCTAACCGTTTTACCTGCAGGGAAGTCCCATTGAAACCAAACCGTGTACCTGTTTATCTAGAAGTCCCATTGAAACCAAACCGTGTACCTGTTTATCTAGAAGTCCCATTGAAACCAAACCGTGTAACTGTTTATCTAGAAGTCCCATTGAAACCAAACCGTGTACCTGTTTATCTAGAAGTCCGATTGAAACCAAACCGTATACTTATTTATCTAGAAGTCCCATTGAAACCAAACCGTTTACCTGTTAATTTTACCTGCAGGGAAGTCTCATTGAAACCAAACCGTGTACCTGTTTATCTAGAAGTCCCATTGAAACCAAACCGTGTACCTGCTTATCAGGAAGTCCCATTGAAACCAAACCGTGTACCTGTTTATCTAGAAGTCCCATTGAAACCAAACCGTGTACCTGTTTATCTAGAAGTCCCATTGAAACCAAACCGTGTAACTGTTTATCTAGAAGTCCCATTGAAACCAAACCGTGTACCTGCTTATCTAGAAGTCCCATTGAAACCAAACCGTGTACCTGCTTATCTAGAAGTCCCATTAAAACCAAACCGTGTACCTGTTAATCTAACCGTTTTACATGCAGGGAAGTCCCATTGAAACCAAACCTTGTACCTGTTTATCTAGAAGTCCCATTGAGACCAAACCGTGTACCTGCTTATCTAACCGTTTTACCTGCAGGGAAGTCCCATTGAAACCAAACCGTGTACCTGTTTATCTAGAAGTCCCATTGAAACCAAACCGTGTACCTGTTTATCTAGAAGTCCCATTGAAACCAAACCGTGTACCTGTTTATCTAGAAGTCCCATTGAAACCAAACCGTGTACCTGTTTATCTAGAAGTCCCATTGAAACCAAACAGTGTACCTGTTTATCTAGAAGTCCCATTGAAACCAAACCGTGTACCTGCTTATCTAGAAGTCCCATTAAAACCAAACCGTGTACCTGTTAATCTAACCGTTTTACGTGCAGGGAAGTCCCATTGAAACCAAACCTTGTACCTGTTTATCTAGAAGTCCCATTGAGACCAAACCGTGTACCTGCTTATCTAACCGTTTTACCTGCAGGGAAGTCCCATTGAAACCAAACCGTGTACCTGTTTATCTAGAAGTCCCATTGAAACCAAACCGTGTACCTGTTTATCTAGAAGTCCCATTGAAACCAAACCGTGTACCTGTTTATCTAGAAGTCCCATTGAAACCAAACCGTGTACCTGTTTATCTAGAAGTCCCATTGAAACCAAACAGTGTACCTGTTTATCTAGAAGTCCCATTGAAACCAAACCGTGTACCTGCTTATCTAACCGTTATACCTGCAGGGAAGTCCCATTGAAACCAAATTGTGTACCTGTTTATCTAGAAGTCCCATTGAAACCAAACCGTGTACATGTTTATCTAGAAGTCCCATTGAAACCAAACCGTGTACCTGTTTATCTAGAAGTCCCATTGAAACCAAACCATGTACCTGTTTATCTAGAAGTCCGATTGAAACCAAACCGTGTACCTGTTTATCTAGAAGTCCCATTGAAACCAAACCGTGTACCTGCTTATCTAACCATTATACCTGCAGGGAAGTCCCATTGAAACCAAACCTTGTACCTATTTATCTAGAAGTCCCATTGAAACCAAACCGTGTACCTGCTTATCTAACCATTATACCTGCAGGGAAGTCCCATTGAAACCAAACCTTGTACCTGTTTATCTAGAAGTCCGATTGAAACCAAACCGTATACTTGTTTATCTAGAAGTCCCATTGACACCAAACCGTGTACCTGTTAATTTTACCTGCAGGGAAGTCCCATTGAAACCAAACCGTGTACCTGTTTATCTAGAAGTCCCATTGAAACCAAACCGTGTACCTGCTTATCAGGAAGTCCCATTGAAACCAAACCGTGTACCTGTTTATCTAGAAGTCCCATTGAAACCAAACCGTGTACCTGTTTATCTAGAAGTCCCATTGAAACCAAACCTTGTACCTGTTTATCTAGAAGTCCCATTGAAACCAAACCGTGTACCTGCTTATCTAGAAGTCCCATTGAAACCAAACCGTGTACCTGCTTATCTAGAAGTCCCATTAAAACCAAACCGTGTATCTGTTAATCTAACCGTTTTACGTGCAGGGAAGTCCCATTGAAACCAAACCTTGTACCTGTTTATCTAGAAGTCCCATTGAGACCAAACCGTGTACCTGCTTATCTAACCGTTTTACCTGCAGGGTAGTCCCATTGAAACCAAACCGTGTACCTGTTTATCTAGAAGTCCCATTGAAACCAAACCGTGTACCTGTTTATCTAGAAGTCCCATTGAAACCAAACCGTGTACCTGTTTATCTAGAAGTCCCATTGAAACTAAACCGTGTACCTGTTTATCTAGAAGTCCCATTGAAACCAAACAGTGTACCTGTTTATCTAGAAGTCCCATTGAAACCAAACCGTGTACCTGCTTATCTAGAAGTCCCATTAAAACCAAACCGTGTACCTGTTAATCTAACCGTTTTACGTGCAGGGAAGTCCCATTGAAACCAAACCTTGTACCTGTTTATCTAGAAGTCCCATTGAGACCAAACCGTGTACCTGCTTATCTAACCGTTTTACCTGCAGGGAAGTCCCATTGAAACCAAACCGTGTACCTGTTTATCTAGAAGTCCCATTGAAACCAAACCGTGTACCTGTTTATCTAGAAGTCCCATTGAAACCAAACCGTGTACCTGTTTATCTAGAAATCCCATTGAAACCAAACCGTGTACCTGCTTATCTAGAAGTCCCATTGAAACCAAACCGTGTACCTGCTTATCTAGAAGTCCCATTAAAACCAAACCGTGTACCTGTTAATCTAACCGTTTTACGTGCAGGGAAGTCCCATTGAAACCAAACCTTGTACCTGTTTATCTAGAAGTCCCATTGAGACCAAACCGTGTACCTGCTTATCTAACCGTTTTACCTGCAGGGAAGTCCCATTGAAACCAAACCGTGTACCTGTTTATCTAGAAGTCCCATTGAAACCAAACCGTGTACCTGTTTATCTAGAAGTCCCATTGAAACCAAACCGTGTACCTGTTTATCTAGAAGTCCCATTGAAACCAAACCGTGTACCTGTTTATCTAGAAGTCCGATTGAAACCAAACCGTATACTTGTTTATCTAGAAGTCCCATTGAAACCAAACCGTGTACCTGCTTATCAGGAAGTCCCATTGAAACCAAACCGTGTACCTGTTTATCTAGAAGTCCCATTGAAACCAAACCGTGTACCTGTTTATCTAGAAGTCCCATTGAAACCAAACCGTGTACCTGTTTATCTAGAAGTCCCATTGAAACCAAACCGTGTACCTGCTTATCTAGAAGTCCCATTGAAACCAAACCGTGTACCTGCTTATCTAGAAGTCCCATTAAAACCAAACCGTGTACCTGTTAATCTAACCGTTTTACGTGCAGGGAAGTCCCATTGAAACCAAACCTTGTACCTGTTTATCTAGAAGTCCCATTGAGACCAAACCGTGTACCTGCTTATCTAACCGTTTTACCTGCAGGGAAGTCCCATTGAAACCAAACCGTGTACCTGTTTATCTAGAAGTCCCATTGAAACCAAACCGTGTACCTGTTTATCTAGAAGTCCCATTGAAACCAAACCGTGTACCTGTTTATCTAGAAGTCCCATTGAAACCAAACCGTGTACCTGTTTATCTAGAAGTCCCATTGAAACCAAACAGTGTACCTGTTTATCTAGAAGTCCCATTGAAACCAAACCGTGTACCTGCTTATCTAACCGTTATACCTGCAGGGAAGTCCCATTGAAACCAAATTGTGTACCTGTTTATCTAGAAGTCCCATTGAAACCAAACCGTGTACATGTTTATCTAGAAGTCCCATTGAAACCAAACCGTGTACCTGTTTATCTAGAAGTCCCATTGAAACCAAACCGCGTACCTGTTTATCTAGAAGTCCGATTGAAACCAAACCGTGTACCTGTTTATCTAGAAGTCCCATTGAAACCAAACCGTGTACCTGCTTATCTAACCATTATACCTGCAGGGAAGTCCCATTGAAACCAAACCTTGTACCTATTTATCTAGAAGTCCCATTGAAACCAAACTGTGTACCTGCTTATCTAACCATTATACCTGCAGGGAAGTCCCATTGAAACCAAACCTTGTACCTGTTTATCTAGAAGTCCGATTGAAACCAAACCGTATACTTGTTTATCTAGAAGTCCCATTGACACCAAACCGTGTACCTGTTAATTTTACCTGCAGGGAAGTCCCATTGAAACCAAACCGTGTACCTGTTTATCTAGAAGTCCCATTGAAACCAAACCGTGTACCTGCTTATCAGGAAGTCCCATTGAAACCAAACCGTGTACCTGTTTATCTAGAAGTCCCATTGAAACCAAACCGTGTACCTGTTTATCTAAAAGTCCCATTGAAACCAAACCGTGTACCTGTTTATCTAGGAGTCCCATTGAAACCAAACCGTGTACCTGCTTATCTAGAAGTCCCATTGAAACCAAACCGTGTACCTGCTTATCTAGAAGTCCCATTAAAACCAAACCGTGTATCTGTTAATCTAACCGTTTTACGTGCAGGGAAGTCCCATTGAAACCAAACCTTGTACCTGTTTATCTAGAAGTCCCATTGAGACCAAACCGTGTACCTGCTTATCTAACCGTTTTACCTGCAGGGTAGTCCCATTGAAACCAAACCGTGTACCTGTTTATCTAGAAGTCCCATTGAAACCAAACCGTGTACCTGTTTATCTAGAAGTCCCATTGAAACCAAACCGTGTACCTGTTTATCTAGAAGTCCCATTGAAACCAAACCGTGTACCTGTTTATCTAGAAGTCCGATTGAAACCAAACCGTATACTTGTTTATCTAGAAGTCCCATTGAAACCAAACCGTGTACCTGCTTATCAGGAAGTCCCATTGAAACCAAACCGTGTACCTGTTTATCTAGAAGTCCCATTGAAACCAAACCGTGTACCTGTTTATCTAGAAGTCCCATTGAAACCAAACCGTGTACCTGTTTATCTAGAAGTCCCATTGAAACCAAACCGTGTACCTGCTTATCTAGAAGTCCCATTGAAACCAAACCGTGTACCTGCTTATCTAGAAGTCCCATTAAAACCAAACCGTGTACCTGTTAATCTAACCGTTTTACGTGCAGGGAAGTCCCATTGAAACCAAACCTTGTACCTGTTTATCTAGAAGTCCCATTGAGACCAAACCGTGTACCTGCTTATCTAACCGTTTTACCTGCAGGGAAGTCCCATTGAAACCAAACCGTGTACCTGTTTATCTAGAAGTCCCATTGAAACCAAACCGTGTACCTGTTTATCTAGAAGTCCCATTGAAACCAAACCGTGTACCTGTTTATCTAAAAGTCCCATTGAAACCAAACCGTGTACCTGTTTATCTAGAAGTCCCATTGAAACCAAACAGTGTACCTGTTTATCTAGAAGTCCCATTGAAACCAAACCGTGTACCTGCTTATCTAACCGTTATACCTGCAGGGAAGTCCCATTGAAACCAAATTGTGTACCTGTTTATCTAGAAGTCCCATTGAAACCAAACCGTGTACATGTTTATCTAGAAGTCCCATTGAAACCAAACCGTGTACCTGTTTATCTAGAAGTCCCATTGAAACCAAACCGTGTACCTGTTTATCTAGAAGTCCGATTGAAACCAAACCGTGTACCTGTTTATCTAGAAGTCCCATTGAAACCAAACCGTGTACCTGCTTATCTAACCATTATACCTGCAGGGAAGTCCCATTGAAACCAAACCTTGTACCTATTTATCTAGAAGTCCCATTGAAACCAAACTGTGTACCTGCTTATCTAACCATTATACCTGCAGGGAAGTCCCATTGAAACCAAACCTTGTACCTGTTTATCTAGAAGTCCGATTGAAACCAAACCGTATACTTGTTTATCTAGAAGTCCCATTGACACCAAACCGTGTACCTGTTAATTTTACCTGCAGGGAAGTCCCATTGAAACCAAACCGTGTACCTGTTTATCTAGAAGTCCCATTGAAACCAAACCGTGTACCTGCTTATCAGGAAGTCCCATTGAAACCAAACCGTGTACCTGTTTATCTAGAAGTCCCATTGAAACCAAACCGTGTACCTGTTTATCTAGAAGTCCCATTGAAACCAAACCGTGTACCTGTTTATCTAGGAGTCCCATTGAAACCAAACCGTGTACCTGCTTATCTAGAAGTCCCATTGAAACCAAACCGTGTACCTGCTTATCTAGAAGTCCCATTAAAACCAAACCGTGTATCTGTTACTCTAACCGTTTTACGTGCAGGGAAGTCCCATTGAAACCAAACCTTGTACCTGTTTATCTAGAAGTCCCATTGAGACCAAACCGTGTACCTGCTTATCTAACCGTTTTACCTGCAGGGTAGTCCCATTGAAACCAAACCGTGTACCTGTTTATCTAGAAGTCCCATTGAAACCAAACCGTGTACCTGTTTATCTAGAAGTCCCATTGAAACCAAACCGTGTACCTGTTTATCTAGAAGTCCCATTGAAACTAAACCGTGTACCTGTTTATCTAGAAGTCCCATTGAAACCAAACAGTGTACCTGTTTATCTAGAAGTCCCATTGAAACCAAACCGTGTACCTGCTTATCTAGAAGTCCCATTAAAACCAAACCGTGTACCTGTTAATCTAACCGTTTTACGTGCAGGGAAGTCCCATTGAAACCAAACCTTGTACCTGTTTATCTAGAAGTCCCATTGAGACCAAACCGTGTACCTGCTTATCTAACCGTTTTACCTGCAGGGAAGTCCCATTGAAACCAAACCGTGTACCTGTTTATCTAGAAGTCCCATTGAAACCAAACCGTGTACCTGTTTATCTAGAAGTCCCATTGAAACCAAACCGTGTACCTGTTTATCTAGAAGTCCCATTGAAACCAAACCGTGTACCTGTTTATCTAGAAGTCCCATTGAAACCAAACAGTGTACCTGTTTATCTAGAAGTCCCATTGAAACCAAACCGTGTACCTGCTTATCTAACCGTTATACCTGCAGGGAAGTCCCATTGAAACCAAATTGTGTACCTGTTTATCTAGAAGTCCCATTGAAACCAAACCGTGTACATGTTCATCTAGAAGTCCCATTGAAACCAAACCGTGTACCTGTTTATCTAGAAGTCCCATTGAAACCAAACCGTGTACCTGTTTATCTAGAAGTCCCATTGAAACCAAACTGTGTACCTGTTTATCTAGAAGTCCCATTGAAACCAAACCGTGTACCTGTTTATCTAGAAGTCCCATTGAAACCAAACCGTGTACCTGTTTATCTAGAAGTCCCATTAAAACCAAACCGTGTACCTGTTTATCTAGAAGTCCCATTGAAACCAAACCGTGTACCTGCTTATCTAGAAGTCCCATTGAAACCAAACCTTGTACCTGCTTATCTTTTTATTTTTTATTTTATTTATTTCACCTTTATTTAACCAGGTAGGCTAGTTGAGAACAAGTTCTCATTTACAACTGCGACCTGGCCAAGATAAAGCAAAGCAGTGTGACACACAGAACAACAGAGTTACACATGGAGTAAACAATAAACAAGCCAATAACACAATAAACAAGTAAATGACTCAGTAGAAAAAAGAAAGTCTATATAGTGTGTGCAAAAGGCATAAGGAGGTAAGGCAATAAACAGGCCAAAGGAGCGAATGATTACAATGAGGTGTTGGCTTTGGGGATGATCAGTGAGACATACCTGCTGGAACGTGTCCTACGGGTGGGTGTTGTTATCGTGACCAGTGAACTGAGATAAGCGGAGCTTTACCTAGCATAGATGAACTGAGCAGAGCTTTACCTAGCATAGACTTATAGATGACCTGGAGCCAGTGGGTCTGGCGACGAATATATAGCGAGGGCCAGCCAACTAGAGCATACAGGTCGCAGTGGTGGGTGGTATGAGGTGCTTTAGTAACAAAACGGATGGCATTGTGATAGACTGCATCCAGTTTGCTGAGTAGAGTGTTGGAAGCTATTTTGTAGATGACATCGCCGAAGTCGAGGATCGGTAGGATAGTCCGTTTTACTAGGGTAAGTTTGGCGGCGTGTGTGAAGGAGGCTTTGTTGCGAAATATAAAGCCTATTTCTAGATTGGATTTTGGATTGGAGATGTTTAATATGAGTCTGGAAGGAGAGTTTACAGTCTAGCCAGACACCTAGGTATTTGTAGTTGTCCAAATATTCTAAGGTGGAACCGTCCAGGGTGGTGATGCTAGTCGGGCGGGCGGTTGCGGGCAGCGAACGGTTGAAAGCATGCATTTGGTTTTACTAGCGTTTAAGAGCAGTTGGAAAGCCACGGAAGGAGTGTTGTATGGCATTGAAGCTCGTTTGGAGGTTAGTTAGCACAGTGTCCAAGGAAGGGACAGAAGTATACAGAATGGTGCCATCTGCGTAGAGGTGGATCGGGGAATTGTACACAGCAAGAGAGACATCATTGATATATACAGAGAAAAAAGTAATCCCGAGAATTGAACCCTGTGGTACCCCCATAGAGACTGCCAGATGTCCGGACAACATGCCCTCCAATTTGACACACTGAACTCTGTCTGCAAAGTAGTTGGTGAACCAGGCAAGGCAGTTATTAGAAAAAACAAGGCTATTGAGTCTGCCGATAAGAACATGATGATTAACAGAGTCGAAAGCCTTGGCCAGGTCGATGAAGACGGCTGCACAGTACTGTCTTTTATCGATGGCGGTTATGATATCGTTTAGTACCTTGAGCGTGGCTGAGATGCACCCGTGACCAGCTCTGAAACCAGATTCCATAGCGGAGAAGGTACGGTGGGATTCAAAATGGTCGGTGATCTGTTTGTTAACTTGGCTTTCGAAGACTTTAGATAGGCAGGGCAGGATGGATATAGGTCTGTAACAGTTTGGGCCTAGGGTGTCACCCCCTTAACGGGGGATGACCGAGGCAGCTTTCCTATTCTTTAGGGATCTCGGACGATACGAAAGAGAGGTTGAACAGTTGGTAATAGGGGTTGGCGGCGGATAGTTTTAGAAAGAGAGCATCCAGATTGTCTAGCCCAGCTTATTTGAACGGGTCCAGGTTTTGCAGCTCTTTCAGAACATCTGCTGTCTGGATTTGGGTGAAGGAGAAGCTGGGGAGGCTTGGGCGAGTAGCTGCATGGGACGGAGCTGGAGCTGTTGGCCGGGGTTGGAGTAGTCAGGAGGAAGGCATGGCCAGCCGTTGAGAAAGGCTTCTTGAAATTTTTGATTGTCATGGATTTGTCAGTGGTGACCCTGTTACCTAGCCTCAGTGCAGTGGGCAGCTGGGAGGAGGTGCTCTTGTTCTCCATGGACTTTACAGTGTCCCAAAACCTTTTGGAGTTAGAGCTACAGGATGCAAATTTCTGTCTGAAAAAGCTAGCCTTTGCTTTCCTGACTGACTGCGTGTATTGGTTCCTGACTTCCCTGAACAGTTGCATATCGCGGGGACTATTCGATACTATTGCAGTCCGCCACAGGATGTTTTTGTGCTGGTCAATGGCAGTCAGGTCTGGAGTGAACCAATGGCTATATCTGTTCTTAGTTCTGCATTTTTTGAACGGGGCATGCCTATCTAAGATGCTGAGGAAATTACTTCGACTGACGGGATGAGGTCAATATCCTTCCAGGATACCCAGGCCCGGTCGATTAGAAAGGCCTGCGTGCCAAAGTGTTTTAGGGAGTGTTTGACAGTGATAAGGGGTGGTCGTTTGACCGCGGACCCATAGCTGATACAGGCAATGAGGCAGTGATAGCTGAGATCCTGATTGAAAACAGCGGAGGTGTATTTGGAGGGCCAGTTGGTCAGGATAATGTCTGAGGGTGCCCATGTTTACGGATTTAGGGTTGTACCTGGTGGGTTCCTTGATGATTTGTGTGAGATTGAGGGCATCTAGCTTAGATTGTAGGACTGCCGAGGTGTTATCCCAGTTTAGGTCACCTGACAGAACGAACTCTGCAGCTAGATGGGGGGCGATCAATTCACAAATAGTGACCAGGACACAGCTGGGAGCGGAGGGGGTTCGATAGCAGGCGGCAACAGTGAGAGACTTATGTCTGGAGAGGTTCATTTTTAAAATTAGAAGTTCAAACTGTTTGGGTATAGACCTGGAAAGTATGACAGAACTTTGCAGACTCTCTCTGCAACTCCTCCCCCTTTGGCAGTTCTATCTTGACGGAAAATATTGTAGCTGAGTGTGGAAATCACAGAATTGTTGGTTGCCTTCCTAAGCCAGGATCCAGACACGGCAAGGACATCAGGGTTGGCGGAGTGTGCTAAAGCAGTGAGTAAAACAAACTTAGGGAGGAGGCTTCTAATGTTAACATGCATGAAACCAAGGCTTTTTTGTTCACAGAAGTCAACAAATGAGGGTGCCTGGGGACATGCAGGGCCTGGGTTTACCTCCACATCACCCGAGGAACAGAGGAGGAGTAGGATGAGGGTGCGGCTAAAGGCTATCAAAACCGGTCACCTAGAGCGTTGGGGACAAAGAATAAAAGGAGCAGATTTCTGGGCGTGGTAGAACAGATTCAGGGCATTCAGGGACGAAGGATGTATCAGAGGTAAAATGAGTGGAACTAGGGGCTCCACTGTAAACTAAAACAACAATAACTAACCTAAACAACAGTATACAAGGCATATTGACATATGAGAGAGACATATAGTGGGGAGAACAAGTATTTGATACACTGCCAATTTTGCAGGTTTTCCTACTTACAAAACATGTAGAGGTCTGTAATGCTTTATCATAGGTACACTTCAACTGTGAGAGACGGAATCTAAAACAAAAATCCAGAAAATCACAATAATTTGCATTTTATTGCATGACATAAGTATTTGATGACCTACCAACCAGTAAGTATTTCGGCTCTCACAGACCCGTTAGTTTTTCTTTAAGAAGCCCTCCTGTTCTCCACTCATTACCTGTATTAACTGCGCCTGTTTGAACTCGTTACCTGTATAAAAGACACCTGTCCACACACTCAATCAAACAGACTCCAACCTCTCCACAATGGCCAAGACCAGAGAGCTGTGTAAGGTCATCAGGGATAAAATTGTAGACCTGCACAAGGCTGGGATGGGCTACAGGACAATAGGCAAGCAGCTTGGTGAGAAGGCAACAACTGTTGGCGCAATTATTAGAAAATGGAAGAAGTTCAAGATGACGGTCAATCATCCTCGGTCAGGGGCTCCATACAAGATCTCACCTCGTGGGGCATCATTGATCATGAGGAAGGTGAGGGATCAGCCCAGAACTACACGGCAGGACCTGGTCAATGACCTGAAGAGAGCTGGGACCACAGTCTCAAAGAAAACCATTAGTAACACACTACGCCGTCATGGATTGAAATTCTGCAGCGCACGCAAGGTCCCCCTGCTCAAGCCAGCGCATGTCCAGGCCCGTCTGAAGTTTGCCAATGACCATCTGGATGATCCAGAGGAGGAATGGGAGAAGGTCATGTGAATAGAGATTTTTGGTCTAAACTCCACTTGCCGTGTTTGGAGGAAGAAGAAGGATGAGTACAACCCCAAGAACACCATCCCAACTGTGAAGCATGGAGGTGGAAACATCATTCTTTGGGATGCTTTTCTGCAAAGGGGACAGGACGACTTCACCGTATTGAGAGGAGGATGGATGGGGCCATGTATCACGATCTTGGCCAACAACCTCCTTCCCTCAGTAAGAGCATTGAAGATCGTGGCTGGGTCTTCCAGCATGACAACGACCTGAAACACACAGCCAGGGCAACTAAGGAGTGGCTCAGTAAGAAGCATCTCAAGGTCCTGGAATGGCCTAGCCAGTCTCCAGACCTGAACCCAATGGAAAATCTTTGGAGGGAGCTGATAGTCCGTATTGCCCAGCGACAGCCCCGAAACCGGAAGGATCTGGAGAAGGTCTGTATGGGGGAGTGGGCCAAAATCCCTGCTGCAGTGTGTGCAAACCTGGTCAAGACTACAGGAAAGGTATGATCTCTGTAATTGCAAACAAAGGTTTCTGTACCAAATATTAAGTTCTGCTTTTCTGATGTATCAAATACTTATGACATGCAATAAAATGCTAATTAATTACTTAAAAATCATACAATGTGATTTTCTGGATGTTTGTTTTTGTATCCGTCTCTCACAGTTGAAGTGTACCTATGATAAAAATTACAGACCTCTACATGCTTTGTAAGTAGGAAAACCTGCAAAATCGGCAGTGTATCAAAATAAATAAATAAATAATACAAATAAATGAAATAAATAACTAAATATTAATAATTAAAAAATAAATGAAATAAATAAAACATTAAACATGCACAGTTCTACATGCAGGGAAGTCCCATTTAAACCAACATTTTCACAGGAGCCCTGTTCTTAAAGGTGTCTCTGTTTTTAAAGTGTCCCTGTTCTTGAAGGTGTCCCTGTTCTTGAAGGTGTCCCTGTTCTTGAAGGTGTCCCTGTTCTTGAAGGTGTCCCTGTTCTTGAAGGTGTCCCTGTTCTTGAAGGTGTCCCTGTCCTTGAAGGTGTCCCTGTTTTTATGTTACCATGTCTTAGCAAGGGGGGGGCCTCTGTGTGCTGGTCTATAATTAACTCTTGATGAGGTTGTTGCTGAAGTCATCACCCAGCGTGGGGGTGGAGCCTGGCCGTGCCAACACACCTGTTGTTGTGGAGCATGGCATCTGATACTATTACCCACAGCCGAAATGCCAACCGGCCTGCTGGGCAACGAACTGTCCTGTCCATACCCCAACCTCAAAGACACACACTACAAAACAACCGAATGCCATTCACATTCCCTCTGATGTCAGGCCATAATCATCCATCTAAAGTATTAGATGGTATACTGCATCTGTCCTGGCTCAGTCGGTGGGAAAAACGGACAGATCTGAAGTAGATGTATTTCATTTCAAACCATTCTCCAAATTGAATGGAGATTTGATTCTGATCTTGCTACTGCATGTCCTCTGTCCTCTACTGTCCTCTACTGCATGTCCTCTGTCCTCTACTGTCCTCTACTGCATGTCCTCTGTCCTCTACTGACCTCTACTGCATGTCCTCTGTCCTCTACTGTCCTCTACTGCATGTCCTCTGTCCTCTACTGTCCTCTACTGCATGTCCTCTGTCCTCTACTGTCCTCTACTGTCCTCTACTGCATGTCCTCTGTCCTCTACTGCATGTCCTCTGTCCTCTACTGTCCTCTACTGCATGTCCTCTGTCCTCTACTGTCCTCTACTGCATGTCCTCTGTCCTCTACTGTCCTCTACTGTCCTCTACTGCATGTCCTCTGTCCTCTACTGCATGTCCTCTGTCCTCTACTGCATGTCCTCTGTCCTCTACTGTCCTCTACTGCATGTCCTCTGTCCTCTACTGCATGTCCTCTGTCCTCTACTGTCCTCTACTGCATGTCCTCTGTCCTCTACTGTCCACTACTGCATGTCCTCTGTCCTCTACTGTCCTCTACTGCATGTCCTCTGTCCTCTACTGTCCTCTACTGCATGTCCTCTGTCCTCTACTGTCCTCTACTGTCCTCTACTGCATGTCCTCTGTCCTCTACTGTCCTCTACTGCATGTCCTCTGTCCTCTACTGTCCTCTACTGCATGTCCTCTGTCCTCTACTGTCCTCTACTGCATGTCCTCTGTCCTCTACTGTCCTCTACTGTCCTCTACTGCATGTCCTCTGTCCTCTACTGCATGTCCTCTGTCCTCTACTGCATGTCCTCTGTCCTCTACTGTCCTCTACTGCATGTCCTCTGTCCTCTACTGTCCTCTACTGCATGTCCTCTGTCCTCTACTGTCCTCTACTGCATGTCCTCTGTCCTCTACTGTCCTCTACTGCATGTCCTCTGTCCTCTACTGTCCTCTACTGTCCTCTACTGCATGTCCTCTGTCCTCTACTGTCCTCTACTGTCCTCTACTGCATGTCCTCTGTCCTCTACTGTCCTCTACTGTCCTCTACTGTCCTCTACTGCATGTCCTCTGTCCTCTACTGTCCTCTACTGTCCTCTACTGCATGTCCTCTGTCCTCTACTGTCCTCTACTGTCCTCTACTGCATGTCCTCTGTCCTCTACTGTCCTCTACTGTCCTCTACTGCATGTCCTCTGTCCTATACTGTCCTCTACTGCATGTCCTCTGTCCTCTACTGTCCTCTACTGCATGTCCTCTGTCCTCTACTGTCCTCTACTGTCCTCTACTGCATGTCCTCTGTCCTCTACTGTCCTCTACTGTCCTCTACTGCATGTCCTCTGTCCTCTACTGTCCTCTACTGTCCTCTACTGCATGTCCTCTGTCCTCTACTGTCCTCTACTGCATGTCCTCTGTCCTCTACTGTCCTCTACTGTCCTCTACTGCATTTCCTCTGTCCTCTACTGTCCTCTACTGCATGTCCTCTGTCCTCTACTGTCCTCTACTGTCCTCTACTGCATGTCCTCTGTCCTCTACTGTCCTCTACTGTCCTCTACTGCATGTCCTCTGTCCTCTACTGTCCTCTACTGTCCTCTACTGCATGTCCTCTGTCCTCTACTGTCCTCTACTGCATGTCCTCTGTCCTCTACTGTCCTCTACTGCATGTCCTCTGTCCTCTACTGCATGTTCTCTGTCCTCTACTGTCCTCTACTGCATGTCCTCTACTGTCCTCTACTGTCCTCTACTGCATGTCCTCTGTCCTCTACTGTCCTCTACTGTCCTCTACTGTCCTCTACTGCATGTCCTCTGTCCTCTACTGTCCTCTACTGCATGTCCTCTGTCCTCTACTGTCTTCTACTGCATGTCCTCTGTCCTCTACTGTCCTCTACTGCAGGTCCTCTGTCCTCTACTGTCCTCTACTGCATGTCCTCTGTCCTCTACTGTCCTCTACTGCATGTCCTCTGTCCTCTACTGTCCTCTACTGCATGTCCTCTGTCCTCTACTGTCCTCTACTGCATGTCCTCTGTCCTCTACTGCATGTCCTCTGTCCTCTACTGTCCTCTACTGCATGTCCTCTACTGTCCTCTACTGTCCTCTACTGCATGTCCTCTGTCCTCTACTGTCCTCTACTGCATGTCCTCTGTCCTCTACTGTCCTCTACTGCATGTCCTCTGTCCTCTACTGCATGTCCTCTGTCCTCTACTGTCCTCTACTGCATGTCCTCTGTCCTCTACTGTCCTCTACTGCATGTCCTCTGTCCTCTACTGTCCTCTACTGCATGTCCTCTGTCCTCTACTGTCCTCTACTGCATGTCCTCTGTCCTCTACTGTCCTCTACTGTCCTCTACTGTCCTCTACTGTCCTCTACTGCATGTCCTCTGTCCTCTACTGTCCGCTACTGCATGCCCTCTGTCCTCTACTGTCCTCTACTGTCCTCTACTGTCCTCTACTGCATGTCCTCTGTCCTCTACTGTCCTCTACTGTCCTCTACTGCATGTCCTCTGTCCTCTACTGTCCTCTACTGCATGTCCTCTGTCCTCTACTGTCCTCTACTGCATGTCCTCTGTCCTCTACTGTCCTCTACTGTCCTCTACTGTCCTCTACTGCATGTCCTCTGTCCTCTACTGTCCTCTACTGTCCTCTACTGCATGTCCTCTGTCCTCTACTGTCCTCTACTGTCCTCTACTGCATGTCCTCTGTCCTCTACTGCATGTCCTCTGTCCTCTACTGTCCTCTACTGCATGTCCTCTGTCCTCTACTGTCCTCTACTGCATGTCCTCTGTCCTCTACTGTCCTCTACTGCATGTCCTCTGTCCTCTACTGTCCTCTACTGTCCTCTACTGCATGTCCTCTGTCTTCTACTGTCCTCTACTGTCCTCTACTGCATGTCCTCTGTCCTCTACTGTCCTCTACTGCATGTCCTCTGTCCTCTAGTGTCCTCTACTGCATGTCCTCTGTCCTCTACTGTCCTCTACTGCATGTCCTCTGTCCTCTACTGTCCTCTACTGCCCTCTACTGCATGTCCTCTGTCCTCTACTGTCCTCTACTGCATGTTCTCTGTCCTCTACTGTCCTCTACTGCATGTACTCTGTCCTCACCTGTCCTCTACTGCATGTCCTCTGTCCTCTACTGTCCTCTACTGCATGTCCTCTGTCCTCTACTGTCCTCTACTGCATGTCCTCTGTCCTCTACTGTCCTCTACTGCATGTCCTCTGTCCTCTACTGCATGTTCTCTGTCCTCTACTGTCCTCTACTGCATGTCCTCTACTGTCCTCTACTGTCCTCTACTGCATGTCCTCTGTCCTCTACTGTCCTCTACTGTCCTCTACTGTCCTCTACTGCATGTCCTCTGTCCTCTACTGTCCTCTACTGCATGTCCTCTGTCCTCTACTGTCTTCTACTGCATGTCCTCTGTCCTCTACTGTCCTCTACTGCAGGTCCTCTGTCCTCTACTGTCCTCTACTGCATGTCCTCTGTCCTCTACTGTCCTCTACTGCATGTCCTCTGTCCTCTACTGTCCTCTACTGCATGTCCTCTGTCCTCTACTGTCCTCTACTGCATGTCCTCTGTCCTCTACTGCATGTCCTCTGTCCTCTACTGTCCTCTACTGCATGTCCTCTACTGTCCTCTACTGTCCTCTACTGCATGTCCTCTGTCCTCTACTGTCCTCTACTGCATGTCCTCTGTCCTCTACTGTCCTCTACTGCATGTCCTCTGTCCTCTACTGCATGTCCTCTGTCCTCTACTGTCCTCTACTGCATGTCCTCTGTCCTCTACTGTCCTCTACTGCATGTCCTCTGTCCTCTACTGTCCTCTACTGCATGTCCTCTGTCCTCTACTGTCCTCTACTGCATGTCCTCTGTCCTCTACTGTCCTCTACTGTCCTCTACTGTCCTCTACTGTCCTCTACTGTCCTCTACTGCATGTCCTCTGTCCTCTACTGTCCGCTACTGCATGCCCTCTGTCCTCTACTGTCCTCTACTGTCCTCTACTGTCCTCTACTGCATGTCCTCTGTCCTCTACTGTCCTCTACTGTCCTCTACTGCATGTCCTCTGTCCTCTACTGTCCTCTACTGCATGTCCTCTGTCCTCTACTGTCCTCTACTGCATGTCCTCTGTCCTCTACTGTCCTCTACTGTCCTCTACTGTCCTCTACTGCATGTCCTCTGTCCTCTACTGTCCTCTACTGTCCTCTACTGCATGTCCTCTGTCCTCTACTGTCCTCTACTGTCCTCTACTGCATGTCCTCTGTCCTCTACTGCATGTCCTCTGTCCTCTACTGTCCTCTACTGCATGTCCTCTGTCCTCTACTGTCCTCTACTGCATGTCCTCTGTCCTCTACTGTCCTCTACTGCATGTCCTCTGTCCTCTACTGTCCTCTACTGTCCTCTACTGCATGTCCTCTGTCTTCTACTGTCCTCTACTGTCCTCTACTGCATGTCCTCTGTCCTCTACTGTCCTCTACTGCATGTCCTCTGTCCTCTAGTGTCCTCTACTGCATGTCCTCTGTCCTCTACTGTCCTCTACTGCATGTCCTCTGTCCTCTACTGTCCTCTACTGTCCTCTACTGCATGTCCTCTGTCCTCTACTGTCCTCTACTGGCCTCTACTGCATGTCCTCTGTCCTCTACTGTCCTCTACTGTCCTCTACTGCATGTCCTCTGTCCTCTACTGTCCTATACTGCATGTCCTCTGTCCTCTACTGTCCTCTACTGCATGTCCTCTGTCCTCTACTGTCCTCTACTGCATGTCCTCTGTCCTCTACTGTCCTCTACTGCATGTCCTCTGTCCTCTACTGTCCTCTACTGCATGTCCTCTGTCTTCTACTGTCCTCTACTGTCCTCTACTGCATGCCCTCTGTCCTCTACTGTCCTCTACTGTCCTCTACTGTCCTCTACTGTCCTCTACTGCATGTCCTCTGTCCTCTACTGTCCTCTACTGTCCTCTACTGCATGTCCTCTGTCCTCTACTGTCCTCTACTGCATGTCCTCTGTCCTCTACTGTCCTCTACTGCATGTCCTCTGTCCTCTACTGTCCTCTACTGTCCTCTACTGTCCTCTACTGCATGTCCTCTGTCCTCTACTGTCCTCTACTGTCCTCTACTGTCCTCTACTGCATGTCCTCTGTCCTCTACTGTCCTCTACTGCATGTCCTCTGTCCTCTACTGTCCTCTACTGCATGTCCTCTGTCCTCTACTGTCCTCTAATGCATGTCCTCTGTCCTCTACTGTCCTCTACTGCATGTCCTCTGTCCTCTACTGTCCTCTACTGCATGTCCTCTGTCCTCTACTGTCCTCTACTGCATGTCCTCTGTCCTCTACTGTCCTCTACTGTCCTCTACTGTCCTCTACTGCATGTCCTCTGTCCTCTACTGTCCTCTACTGTCCTCTACTGTCCTCTACTGCATGTCCTCTGTCCTCTACTGTCCTCTACTGTCCTCTACTGCATGTCCTCTGTCCTCTACTGTCCTCTACTGCATGTCCTCTGTCCTCTACTGTCCTCTACTGCATGTCCTCTGTCTTCTACTGTCCTCTACTGTCCTCTACTGCATGTCCTCTGTCCTCTACTGTCCTCTACTGCATGTCCTCTGTCCTCTACTGTCCTCTACTGCATGTCCTCTGTCCTCTACTGTCCTCTACTGCATGTCCTCTGTCCTCTACTGTCCTCTACTGCATGTCCTCTGTCCTCTACTGTCCTATACTGCATGTCCTCTGTCCTCTACTGTCCTCTACTGCATGTCCTCTGTCCTCTACTGTCCTCTACTGCATGCCCTCTGTCCTCTACTGTCCTCTACTGCATGTCCTCTGTCCTCTACTGCATGTCCTCTGTCCTCTACTGTCCTCTACTGCATGTCCTCTGTCCTCTACTGTCCTCTACTGCATGTCCTCTGTCCTCTACTGTCCTCTACTGCATGTCCTCTGTCCTCTACTGTCCTCTACTGCATGTCCTCTGTCCTCTACTGTCCTCTACTGCATGCCCTCTGTCCTCTACTGTCCTCTACTGCATGTCCTCTGTCCTCTACTGCATGTCCTCTGTCCTCTACTGTCCTCTACTGCATGTCCTCTGTCCTCTACTGTCCTCTACTGCATGTCCTCTGTCCTCTACTGTCCTCTACTGCATGTCCTCTGTCCTCTACTGTCCTCTACTGCATGTCCTCTACTGTCCTCTACTGTCCTCTACTGCATGTCCTCTGTCCTCTACTGTCCTCTACTGCATGTCCTCTGTCCTCTACTGTCCTCTACTGCATGTCCTCTGTCCTCTACTGTCCTCTACTGCATGTCCTCTGTCCTCTACTGTCCTCTACTGTCCTCTACTGTCCTCTACTGTCCGCTACTGCATGCCCTCTGTCCTCTACTGTCCTCTACTGTCCTCTACTGTCCTCTACTGCATGTCCTCTGTCCTCTACTGTCCTCTACTGTCCTCTACTGCATGTCCTCTGTCCTCTACTGTCCTCTACTGCATGTTCTCTGTCCTCTACTGTCCTCTACTGCATGTCCTCTGTCCTCTACTGTCCTCTACTGTCCTCTACTGCATGTCCTCTGTCCTCTACTGTCCTCTACTGTCCTCTACTGTCCTCTACTGTCCTCTACTGCATGTCCTCTGTCCTCTACTGTCCTCTACTGTCCTCTACTGCATGTCCTCTGTCCTCTACTGTTCTCTACTGCATGTCCTCTGTCCTCTACTGTCCTCTACTGCATGTCCTCTGTCCTCTACTGTCCTCTACTGCATGTCCTCTGTCCTCTACTGTCCTCTACTGCATGTCCTCTGTCCTCTACTGTCCTCTACTGTCCTCTACTGCATGTCCTCTGTCTTCTACTGTCCTCTACTGTCCTCTACTGCATGTCCTCTGTCCTCTACTGTCCTCTACTGCATGTCCTCTGTCCTCTACTGTCCTCTACTGCATGTCCTCTGTCCTCTACTGTCCTCTACTGCATGTCCTCTGTCCTCTACTGTCCTCTACTGCATGTCCTCTGTCCTCTACTGTCCTCTACTGCAGGTCCTCTGTCCTCTACTGTCCTCTACTGCATGTCCTCTGTCCTCTACTGTCCTCTACTGCATGTCCTCTGTCCTCTACTGTCCTCTACTGCATGTCCTCTGTCCTCTACTGTCCTCTACTGCATGTCCTCTGTCCTCTACTGTCCTCTACTGCATGTCCTCTGTCCTCTACTGTCCTCTACTTCATGCCCTCTGTCCTCTACTGTCCTCTACTGCATGTCCTCTGTCCTCTACTGCATGTCCTCTGTCCTCTACTGTCCTCTACTGCATGTCCTCTGTCCTCTACTGTCCTCTACTGCATGTCCTCTGTCCTCTACTGTCCTCTACTGCATGTCCTCTGTCCTCTACTGTCCTCTACTGCATGCCCTCTGTCCTCTACTGTCCTCTACTGCATGTCCTCTACTGCATGTCCTCTGTCCTCTACTGCATGTCCTCTGTCCTCTACTGTCCTCTACAGCATGTCCTCTGTCCTCTACTGTCCTCTACTGCATGTCCTCTGTCCTCTACTGTCCTCTACTGCATGTCCTCTGTCCTCTACTGTCCTCTACTGCAGGTCCTCTGTCATCTACTGTCCTCTACTGCATGTCCTCTGTCCTCTACTGCATGTCCTCTGTCCTCTACTGTCCTCTACTGTCCTCTACTGTCCTCTACTGCATGTCCTCTGTCCTCTACTGTCCTCTACTGCATGTCCTCTGTCCTCTACTGTCCTCTACTGCAGGTCCTCTGTCCTCTACTGTCCTCTACTGCATGTCCTCTGTCCTCTACTGCATGTCCTCTGTCCTCTACTGTCCTCTACTGTCCTCTACTGCATGTCCTCTGTCCTCTACTGTCCTCTACTGCATGTCCTCTGTCCTCTACTGTCCTCTACTGTCCTCTACTGCATGTCCTCTGTCCTCTACTGTCCTCTACTGCATGTCCTCTGTCTTCTACTGTCTTCTACTGTCCTCTACTGCATGTCCTCTGTCCTCTACTGTCCTCTACTGCATGTCCTCTGTCCTCTACTGTCCTCTACTGCATGTCCTCTGTCCTCTACTGTCCTCTACTGCATGTCCTCTGTCCTCTACTGTCCTCTACTGCATGTCCTCTGTCCTCTACTGTCCTCTACTGCATGTCCTCTGTCCTCTACTGTCCTCTACTGCATGTCCTCTGTCCTCTACTGCATGTCCTCTGTCCTCTACTGTCCTCTACTGCATGTCCTCTGTCCTCTACTGTCCTCTACTGCATGTCCTCTGTCCTCTACTGTCCTCTACTGCAGGTCCTCTGTCCTCTACTGTCCTCTACTGCATGTCCTCTGTCCTCTACTGCATGTCCTCTGTCCTCTACTGTCCTCTACTGTCCTCTACTGCATGTCCTCTGTCCTCTACTGTCCTCTACTGTCCTCTACTGCATGTCCTCTGTCCTCTACTGTCCTCTACTGCATGTCCTCTGTCTTCTACTGTCTTCTACTGTCCTCTACTGCATGTCCTCTGTCCTCTACTGTCCTCTACTGCATGTCCTCTGTCCTCTACTGTCCTCTACTGCATGTCCTCTGTCCTCTACTGTCCTCTACTGCATGTCCTCTGTCCTCTACTGTCCTCTACTGCATGTCCTCTGTCCTCTACTGTCCTCTACTTCATGCCCTCTGTCCTCTACTGTCCTCTACTGCATGTCCTCTGTCCTCTACTGCATGTCCTCTGTCCTCTACTGTCCTCTACTGCATGTCCTCTGTCCTCTACTGTCCTCTACTGCATGTCCTCTGTCCTCTACTGTCCTCTACTGCATGTCCTCTGTCCTCTACTGTCCTCTACTGCATGCCCTCTGTCCTCTACTGTCCTCTACTGCATGTCCTCTACTGCATGTCCTCTGTCCTCTACTGCATGTCCTCTGTCCTCTACTGTCCTCTACAGCATGTCCTCTGTCCTCTACTGTCCTCTACTGCATGTCCTCTGTCCTCTACTGTCCTCTACTGCATGTCCTCTGTCCTCTACTGTCCTCTACTGCAGGTCCTCTGTCATCTACTGTCCTCTACTGCATGTCCTCTGTCCTCTACTGCATGTCCTCTGTCCTCTACTGTCCTCTACTGTCCTCTACTGTCCTCTACTGCATGTCCTCTGTCCTCTACTGTCCTCTACTGCATGTCCTCTGTCCTCTACTGTCCTCTACTGCAGGTCCTCTGTCCTCTACTGTCCTCTACTGCATGTCCTCTGTCCTCTACTGCATGTCCTCTGTCCTCTACTGTCCTCTACTGTCCTCTACTGCATGTCCTCTGTCCTCTACTGTCCTCTACTGCATGTCCTCTGTCCTCTACTGTCCTCTACTGTCCTCTACTGCATGTCCTCTGTCCTCTACTGTCCTCTACTGCATGTCCTCTGTCTTCTACTGTCTTCTACTGTCCTCTACTGCATGTCCTCTGTCCTCTACTGTCCTCTACTGCATGTCCTCTGTCCTCTACTGTCCTCTACTGCATGTCCTCTGTCCTCTACTGTCCTCTACTGCATGTCCTCTGTCCTCTACTGTCCTCTACTGCATGTCCTCTGTCCTCTACTGTCCTCTACTGCATGTCCTCTGTCCTCTACTGTCCTCTACTGCATGTCCTCTGTCCTCTACTGCATGTCCTCTGTCCTCTACTGTCCTCTACTGCATGTCCTCTGTCCTCTACTGTCCTCTACTGCATGTCCTCTGTCCTCTACTGTCCTCTACTGCAGGTCCTCTGTCCTCTACTGTCCTCTACTGCATGTCCTCTGTCCTCTACTGTCCTCTACTGCATGTCCTCTGTCCTCTACTGTCCTCTACTGCATGTCCTCTGTCCTCTACTGTCCTCTACTGTCCTCTACTGCATGTCCTCTGTCCTCTACTGTCCTCTACTGTCCTCTACTGCATGTCCTCTGTCCTCTACTGCATGTCCTCTGTCCTCTACTGCATGTCCTCTGTCCTCTACTGTCCTCTACTGCATGTCCTCTGTCCTCTACTGCATGTCCTCTGTCCTCTACTGTCCTCTACTGCATGTCCTCTGTCCTCTACTGTCCTCTACTGCATGTCCTCTGTCCTCTACTGTCCTCTACTGCATGTCCTCTGTCCTCTACTGTCCTCTACTGTCCTCTACTGCATGTCCTCTGTCCTCTACTGTCCTCTACTGTCCTCTACTGCATGTCCTCTGTCCTCTACTGTCCTCTACTGCATGTCCTCTGTCCTCTACTGTCCTCTACTGCATGTCCTCTGTCCTCTACTGCATGTCCTCTGTCCTCTACTGTCCTCTACTGTCCTCTACTGCATGTCCTCTGTCCTCTACTGCATGTCCTCTGTCCTCTACTGTCCTCTACTGCATGTCCTCTGTCCTGTACTGTCCTCTACTGCATGTCCTCTGTCCTCTACTGTCCTCTACTGCATGTCCTCTGTCCTCTACTGTCCTCTACTGTCCTCTACTGCATGTCCTCTGTCCTCTACTGTCCTCTACTGTCCTCTACTGCATGTCCTCTGTCCTCTACTGTCCTCTACTGTCCTCTACTGCATGTCCTCTGTCCTCTACTGTCCTCTACTGTCCTCTACTGCATGTCCTCTGTCCTCTACTGTCCTCTACTGTCCTCTACTGCATGTCCTCTGTCCTCTACTGTCCTCTACTGTCCTCTACTGCATGTCCTCTGTCCTCTACTGTCCTCTACTGCATGTCCTCTGTCCTCTACTGTCCTCTACTGCATGTCCTCTGTCCTCTACTGTCCTCTACTGCATGTCCTCTGTCCTCTACTGTCCTCTACTGTCCTCTACTGCATGTCCTCTGTCCTCTACTGTCCTCTACTGTCCTCTACTGCATGTCCTCTGTCCTCTACTGTCCTCTACTGTCCTCTACTTCATGTCCTCTGTCCTCTACTGTCCTCTACTGCATGTCGTCTGTCCTCTACTGTCCTCTACTGCATGTCCTCTGTCCTCTACTGTCCTCTACTGCATGTCCTCTGTCCTCTACTGTCCTCTACTGTCCTCTACTGCATGTCCTCTGTCCTCTACTGTCCTCTACTGTCCTCTACTGCATGTCCTCTGTCCTCTACTGTCCTCTACTGCATGTCCTCTGTCCTCTACTGTCCTCTACTGCATGTCCTCTGTCCTCTACTGTCCTCTACTGCAGGTCCTCTGCCCTCTATTGTCCTCTACTGCATGTCCTCTGTCTTCTACTGTCCTCTACTGTCCTCTACTGCATGTCCTCTGTCCTCTACTGTCCTCTACTGCATGTCCTCTGTCCTCTACTGTCCTCTACTGCATGTCCTCTGTCCTATACTGTCCTTTACTGCATGTCCTCTGTCCTCTACTGTCATCTACTGCATGCCCTCTGTCATCTACTGTCCTCTACTGTCCTCTACTGCATGTCCTCTGTCCTCTACTGTCATCTACTGTCCTCCACTGTCCTCCACTGTCCTCTGCTGGACATGACAGAGAGTAGACAGTACCAGTCAAAGGTTTTGACACATCTACTCATTCAATGATTTTTCTTTATTTTTACTATTTTCTACATTGTAGAATAGTGAAGACATCAAAACTATGAAATAACACATATGGAATCATGTAGTAACCAAAAAAGTGTTAAATAAAAATATATGTTAGATTCTTCAAAGTAGCCACCCAATTGGTAGTTACAGTCTTGTCCCACCACCCACTGCCTTTATGCCAACTTTACACACTCTTTTTTCCCTTTTCATTGATTTTCTTATTTTTGTTAATTTACTAATAAATTTTTTAACCCCTTTTTCTCCCCAATTTCGTGATTCCAATTGGTAGTTACAGTCTTGTCCCATCACTGCAACTCCTGTGTGTCCTCCGAGACACGACCAAGCCGCACTGCAAGCTTAACCCGGAATCCAGCCGCAACAGTGTTTCAGAGGAAACACTGTATATTTGGCGACCATGTCCACGTGCATTACGCCTGGCCTGCCACAGGAGTCACTAGGGCGCGATGGAACAAGGACAAATCCTCCCCTAACCCGGACGACGCTCGGCCTCATGGGTCTCCGCCGCCTCATGGGTCTCCTGGGATGGAAACCGGCATTGTAGTGACGCAGCCATGCAGTGCCATAAAATGCGGCGGTACTCGGGAGGCCCCTGCTTTGCACACTCTTGGCATTCTCTCAACCAGTATCATGTGGTAGTCACCTGCAATGCATTTCATTTAACAGGTGTTAATACATTTTGAACCAATCAGTTGTGTTGTGACAAGGTAGGGGTGGGATACAGAAGACATCCCTATTTGGTAAAATACCATATAGTCCATATTATGGCAAGAACAGCTCAAATAAGCAAAGCAAAACAACAGTCCATCGTTACTTTAAGACATGAAGGTCAATCAGTATGGAACATTTCAAGAACTTTGAACGTTTCTTCAAGTGCAGCCGCTAAAACCATCAAGTGCTATGATGAAACTGGCTCTCATGAGGACCGACACAGGAAAGGAAGACCCAGAGTTACCTCAGCTGCAGAGGAGAAAATCATTAAAGTTAACTGCACCTCAGATTGCAGCCCAAAAAAATGCTTCACAGATTTCAAGTAACAGACACATCTCAACATCAACTGTTCAGAGGAGACTGCATGAATCAGGCCTTCATGGTTGACTTGCTACAAAGAAACCACTAGTAAAGGACACCAATAAGAAGAAGAGACTTGCTTCGGCCAAGAAACACAAGCAATGGACATTAGACCGGTGGAAATCTGTCCTTTGGTCTGATGGTCCAAATTTTTCGATTTTTGGTTCCAACCGCAGTGTCTTTGTGAGACGCAGAGTAGGTGAACGGATGATCGCCGCATGTGTGGGTCCCACCATGAAGCATGGAGGAGGTGGTGTTATGGTGTGGGGGTGCATTGCTGGTGATACTGTCTGTGATTTATTTAGAATTTAAGGCACACTTAACCACCATGGCTGACACAGCATTCTGCAGCGATACGCCATCCCATCTGGATTGGGACTGTCATTTGTTTTTCCACGGGACAATGAACCAACACACCTCCAGGCTGTGTAAAGGGCTATTTGACCAAGAAGGAGAGTGATGGAGTGCTGCATCAGATTACCTGTCCTCCACAATCACCCGACCTCAACCCAATTGAGATGTTTTGGGATGAGTTGGACCACGGAGTGAAGGAACTCCTTCAAGACGGAAAAACATTCCTCATGAAGCTGGTTGAGAGAATGCCAAGAGTGTTTAAAGCTGTCATCAAGGCAAAGGGTGGATACTTTGAAGAATCTCAAATATAAAATATATTTGGATTTGTTCAACACTTGTTTGGTTACTACATGATTCCATATGTGTTATGTCATAGTGTTGATGTCTTCACTATAATTCTACAATGTAGAAAACAATAAAAAATAAAGAAAAACTCTTGAATGAGTAGGTGGATGTAGATATAGATGTAGAGTGTGTGTGTGTGTGGTGGCAGATTTGACATCCCAACTGTAGCATCTGTCAGGAGACTAACTTATTTAGACACACACACACACACACTCTACACACACACACACACACACACACACACACACACGCACACACACACACACACACAACATGCACAGACACACTCTACATACACAGACACAATCTACATACACACACACACACACACACACACTCTACATACACAGACACACTCTACATACACAGACACACACAAACTCTACATACACACTCCATATACTCACACACACACGCACGCACACACACTCTACATACGCTCACACACACATACATACACACACAGACATACATAAATAAACACACACACACAGGCAAACAAACACACACACACACGAACGCAGACAAACACACACACACACGTCTCTGGCTGAGTCAATGTGTTATCTCAGTCCTGTAAAAGTCCTTGATTTAATTTGTACCTACGTTGTAACACATAGTGAACAGCTTGAAGAGTATTGGCCAATCTGTCAGCAATCAGGAAGTAAAAAAAAAAAAAAAAACGTTATTAAAATGTTAAAAACGTTTATATGCTCATTTCAGAGGATTAACACTGCCAGCGGTAGACTGTAGTTGGCAGAGAGTTAGCAGTAGACCAGCCTGGTATCACCTGATAAGATGTAGACATATTAGAGTCCATGGAGACGGTCCCTATCCCTATACCCTATTACCTTCAAACGTAAATGAAGAGCCCTGGTGTTTATTTGCTCAAATCACTGAACACAACAGGAGCTTATTAGAGACAGGCTTCACTTTGAGCCAGGCTGCAATTTCCTTAATGCACACAGTTAATGCTAATTTATATAGTTACTCTTCTCCTCCATGACAGAATAACTCTACTCCTAAATGACAGAATAACTCTACTCCTAAATAACAGAACAACTCTACTCCTAAATGACAGAATAACTCTACTCCTAAATGACAGAATAACTCTACTCCTCCATGACAGAATAACTCTACTCCTCCATAACAGAATAACTCTACTCCTAAATGACAGAATAACTCTACTCCTAAATGACACAATAACTCTACTCCTAAATGACAGAATAACTCTACTCCTAAATGACAGAATAACTCTTCTCCTAAATGACAGAATAACTCTACTCCTAAATGACAGAATAACTGTACTCCTAAATGACAGAATAACTGTACTCCTAAATGACAGAATAACTCTACTCCTAAATGACAGAATAACTCTACTCCTCCATGACAGTGCCCTTTTGACCAGTTTGGCTGATTTCTTACAGTCTTTACTACCAAAGTTGTTGACTGTTTTTTTTCTTGCCAGTTAGCTAGTAGTTCCCAGCTTCTTTGCTGGCTCCCTCTTACATATTTGTAGAATATTCTAACTCCGGAAAGTAAACAAAATATAAGTTGTTTTATATGTTGATATGCTGACATATCTACACCTTTATACTTAGGCATGAACAAATCCACATATTTTCAAACATTTTCCAAATCTGTAATCACTGCCACATACAGCCACATATACAGCAGATACTACTACATAAAGATATTACTACATACTACTGCACATAGAGTAGATGCTACTACATAAAGATATTACTACATACTACTGCACATAGAGTAGATACTACTACATACTACTACATATAATTACTACTACATACTACTACACACATATATTATCTCATACTACTACACATACAATAGATAAAACTACATACTACTACATATGCAAAATAACTCTACTACTACATACTTCTACATATACACACTACTACATACTACATATATATACTACTGCACATAGAGTCGATACTACTACATAAATATATTACTACATACTACTGCACATAGAGTAGATACTACTACATATAATTACTACTACATACTACTACACACATATATTATCTCACACTACTACACATACAATATGTACTACTACATATACAGAAAAGCTCTACTCTACTATTCTACTACATATTTATATTATATTATTATATTACTACTACATATATACACTACTACATACTACTACATATACAGTAGATACGGTGCTATTGCATGTAGATTGATGTAGATACTTCCACATACTGCTTATAGATACTTCTACATATAGATACTACTACATATACAGTAGATATGCAGTTCTCAGTTCTCTGCGGCCAATGACTGGAACGAACTACAAAAATCTCTGAAACTGGAAACACTTATCTCCCTCACTAGCTTTAAGCACCAGCTGTCAGAACAGCTCACAGATTACTGCACCTGTACATAGCCCACCTATAATTTAGCCCAAACAGCTACCTCTTTCCCTACTGTATTTATTTTATTTATTTTGCTCCTTTGCACCCCGTTATTAATATTTCTACTTTGCACATTCGTTCCAGTCATTGACAGCAGAGAACTGAAAGGCGAGGCGGCCAAAGTAAGAATACCTGCTGGAGCGCGTGCTACAGGTGGGAGATGCCATGGTGACCAGCGAGGTGAGATAAGGGGGGGACTTTACCTAGAAGGGTCTTGTAGATGACCTGGAGCCAGTGGGTTTGGCGACGAGTTTGAAGCGAGGGCCAGCCAACGAGAGCGTACAGGTCGCAGTAGTGGGTAGTATATGGGGCTTTGGTGACAAAACGGATGGCACTGTGATAGACTGCATCCAATTTATTGAGCAGGGTATTGGAGGCTATTTTGTAAGTTACTTCGCCGAAGTCAAGGATCGGTAGGATGGTCAGTTTTCCAAGAGTATGTTTGGCAGCATGAGTGAAGGAGGCTTTGTTGCAAAATAGGAAGCCAATTCTAGGTTTAACTTTGGATTGGAGATGTTTGAGTCTGGAAGGAGAGTTTACAGTCTAACCAGACACCTAGGTATTTGTACTTTTCCACATATTCTAAGACAGAACTGTCCAGAGTAGTGATGTTGGATGGGCGGGCAGGTGCAGGCAGCGATCGGTTGAAGAGCATGCATTTAGTTTTACTTGTATTTAAGAGCAATTGGAGGCCACGGAAGGAGAGTTGTATGGTATTGAAGCTCATCTGGAGGGTTGTTAACAGAGTCCAAAGAAGGGCCAGATGTATACAGAATTGTGTCGTCTGCGTAGAGGTGGATCAGAGACTCACCAGCAGCAAGAGCGACATCATTGATGTATACAGAGAAGAGGGCCAAGAATTGAACCCTGTGGCACCCCCATAGACACTGCCAGAGGCCCGGACAACAGGCCCTCTGATTTGACACACTGAACTCTATCAGAGAAATAGTTGGTGAACCAGGCGAGGCAGTCATTTGAGAAACCAAGGCTATCGAGTCTGCCGATGAGGATGTGGTGATTAACAGAGTCGAAAGCCTTGGCCAGGTCAATGAATACGGCTGCACAGTATTGTTTCTTATCGATGGCATCGATATCGTTTAGGACCTTGAGCGTGGTTGAGGTGCACCCATGACCAGCTCTGAAACCAAATTGCATAGCAGAGAAGGTATGTTGGGATTCGAAATGGTCGGTAATCTGTTTGTTGACTTTGCTTTCGAAGACCTTAGAAAGGCAGGGTAGGATAGATATAGGTCTGTAGCAGTTTGGGTCAAGAGTGTGAAGTGTGAAGAGGGTGACCGCAGCTGCTTTCCAAACTTTGGGAATCTCAGACGACACGAAAGAGAGGTTGAACAGGCTAGTAATAGGGGTTGCAATAATTTCGGCAGATAATTTTAGAAAGAAAGGGTCCAGATTGTCTAGCCCGGCTGATTTGTAGGGTACCAGATTTTGCAGCTCTTTCAGAACATCAGCATACTGGATTCTGGAGAAGGAGAAATGGGGAAGGCTTGGGCGAGTTGTTGTGGGGGGGTGCAGTGCTGTTGACCAGGGTAGGGGTAGCCAGGTGGAAAGCATGGCCAGCCGTGGAAAATGCTTATTGAAATGCTCAATTATAGTGGATTTATCGGTAGTGACAGTGTTTCCTATCCTCAGTGCAGTGGGCAGCTGGGAGGAGGTGTTCTTATTCTCCAAGGACTTTACAGTGTCCCAGAACTTTTTTGAGTTTGTGTTTCTGCTTGAAAAATCTAGCCTTGGCTTTTCTAACTGCCTGTGTGTATTGTTTTCAAGCTTCCCTGAAAAGTTGCATATCACAGGGGGCTGTTTGATGCTAATGCAGAACGCCATAGGATGTTTTTGTGTTGATTAAGGTTAGTCAGGTCTGAAGAGAACCAGGGGCTATACCTGTTCCTGCTTCTACATTTCTTGAACGGGGCATGCTTATTTAAGATGGCAAGGAAGTAATTTAAAAAAAATAACCAGGCATCCTCTACTGACGGCATGAGTTCAATGTCCTTCCAGGATGCCCCGGCCAGATCGATTAGAAAGGCCTGCTTGCTGAAGTGTTTCAGGGAGCATTTGACAGTGATGAGTGGAGGTCGTTTGACCGCTGACCCATTATGGATGCAGGCAATGAGGCATGAAAACAGCAGAGGTGTATTTAGAGGGCAAGTTGGTTAGGATGATATCTATGAAGGTGCCCATATTTATGGTTTTGGGGTGGTACCTGGTAGGTTCATTGACAATTTGTGTGATATTGAGGGCATCAAGCTTAGATTGTAGGATGGCTGGGGTGTTAAGCATGTTCCAGTTTAGGTCGCCTAGCAGCACGAGCTCTGAAGATAGATGGGGGGCAATCAGTTCACATATGGTGTCCAGAGCACAGCTGGGGGCAGAGGGTGGTCTATAGCAGGCGGCAACGGTGAGAGACTTGTTTTTAGAGAGGTGGATTTTTAAAAGTTGTAGTTCAAATTGTTTGGGTACAGACCTGAATTCTGCTGGCTATCTCTGCAGTAGATTGCAACACCGCCCCCTTTGGCAGTTCTATCTTTTCTGAAAATGTTGTAGTTCGGAATGGAGATTTCAGAATTTTTGGTGGTCTTCCTAAGCCAGGATTCGGACACGGCTAGAACATCCGGGTTGGATCTTATGACAAATGTCTTTTGTTTTTAGGGGTGCGACTGCATCTAGGGTAAAAAGTTAAAATGAGTTCCGCAGGTGGTTAACTGATACTGTACTCCGACGTCCTTGGGTAGGCGAAGGGAGTCTGGAAGGGCATCTCGGAATCTTTGGGTTGTCTGAGAATATATTGCACAGATTTTGATGCTCCTTGGTTTGGGTCTGAGCAGATTATTTGTTGCAAACGTAATAAAATGGTGGTCCAATAGTCCAGAATTATGAGGAAAAGCATTAAGATCCACAACAATTATTCCAATGAACAAAACTAGGTCCAGAGTATGACTGTGGCAGTAAGTAGGTCCGTAGACATGTTGGACAAAACCCATTGAGTCGATGATGGCTCCAAAAGCCTTTTGGAGTGGGTTTGTGGACTTTCCATGTGAATATTATTGTCACCAAAAATGTGAATATTATCTGCTATGTCTACAAGGTCCGATAGGAATTCAGGGAACTCAGTGAGGAATGCTGTATATGGCCCAGGAGGCCTGTAAACAAACAGTAGCTATAGAAAGTGATTGAGTAGGCTGCATAGACTTCATGACTAGAAGCTTAAAAGACCAAAACATTCGTTTTTTGTAAATTGAAATTTGCTATCGCAAATTTTAGCAACACCTCCGCCTTTGCGGGATGCACGGGGGATATGGTCCCTAGTGTACCCAGGAGGTGAGGCCTCATTTAACACAGTAAATTCATCAGGCTTAAGCCATGTTTCAGTCAGGCCAATCATATCAAGATTATGATCAGTGGTTCATTGACTATAACTGCCTTGGAAGTGAGGGATCTAACATTAATTAGCTGTATTTTGAGATGTGAGATATAACAATATCTTTCAATAATGGCAGGAATGGAGTTCTTTATTCCAGTGAGATTGCTAAGGCGAACACCGCCATGTTAAGTTTTGCCCAATTTAGATTGAGGCACAGACATGGTCTCAATAGGGATAGCTGAGCTGACTACACTGACTGTGCTAGTGGCAGACTCCACTTAGCTGGCAGGCTGGCTAACAGCCTGCTGCCTGGCCTGTACCCTATCTCATTGTGGAGCTAGGTGAGTTAGAGCACTGTCTATGTTGGTAGATAAGATGAGAGCACCCCTCCAGCTAGGATGGAGTCCGTCACTCCTCAACAGGCCAGGCTTGGTCCTGTTATGGATGATCAGTGATGGAAAAAATAAAAGATACTTTTGAGTGAAAGTCACCCTGTAAAATTCTACTCGAGTTAAAGTCGAAAAGTGTTTGGTTTAAAATGTACTTTACTATCAAAATTAAATTGCTAAAATATACTTAAGTATCAAAAGTAAAACTATAAACCTGTAAGGGTTTTCCTGTGGTGAAGGAGAGGCGGACCAAAATGCAGCGTGGTGGTTATTCATGTTCTTTAGTAAAGGAACTAGACATTAAATAACTATGTGCAAACCTCTAAACAGTCCTATCTGGTGCAAACACAGCGACAGGAACAATCACCCACCAACACACAGTGAAACCAAGGCTCCCTAAGTATGATTCTCAATCAGAGACAACTAATGACACCTGCCTCTGATTGAGAACCATACTAGGCCGAAACATAGAAATACCCAAAACCTAGAAAAACAAACATAGACTGCCCACCCAACTCACGCCCTGACCATACTAAATAAATACACAACAAAGGATATAAAGGTCAGAACGTGACAAAACCATTTCAAATTCCTTATATTTAGCAAACAGACACCTTTTCTTGTTTTTATTTTATTAACGGATAGCCAGGGGAACACTCCAAAACTCAGACATCATTTACAGATATCCAGGGGAACACTCCAACACTCAGACATCATTTACAGATATCCAGGGGAACACTCCAACACTCAGACATCATTTACAGATAGCCAGGGGCACGCTCCAACAATCAGACATCATTTACAGATAGCCAGGGGCACGCTCCAACAATCAGACATCATTTACAGATATCCAGGGGAACACTCCAACACTCAGACATCATTTACAGATAGCCAGGGGAACACTCCAACACTCAGACATCATTACAGATAGCCAGGGGAACACTCCAACACTCAGACATCATTTACAGATAGCCAGGGGCACGCTCCAACAATCAGACATCATTTACAGATATCCAGGGGAACACTCCAACACTCAGACATCATTTACAGATAGCCAGGGGCACGCTCCAACAATCAGACATCATTTACAGATATCCAGGGGAACACTCCAACACTCAGACATCATTACAGATAGCCAGGGGCACACTCCAACACTCAGACATCATTTACAGATAGCCAGGGGAACACTCCAACACTCAGACATCATGACAGATAGCCAGGGGAACACTCCAACACTCAGACATCATTTACAGATAGCCAGGGGCACGCTCCAACAATCAGACATCATTTACAGATATCCAGGGGAACACTCCAACACTCAGACATCATTTACAGATAGCCAGGGGCACGCTCCAACAATCAGACATCATTTACAGATATCCAGGGGAACACTCCAACACTCAGACATCATTACAGATAGCCAGGGGCACACTCCAACACTCAGACATCATTTACAGATATCCAGGGGAACACTCCAACACTCAGACATCATTACAGATAGCCAGGGGAACACTCCAACACTCAGACATCATTACAGATAGCCAGGGGAACACTCCAACACTCAGACATCATTACAGATAGCCAGGGGCACACTCCAACACTCAGACATCATTTACAGATATCCAGGGGAACACTCCAACACTCAGACATCATTACAGATAGCCAGGGGAACACTCCAACACTCAGACATCATTACAGATAGCCAGGGGAACACTCCAACACTCAGACATCATTACAGATAGCCAGGGGAACACTCCAACACTCAGACATAATTTACAGATATCCAGGGGAACACTCCAACACTCAGACATAATTTACAGATAGCCAGGGCACACTCCAACACTCAGACATCATTTACAGATAGCCAGGGGCACACACCAACACTCAGACATCATTTACAGATAGCCAGGGGCACACTCCAACACTCAGACATCATTTACAGATAGCCAGGGGAACACTCCAACACTCAGACATCATTTACAGATAGCCAGGGGAACACTCCAACACTCAGACATCATTTACAGATAGCCAGGGGCACACTCCAACACTCAGGCATCATTTACAGATACCCAGGGGCACACTCCAACACTCAGACATCATTACAGATAGCCAGGGGAACACTCCAACACTCAGACATAATTTACAGATAGCCAGGGGCACACTCCAACACTCAGGCATCATTTACAGATACCCAGGGGCACACTCAGACATCATTTACAAACAAAACATGTGTTTAGTGAGTCCTCCAGATTAGGCAGTAGGGCCGACCAGGGATGGTTCTCTATTTAGTGAGTCAGTCAGATCAGAGGCAGTAGAGCCGACCAGGATGGTTCTCTATTTAGTGAGTCAGTCAGATCAGAGGCAGTAGAGCCGACCAGGATGGTTCTCTATTTAGTGAGTCAGTCAGATCAGAGGCAGTAGAGCCGACCAGGATGGTTCTCTATTTAGTGAGTCAGTCAGATCAGAGGCAGTAGAGCCGACCAGGATGGTTCTCTATTTAGTGAGTCCTCCAGATCAGAGGCAGTAGGGATGACCAGAGATGTTCTCTGTTTAGTGAGTCCTCCAGATCAGAGGCAGTAGGGATGACCAGGGGAAGTTCTCTGTTTAGTGAGTCCTCCAGATCAGAGGCAGTAGGGATGACCAGGGGAAGTTCTCTGTTTAGTGAGTCCTCCAGATCAGAGGCAGTAGGGATGACCAGGGGAAGTTCTCTGTTTAGTGAGTCCTCCAGATCAGAGGCAGTAGGGATGACCAGGGGAAGTTCTCTGTTTAGTGAGTCCTCCAGATCAGAGGCAGTAGGGATGACCAGGGGAAGTTCTCTGTTTAGTGAGTCCTCCAGATCAGAGGCAGTAGGGATGACCAGGGGAAGTTCTCTGTTTAGTGAGTCCTCCAGATCAGAGGCAGTAGGGATGACCCAGGGATGTTCTGTTGATACTGTAAGTGTGTGAATTTGACCGTATAAAACCGTATAAAAGTATAAATGAGTTATATTGTTCTTTAAAGCATTTTTACTGAATTACTTTACTCCACTGTGGACGATGCAGATTTGGTCATCAGTGACGGTCCCTTGCAGACCCAACGTGGTGGTAGTGGTGCTCTGTGATCCACTCCAAACTGTCAACGCATAAATTATGAATACAATTTTTTGTCGATATTGCAAGAGAATATTGTAATTTCACATAACCATACCACTATGTAGCTACTCTACCTGCTTTATTCATGATGAGAAAATTAACTTGAACAAGCTAGCAAGCTAGCCAAATTGCTAGTTAGCTGGCTAGCTATGTTGTCGCAACCTCACGATGGGTATAGGGCAAATGTGTGTATCATGTAGTAGCCTAAACCTGTCAATTTTACATTGACCTGGGTGAATGGAATATGAACGAGAGACATCCGACATGTTGTGATAGAAATAAGGCCATGCTCATAAAAAAACGAATCACCCTCCCTGATCTTGAATGGCACTAACCACCACTGACGTAGACACGTATACACACAGACACATGTATGCACACAGAATCACCCCCTCACTCACACAGTACATCTGGATTGTGTTAAATTGAGCTGACCAGCCCCTGGCCCCCCGTCCCAGTGGCAGGCACCAGGCAGTGTCTGGGAGAGAAGGAACCAGAGCATCATGGTGAGGCCTCTCCATCACTCTGGTTTCTGGCTGACAGGCCTAACTCTGGGGCTCCAGGCCTCCACTGCTCCGGCTGACGCCCGTCAAGGTCTTACTGAGCACGCTCCAACTGTGCTCTGCTGAGCAAGGGATTCTGTAACATGCCAATGAATTATTCACCCACATCACCTGTCTCACACTCATACACCATCACCTATCTCACTGGACTCTGCTGACTGGCACACACACACACACACACACCACATCACATCAGTCTCCCAGTCAACCTCACACTGTACTAGAGGTATCAGTCTGCTAATCAACCTCACACTGTACTAGAGGTATCAGTCTGCTAGTCAACCTCACACCGTACTAGAGGTATCAGTCTCCTAGTCAACCTCACACCATACTAGAGGTCTCAGTCTCCTAGTCAACCTCACACCATACTAGAGGTGTCAGTCTCCTAGTCAACCTCACACCATACTAGAGGTATCAGTCTCCTAGTCAACCTCACACCATACTAGCTATTGATAGTATATCTGTTCTCTGTAGGTAAGGTTATGACATGAAGGACAAAACTAGCCAATCAACCCAGTTATACTGTAGTTATATAATTGAACCAATCATACTGAGTGTGATAGTTAAAAATCAGAGAGAGGGATCACCTTCAGCTGCACTCTGTTTGGTGGAAAGTCAAGTTCATGCTAAGAAAACAGTCATTGCTCATAGTGTCAGACAGAAAACAGAGCTCTCAACAGGCCACAGCATCAGGCCTTTCCTGTTACTGCCTCTCTCCCTCCCTGCTTGTCTCCATCTCTGCCTCCCTGTGTCTCTGCATCTCTCCCTCTTCTGCCTCTCGCCCTCTAACTCTCTGCCTCCGCAGTCTTGTAAAGCCATTTTCTGTGTTTTCTAAAAAGGTCACTTCTTTTTCTTCATAATTTACTCCTAATTCGGATGGAACGGTGAGAGGAAAGAAAGAGAGGGTCTGGTGTCACACGGCTGGATGCCAGCATACCCAGGTCACCCCCCACCCACACACCCCACCGAGCCCAGGGGCTTAATCAGCCTCGTGCAGAAGTGTCACGTCACATGACCCATTGGCTTTCTGTATAGTAAAGGTCAACTCAGTGAGATATACTATGTCACTATCTCTCTCCCTCTTTCTAACTTTTTAAAAAGCCATCCTTTTCAGACACAACTATACTAAATATATTCATGTCACCAAATAAAATATTTTAGCAAAGAAGGTCTACAGTAGCCTCAATCAAATCACATTTAATTTGTCACATAGGCATGGTTAGCAGATGTTAATGCGAGTGTAGCGAAATGCTTGTGCTTCTAGTTCCGACCATGCAGTAATATCTAACAAGTAATCTAACCTAACAATTCCACAACAACTACCTTATACACACAAGTGTAAGGAAATGAATAAGAATACAGTGGGTCTAGAATTTTGTTTCTGGTGTCCTTTGACAGCTCTTTGGTCTTGGCCATAGTGGAGTCTGGAGTGTGACTGTTTGCGGTTGTGGACAGGTGTCTTTTATACTGATAACAAGTTCAAACAGGTGCCATTAATACATGTAACGAGTGGAGGACAGAGGAGCCTCTTAAAGAGGTCTGTGAGAGCCAGAAATCTTGCTTGTTTGTAGGTGACCAAATACTTATTTTCCACCATAATTTGCAAATAAATTCATTAAAAATCCTACAATTGTGATTTTCTGGATTTTTTTTCTCATTTTGTCTGTCATAGTTTATGTGTACCTCTGATGAAAATTACAGTCCTCTCTCATATTTTTAAGTGGGAGAACTTGCACAATTGGTGGTTGACTAAATACTTTTTTGCCCCACTGTATATCTAACAGTGTCCTCTGGCAACAGGGGTCTCCTTAGAGATGTTGAGCCCGGACCTGACACAGACCAGAAACAGCTTTACCACCCTGGACCCAGAGGTTCCAGTGCCTTCTTCCTTGGGGGCTTCCCATTCAAGATCCGAATATGTACATACAAATATATTAATGAGTGATGGCCGAATGGCATAGGCAAGATGCAGTAGATGGTATAGAGTACAGTATACACATTTGAGATGAGTAATGTAGGGTATGTAAACATTATATAGAGTGGCATTGTTTAAAGTGGCTAGTGATATATTTTTCTTTATTAAAGTGGCAGCCACGAGGTCAGTACAGCCACATGCTCTCAGCAGCCACTCAATGTTAGTGGTGGCTGTTTAACAGTCTGATGGCCTTGAGATAGAAGCTGTTTTTCAGTCTCTCTCGGTCCTGCTTTGATGCACCTGTACTGACCTCGCCTTCTGGATGGAAGCGGGGTGAACAGGTAGTGGCTCGGGTGATTATTGTCCTTAATCTTTTTTATTTTTTTTTGCTTTCCTGATATGGGTGTTGTAGGTGTCAAAGAGGACAGGTTGCCCCGGGTGATACGTTGTGCTCTGCAGACAGACGGTCGTTCTACCTGTAATGGTTTTATAAGTTGGATTTAATGTATTATTATTATTCAGGGTATTTTTACATGTTGACAATGTCAATAGAAGTTACTTTTAGATTTACATTTTTAATTTTGATAGAATTTTGATTAATCACATGACATTGATTTTGAGATTTGAAGACTTTTTTGTAAATTAAATGAAACTGTTCCACGAAAAATGTGCATATGAAAATAACAAATGGAGATAATTTGGCACTCCAAATGGAAAAGGTTGCCAACCGCCTATTACAAATTAGCAGAATATTTGGAGGCCAGCAGCAGGAGGAGGTAAGTGAAAGCCTATGTTGATCTCTGACTCCCTCTTTAGTTATTTGTGTTTCTTCATTTTTTAACTAAAGCTCAGTAGCCAACACATTCTGGACCAGTCAAAAGTCTGGACTACTCATTTAAGGCGTTTTTCTGTATTTTTACTCTTTTCTACATTGTAGAATAATAGTGAAGACATCAAAGCTATGAAATAACACATATTAACCAAAAATGTGTTAATCAAATCAAAATACATTTTATATTTGAGATTCTTCAAAGTAGTCAACCTTTGCCTTGATGACAGCTTTGCACATTCTTGGTGCTCTCTCACCAGCTTCTCAACCAGCTTCTCAACCAGCTCCTCCTGATGCTCACTGCGGCTGGCCTCCAAAAATTCTGTCAATTTGTAGGAGGCTTTTGACTGGTAGAGTAGTTGATTTTTTTTTATCGGGGACAGCCCTACTCCTATGTGAACCCTTTTTTAAAAGAGTGTATCACCATCAAGTGGAGGTTAGGCATGCAGCTAACTAGCTAACTTAGTTGAAAGGATAGCTAGCCAAAGTTAATAGGGTAGAGAACTAGGTTAATGCTAACGTGCAAACATTAGCCTACTAGCTAGCTAGCTATAATAGCTGCTATAGCCATCCATACAATTTTTTATATCATTCATTGCCAATAGACCTTTTGCACAACATAGCAACGCCCACTTCCCCTCAACTTCCTACCCGATACATAGCTTCCCGTCCCGATCGTGTTCTGTCGTCCTGATTGTAGCCATACTTGCCTCGAAGTCACTCGTTTTATCATTATCTCAGTATATTAATATAATCTCATTTCAATATTGTTATTTTTATCAAACTTATTGAAACTTCTGTTTATCCGTTCAGTTAGTGATTTTTGTAAGTCGATTACTGTGTTCTGTCTTTTTCTGTCTCTTAGCTAGCTAGCTGTTAATGTGCTACTTGTAAGGTGGCTAGCAATTAGCCAACCCCCACCCCCCTCCCTTACCAACCATGGCACTGTTTTAACACAAGGTGCAGCAACTTCCAAGTTGGAAAAAGGATTATAACTCCAGTCCTCCAGTCCTTTTCAACTATGAAGGTAAGTGGAGCCAAGTTGCCTGTCAGACCAGACATGGATGTTTCCTCAAAGCTGTAAAGTAGTTTAAGACATGCTTTTAATGGTGGCAGTCTAGCCTAGTGGTTAGGAGCATTGGGCTAATAACCAAAAGGTTGCAAGTTCAAATCCCTGAGCTGAAAAGGTACAAATCTGGCCAGCGTAAGGGGTTTGCTGCTACAGGTCCATGAGGAAATATGAGAAACCACACAGTTTGAATGAAGTGTGAAAAGTCAGCTGTTTGTGACACACTACATGCCGGTTACACAGTCAGAGATGAAGACTACACAGCTCCTGTCAATGGAGAGCTGCATTAGGAGGCATTGCTTTAGTCTATGACTAGACTTAACCCATGTCTAGGAAACCGTTCTTAGTTTAGTAATTATTTAGTTGTCTTCCTTGTTGTTTCTGTAAACTCTGTTATGTTGGACACATCAGATTCCATTTAAGTAAGGGCAAACACCCATAATAGAAAAGTTTAAACCCTTATTGCTGTAATTAATTTAGTGACTGTTGCATGTTGCGTCAGACACTTCTGTTTGCCGGTCGTGACACGTGAATGATTTTATAGTCTAATCATTTTATTTGTATAAACCCCACGTAGGTTGTCCTGTAGCCCTCTGAGCCAGTAACAATGACACAACATCACTGTGTTGCTGGCACTGCATCACTCAACCACACAGTTGCATTACTATTCCAGTCTGCACACTATTCCCAGATGGGAACACCAGTCGTCCCACCTGTAAACAGCTGCACAGAGGCCGAGCAGCAGTGGCATAAGCCAAGGAATGTTTTAATAGCTATACCACATATCAACCCCATATTGTTATAATCACATCATAATGCTAAGCAATTATTTAATGAACACTTAAATCGTCTCATGATTACATTTAGAATAGTGACCTTGTACTGTCTTTTTACAGGGTCTGAACCCTGGACCCATAGGCAACAGAAGAAGGGATTTGGTATTCCCTAGTAGCCAGTATAGTAGGTAGTATTCCCTAGTAGCCAGTATAGTAGGTAGTATTCCCTAGTAGCCAGTATAGTAGGTAGTATTCCCTAGTAGCCAGTATAGTAGGTAGTATTCCCTAGTAGCCAGTATAGTAGGTAGTATTCCCTAGTAGCCAGTATAACAGGTAGTATTCCCTAATAGCCAGTATAGTATGTAGTATTCCCTAGTAGCCAGTATAGCAGGTAGTATTCCCTAGTAGCCAGTATAGCAGGTAGTATTCCCTAGTAGCCAGTATAGTAGTTAGTATTCCCTAGTAGCCAGTATAGCAGGTAGTATTCCCTAGTAGCCAGTATAGCAGGTAGTATTCCCTAGTAGCCAGTATAGCAGGTAGTATTCCCTAGTAGCCAGTATAGTAGGTAGTATTCCCTAGTAGCCAGTATAGTAGCCAGTGTAGCAGGTAGTATTCCCTAGTAGCCATTATAGCAGGTAGTATTCCCTAGTAGCCAGTATAGCAGGTATTTTTCCCTAGTAGCCAGTATAGCAGGTAGTATTCCCTAGTAGCCAGTATAGCAGGTAGTATTCCCTAGTAGCCAGTATAGTAGGTAGTATTCCCTAGTAGCCAGTATAGCAGGTAGTATTCCCTAGTAGCCAGTATAGCAGGTAGTATTCCCTAGTAGCCAGTATAGTAGGTAGTATTCCCTAGTAGCCAGAATAGTAGTTAGTATTCCCTAGTAGCCAGTATAGCAGGTAGTATTCCCTAGTAGCCAGTATAGCAGGTAGTATTCCCTAGTAGCCAGTATAGCAGGTAGTATTCCCTAGTAGCCAGTATAGCAGGTAGTATTCCCTAGTAGCCAGTATAGTAGTTAGTATTCCCTAGTAGCCAGTATAGCAGGTAGTATTCCCTAGTAGCCAGTATAATAGGTAGTATTCCCTAGTAGCCAGTATAGTAGGTAGTACTCCCTAGTAGCCAGTATAGTAGCCAGTATAGTAGGTAGTATCCCCTAGTAGCCAGTATAGTAGGTAGTATTCCCTAGTAGCCAGTATAGCAGGTAGTATTACCTAGTAGCCAGTAAAGCAGGTAGTATTCCCTAGTAGCCAGTATAGTAGGCAGTATTCCCTAGTAGCCAGTATAGTAGGTAGTATTCCCTAGTAGCCAGTATAGTAGGTAGTATTCCCTAGTAGCCAGTATAGTAGGTAGTATTCCCTAGTAGCCAGTATAGTAGGTAGTATTCCCTAGTAGCCAGTATAGCAGGTAGTATTCCCTAGTAGCCAGTATAGTAGGTAGTATTCCCTAGTAGCCAGTATAGTAGCCAGTATAGTAGGTAGTATTCCCTAATAGCTAGTATAGTATGTAGTATTCCCTAGTAGCCAGTATAGTAGTTAGTATTCCCTAGTAGCCAGTATAGTAGCCAGTATAGCAGGTAGTATTCCTTAATAGCCAGTATAGTATGTAGTATTCCCTAGTAGCCAGTATAGTAGTTAGTATTCCCTAGTAGCCAGTATAGCAGGTAGTATTCCCTAGTAGCCAGTATAGTAGGTAGTATTCCCTAGTAGCCAGTGTAGTAGGTAGTATTCCCTAGTAGCCAGTATAGTAGCCAGTATAGTAGGTAGTATTCCCTAGTAGCCACTATAGCAGGTAGTATTCCCTAGTAGCCAGTATAGCAGGTAGTATTCCCTAGTAGCCAGTATAGCAGGTAGTATTCCCTAGTAGCCAGTATAGCAGGTAGTATTCCCTAGTAGCCAGTATAGTAGGTAGTATTCCCTAGTAGCCAGTATAGCAGGTAGTATTCCCTAGTAGCCAGTATAGCAGGTAGTATTCCCTAGTAGCCAGTATAATAGGTAGTATTCCCTAGTAGCCAGTATAGCAGGTAGTATTCCCTAGTAGCCAGTATAGCAGGTAGTATTCCCTAGTAGCCAGTATAGCAGGTAGTATTCCCTAGTAGCCAGTATAGCAGGTAGTATTCCCTAGTAGCCAGTGTAGCAGGTAGTATTCCCTAGTAGCCAGTATAGCAGGTAGTATTCCCTAGTAGCCAGTATAGTAGGTAGTATTCCCTGGTAGCCAGTATGGCAGGTAGTATTCCCTAGTAGCCAGTATAGTAGGTAGTATTCCCTAGTAGCCAGTATAGTAGTTAGTGTTCCCTAGTAGCCAGTATAGCAGGTAGTATTCCCTAGTAGCCAGTATAGCAGGTAGTATTCCCTAGTAGCCAGTATAGCAGGTAGTATTCCCTAGTTGCCAGTATAGTAGGTAGTATTCCCTAGTAGCCAGTATAGTAGCCAGTGTAGCAGGTAGTATTCCCTAGTAGCCATTATAGCAGGTAGTATTCCCTAGTAGCCAGTATAGCAGGTATTTTTCCCTAGTAGCCAGTATAGCAGGTAGTATTCCCTAGTAGCCAGTATAGCAGGTAGTATTCCCTAGTAGCCAGTATAGTAGGTAGTATTCCCTAGTAGCCAGTATAGCAGGTAGTATTCCCTAGTAGCCAGTATAGCAGGTAGTATTCCCTAGTAGCCAGTATAGTAGGTAGTATTCCCTAGTAGCCAGTATAGTAGTTAGTATTCCCTAGTAGCCAGTATAGCAGGTAGTATTCCCTAGTAGCCAGTATAGCAGGTAGTATTCCCTAGTAGCCAGTATAGCAGGTAGTATTCCCTAGTAGCCAGTATAGCAGGTAGTATTCCCTAGTAGCCAGTATAGTAGTTAGTATTCCCTAGTAGCCAGTATAGCAGGTAGTATTCCCTAGTAGCCAGTATAATAGGTAGTATTCCCTAGTAGCCAGTATAGTAGGTAGTACTCCCTAGTAGCCAGTATAGTAGCCAGTATAGTAGGTAGTATCCCCTAGTAGCCAGTATAGTAGGTAGTATTCCCTAGTAGCCAGTATAGTAGGTAGTATTCCCTAGTAGCCAGTATAGTAGGTAGTATTCCCTAGTAGCCAGTATAGCAGGTAGTATTCCCTAGTAGCCAGTGTAGCAGGTAGTATTCCCTAGTAGCCAGTATAGTAGGTAGTATTCCCTAGTAGCCAGTATAGCAGGTAGTATTCCCTAGTAGCCAGTATAGTAGGTAGTATTCCCTAGTAGCCAGTATAGTAGGTAGTATTCCCTAGTAGCCAGTATAGTAGGTAGTATTCCCTAGTAGCCAGTATAGTAGGTAGTATTCCCTAGTAGCCAGTATAGTAGGTAGTATTCCCTAGTAGCCAGTATAGCAGGTAGTATTCCCTAGTAGCCAGTATAGCAGGTAGTATTCCCTAGTAGCCAGTATAGCAGGTAGTATTCCCTAGTAGCCAGTATAGCAGGTAGTATTCCCTAGTAGCCAGTATAGTAGGTATTATTCCCTAGTAGCCAGTATAGTAGGTAGTATTCCCTAGTAGCCAGTATAGCAGGTAGTATTCCCTAGTAGCCAGTATAGCAGGTAGTATTCCCTAGTAGCCAGTATAGCAGGTAGTATTCCCTAGTAGCCAGTATAGCAGGTAGTATTCCCTAGTAGCCAGTATAGTAGGTATTATTCCCTAGTAGCCAGTATAGTAGGTAGTATTCCCTAGTAGCCAGTATAGTAGGTAGTATTCCCTAGTAGCCAGTATAGCAGGTAGTATTCCCTAGTAGCCAGTATAGCAGGTAGTATTCCCTAGTAGCCAGTATAGTAGGTAGTATTCCCTAGTAGCCAGTATAGTAGCCAGTATAGTAGGTAGTATTCCCTAATAGCCAGTATAGTATGTAGTATTCCCTAGTAGCCAGTATAGTAGTTAGTATTCCCTAGTAGCCAGTATAGTAGCCAGTATAGCAGGTAGTATTCCTTAATAGCCAGTATAGTATGTAGTATTCCCTAGTAGCCGGTATAGTAGTTAGTATTCCCTAGTAGCCAGTATAGTAGGTAGTATTCCCTAGTAGCCAGTATAGCAGGTAGTATTCCCTAGTAGCCAGTATAGCAGGTAGTATTCCCTAGTAGCCAGTATAGTAGGTAGTATTCCCTAGTAGCCAGTATAGCAGGTAGTATTCCCTAGTAGCCAGTATAGTAGGTAGTATTCCCTAGTAGCCAGTATAGTAGCCAGTATAGTAGGTAGTATTCCCTAATAGCCAGTATAGTATGTAGTATTCCCTAGTAGCCAGTATAGTAGTTAGTATTCCCTAGTAGCCAGTATAGT
>NC_048579.1:2770663-2773163 GCF_013265735.2 Oncorhynchus mykiss | reverse complement strand
AATGTAGTAGAGTGAAACATGTCATACCAGGCTTTAATGCAGTAGAGGGAAACATGTTAAACCAGGCTATAGTGCAGTAGAGGGGAACATGTCATACCAGGCTATAATGCAGTAGAGGGAAACCTGTCACACCAGGCTATAATGCAATAGAGGGGGAACATGTCATACCAGGCTATAATGCAATAGAGGGAAACATGTTAAACCAGGCTATAATGCAATAGAGGGAAACATGTTAAACCAGGCTATAATGCAATAGAGGGAAACATGTTAAACCAGGCTATAATGCAGTAGAAGGGAACATGTCATACCAGGCTATAATGTAGTAGAAGGGAACATGTCATACCAGGTGTCACGTTCGTTGTAAGGAGGAGACCAAGGCACAGAGTGGTATGCGTACGTTTTCCTTTAATTAAGAACACTGAACAAAATGACCGTGAAGCTATACAAAACGAGTGCTGACAGGCAACTACACATAGACAAGAACCCACAAATACCCAAGGCAAAATGGCTACCTAAATATGGTCCCCAATCAGAGACAACGATAAACAGCTGTCTCTGATTGGAAACCAATTCAGGACACCATAGACATACATATACTTAGATTTACTAAACTCTAGACTTACAAAGACCCTAGACAATACAAAACAAGCATACCCACCCTCGTCACACCCTGACCTAACCAAAATAATTTAGAAAACTGAGATAACTAAGGTCAGGGCGTGACACCAGGCTATACTGTAGAACAGGGAAACCTGTCATACCAGGCTATTCTTTAGTAGGGGAAAACTGTCATACCAGGCTATTCTGTAGTAGAGGGAAACCTGTCATACCAGGCTATTCTGTAGTAGAGGGAAACCTGTCATACCAGGCTATTCTTTAGTAGAGGGAAACCTGTCATACCAGGCTATACTGTAGTAGAGGGAAACCTGTCATACCAGGCTATTCTTTAGTAGAGGGAAACCTGTCATACCAGGCTATTCTGTAGTAGAGGGAAACCTGTCATACCAGGCTATTCTTTAGTAGAGGGAAACCTGTCATACCAGGCTATACTGTAGTAGAGGGAAACCTGTCATACCAGGCTATTCTTTAGTAGAGGGAAACCTGTCATACCAGGCTATTCTGTAGTAGAGGGAAACCTGTCATACCAGGCTATTCTTTAGTAGGGGAAACCTGTCATACCAGGCTATTCTTTAGTAGAGGGAAACCTGTCATACCAGGCTATTCTTTAGTAGAGGGAAACCTGTCATACCAGGCTATACTTTAGTAGAGGGAAACCTGTCATACCAGGCTATACTATTCATAGTGTGACAGAGAACAGAGCTTTCTCTCTCCCCTTCCTCTGTGAATAATGTAAGGACTGGACTACTGTATGGACTGTTCTACTGTATGGACTGTTCTACTGTATGGACTACTGTATGGACTACTGTATGGACTACTGTATGGTCTACTGTATGGACTGTTCTACTGTATGGACTACTGTATGGACTGTTCTACTGTATGGACTACTGTATGGACTACTGTATGGACTACTGTATTGACTACTGTATGGACTGTTCTACTGTATGGACTACTGTATGGACTACTGTATGGACTGTTCTACTGTATGGACTACTGTATGGACTACTGTATGGACTGTTCTACTGTATGGACTACTGTATGGACTGGACTACTGTATGGACTACTGTATGGACTACTGTATGGACTACTGTATGGACTGTTCTACTGTATGGACTACTGTATGGACTACTGTATGGACTACTGTATGGACTGTTCTACTGTATGGACTACTGTATGGACTACTGTATGGACTGTTCTACTGTATGGACTACTGTATGGACTACTGTATGGACTGTTCTACTGTATGGACTACTGTATGGACTACTGTATGGACTGTTCTACTGTATGGACTACTGTATGGACTGTTCTACTGTATGGACTACTGTATGGACTACTGTATGGACTGTTCTACTGTATGGACTACTGTATGGACTGTTCTACTGTATGGACTGTTCTACTGTATGGACTGTTCTACTGTATGGATTGGACTACTGTATGGACTACTGTATGGACTTTTCTACTGTATGGACTGGACTACTGTATGGACTGTTCTACTGTATGGACTGTTCTACTGTATGGACTGGACTACTGTATGGACTGTTCTACTGTATGGACTGTTCTACTGTATGGACTGGACTACTGTATGGACTGTTCTACTGTGTGGACTGTTCTACTGTATGGACTGGACTACTGTATGGACTGTTCTACTATATGGACTGTTCTACTGTATGGACTGGACTACTGTATGGACTGTTCTACTGTATGGACTGTTCTACTGTATGGACTGGACTACTGTATGGACTGTTCTACTGTATGGACTACTGTATGGACTACTGTATGGACTGTTCTACTGTATGGACTACTGTATGGACTGTTCTACTGTATGGACTGTTCTACTGTATGGACTACTGTATGGACTGTTCTACTATATGGACTGTTCTAC
>NC_048579.1:2713163-2765663 GCF_013265735.2 Oncorhynchus mykiss | reverse complement strand
TAGATATGGTATACTAGATACCCACGGTGCTTTGACAGGACTAGTTAGATATATGGTATACTAGATACCCACGGTGCTTTGACAGGACTAGTTAGATATATGGTATACTAGATACCCACGGTGCTTTGACAGGACTAGTTATAGATATGGTATACTAGATACCCACGGTGCTTTGACAGGACTAGTTAGATATATGGTATACTAGATACCCACGGTGCTTTGACAGGACTAGTTAGATATATGGTATACTAGATACCCACGGTGCTTTGACAGGACTAGTTATAGATATGGTATACTAGATACCCATGGTTAGAGTTGATTCTGCATGGTTACAGGGATAATTCTGCATGGTTACAGGGTTAACTCTGCATGGTTACAGGGTTAATTCTGCATGGTTACAGGGATAATTCTGCATGGTTACAGGGTTAACTCTGCATGGTTATAGGGTTAACTCTGCATGGTTACAGGGTTAATTCTGCATGGTTACAGGGTTAATTCTGCATGGTTACAGGGTTGATTCTGCATGGTTACAGGGATAATTCTGCACGGTTACAGGGTTAATTCTGCATGGTTACAGGGTTAATTCTGCATGGTTACAGGGTTGATTCTGCATGGTTACAGGGATTATTCTGCACGGTTACAGGGTTAATTCTGCATGGTTACAGGGTTAATTCTGCGTCGTTACAAACAGAAACAACTCAAGAGGTTAACAGTTTAGCCATTTATTCCAGGTGGTTAAGGTTAGGGTTCTGCGTTGGCGAAGGCTCCGCAAACCAACGTCCATCATACTATCAATTACCATCAGTAGTCTAAGTGTTGTCGTAGCACAGTGGTCTGAGCAGCTCCCCTCGTCTCCGACCATCACCAGTTCACCCCCAGCGCTAGTTGATTGTTGTGAGCATCTCAAAGTTTCCAGGATTCTTTTTTTTAATTTTTTTTTTTTACAAATGTCTTAAATCAAAGTCTATTTCTAGTGATCAGTCTGAACATTACAGCTTTTACTAATCCTGGTTCTAAATAGAACAACCTGTAAGAACGGAGTCAGTCAGTTGTCACAGTTACAGAACCTTACCACAGTTACAGAACCTTAACACAGTTACAGAACCTTACAGCCTTGTGATGATGAGACTTCCCCATTTCAGCTCTCAGCCTGTTCACCACCCACAAGAGATGCAATTTCATCAATTGAGCTCCCCATCATTAGCTAGAAACTGAAGGAGACCAAGAGCCAGAATGACTGACTGAGACAGTGTGGTGAGTTAGAGCCAGAATGACTGCCTGAGACAGTGTGGGGAGTTTGAGCCAGAATGACTTCCTGAGACAGTGTGGTGAGTTTGAGGCAGAATGATTGACTGAGACAGTGTGGTGAGTTTGAGCCAGAATGACTTCCTAATACAGTGTGGTGAGTAAGTTAGAGACATAATGACTTCCTGAGACAGTGTGGTGAGTTAGTTAGAATAAATGCCTGAGACAGTGTGGTGAGTTAGTTAAAATAAATGCCTGAGACAGTCAGTGTGGTGAGTAAGTTAGAGCCAGAATGACTTCCTGAGACGATGCGGTGAGTTTGAGCCAGAATGACTTCCTGAGACAGTGTGGGGAGTTAGAGCCAGAATGACTTCCTGAGACGATGCGGTGAGTTTGAGCCGTATTAGATCACAGCTCTTCCTGTGACACCATGGGGTGATCTCTCTCTCTCACACACAAGACTCCAACACCATCATTAAGTTTGTCGACGACACCACGTTGGTAAGCTTTATCACTGATGACGATGAGACGGCCTAAAGGGAGGAGGTCAGAGACCTGGTAGTGTGGTGCCAGGACAACAATCTGTCCATCAACATCAGCAAGACAAAGGAACAGATCGTGGACTACAGGAAACGGAACCCCCGAGAGTGGGCTTTAGTGGAGCGGGTCAAGAGCTTCAAGTTACTCGGTATCGTTATCATCACGAAGGATCTATCGTGGTCCAAACACACTAAGACAGTCGTAAATACGGCACGCAAATGAAGTCTTCCCCCTAAAAAGGATGGAAAGATTTGGCATGTGCCCTCAGATCCTCCAAAATGTTCTACAGCTGCACCATTGAGGGCATCTTGGCTGGGTGCATCACCGCCTGGTATGGCAACTGCTCGGCATTCGACAGCATGGCACTACAGAGGGTAGGGATTAAGGCCCAGTACTTTACTGGGGTCGAGCTCCCTTCCATCCAAGGACCTATATACCAGGCGGTGTCAGAGGAAGACATTAATACGCCTGCTGAAAATGTCCACCCAGACAATTCACATTGACCCCCTTTTTATTTACACCGTCTCTCTCGGCTCTATGCACACTGACAATCACACACACACACACGCACACACACACACACACGCACACACACTCATGCACGCACACACACACATACACTCATGCACTCACTCACACACACACACACAGACACACACACACTCATGCACGCACACACACACATACACTCATGCACTCACTCACACACACACACACACAGACACACACACACACACACACACACACACACACACACACACACACACACACAACTGCGGCTTCTCTTATTTACTTTTGCTATTACCTCACAGTTTAAACACTTTAACCTTAATGCCCCTTCCTTGATACATGTGTAAATATTGGACTGTAAATTGTGACTTCCTCTATTATTCTTATGCTAAAATGTTTAAAATGTTTATTATATTCTACTGAGCCATTTACTTTATGGTTGTATTGTTGCAAGCTAGTAGAAGATATGCTGTCTGGAATTCAACTAGAAGGAGACATTCTGTCTGGAATTCAACTAGAAGGAGACATTCTGTCTGGAATTCAACTAGAAGGAGACATTCTGTCTGGAATTCAACTGGAAGGAGACATTCTGTCTGGAATTCAACTAGAAGGAGACATTCTGTCTGGAATTCAACTACAAGGAGACATTCTGTCTGGAATTCAACTACAAGGAGACATTCTGTCTGGAATTCAACTACAAGGAGACATTCTGTCTGGAATTCAACTACAAGGAGACATTCTGTCTGGAATTCAACTACAAGGAGACATTCTGTATGGAATTCAACTACAAGGAGACATTCTGTCTTGAATTCAACTAGAAGGAGACATTCTGTCTGGAATTCAACTAGAAGGAGACATGCTGTCTGGAATTCAACTAGAAGGAGACATGCTGTTTGGAATTCAACTAGAAGGAGACATTCTGTCTGGAATTCAACTAGAAGGAGACAATCTGTCTGGAATTCAACTAGAAGGAGACATTCTGGTATGAGCCATACGGTCTGTTGATTGTGCCTGTTTCCTCGTCTTCCCGGTGTTGACCCTGATCCTGCCTGCTGTCCTGTACCTTGTCCCTACCTTTCTGGATTACTGACCTCTGCCTGCCCTTGACCTGCATTGGTACATTCCGTCACTCATTCACACACATTGTTAAACGATCCATCAGATGAAAATGCCCACGATTCACTTACTTAATCCTATTGACTTGTCAAGGAATTTGGTTACTAAGTAGACAAATACTGTGCATGGTTACTAAGTACTAATTAGTACTAATTAGAACTAATACTAATGTTGTACATGTTTACTAAGTACTAATTAGTTCAAATTAGTACTAATACTAATATTGTACATGTTTACTAAGTACTAATTAGTACAAATTAGTACTAATACTAATATTGTACATGGTTACTGATTACTAATTAGTACTAATACTAATATTGTACATGGTTGCTAAGTACTAATTAGTACTAATACTAATATTGTACATGTTTACTAAGTACTAATTAGTACAAATTAGTACTAATACTAATATTGTACATGGTTACTGATTACTAATTAGTACTAATACTAATATTGTACATGGTTACTACGTACTAATTAGTACTAATACTAATATTGTACATGTTTACTAAGTACTAATTAGTACTAATACTGTACTTGGTGCGCTACTACTGTGTTTTATTCCAGAACCTGATGGAGATGAAGACCATGTATTGTTTCAGTGTAGAGAGGCGCAAAACATTTTCACAACTTCAGTACAAAATCAAAATAAAGGATGTACATTTGTCAATACATTTTCTAATGATCTGTGGCTCGGTTAGGAAACAGGAAGCAAGCATGGGCTTGGAACCATGACAAAAACAAGAGACGTCATCCACAACGGAATCATTATATGGACGGACAAAGTAGGCCTACTAAACACACAGGCGGACAAAAACAACCATACGCCTCAGCCAAGTAGACAGACTAAACAACCATATGGCCTCAGCCAAGTAGGCAGACTAAACAACCATATGACCTCAGCCAAGTAGACAGACTAAACAACCATATGGCCTCAGCCAAGTAGACAGACTAAACAACCATATGACCTCAGCCAAGTAGACAGACTAAACAACCATATGACCTCAGCCATGTAGACAGACTAAACAACCATATGGCCTCAGCCAAGTAGACAGACTAAACAACCATATGACCTCAGCCAAGAAGACCGACTAAACAACCATACGGCCTCAGCCATGTAGACAGACTAAACAACCATACAGCCTCAGTCAAGTAGACAGACTAAACAACCATATGACCTCAGCCATGTAGACAGACTAAACAACCATATGACCTCAGCCAAGTAGACAGACTAAACAACCATATGGCCTCAGCCAAGTAGACAGACTAAACAACCATATGACCTCAGCCAAGTAGACAGACTAAAAAAACCATACAGCCTCAGTCAAGTAGACAGACTAAACATCACAGACTAAACAACCATACGGCCTCAGCCAAGTAGACAGACTAAACAACCATACGGCCTCAGCCATGTAGACAGACTAAACAACCATACAGCCTCAGTCAAGTAGACAGACTAAACAACCATATGACCTCAGCCATGTAGACAGACTAAACAACCATACTGCCTCAGTCAAGTAGACAGACTAAATATCACAGACTAAACAACCATACTGCCTCAGTCAAGTAGACAGACTAAACAACCATACGGCCTCAGTCAAGTAGACAGACTAAACATCACAGACTAAACAACCATACGGCCTCAGCCAAGTAGACAGACTAAACATCACAGACTAAACAACCATACGGCCTCAGCCAAGTAGTCGGGAAATAACTTAATTGAACAACAATGACTATCTCAGGATTTTGATTCATACATGACGTTTGGAGAAGAGGAGACCCCTGTGCCCTGAGACGAGTGACTGTGAGTGAAACAGCCGCACATGTGTCTGTCTGGGGGAAATGAGAGCAGAGGGAGAACGGCTTCTTCTAATCCAGGTTGCAGCAGGCTCAACCGATATCCCTCACGTTTTCTTTCCAGACAGAGAAAAAAACAATAGTTTGTTGCACACAGCGCTTCACACTGTTTGAGTGAAATAGAGCTGCGGCTGAAAATCCCTTTGCTTCCAATGACAAAACATACTGTCATAATCATATTCAGAAAATTCTCCATAGCCGTTACGATACTCGTTTTGTATTCAGGAGCACCCCTAGAGTTCCTTTGATACAAGGGCTGTGTGTGTGTGTGTGTGTGTGTGTGTGTGTGTGTGTGTGTGTGTGTGTTTGAAAGACAGGGCCTGGTTCTCCTCGGAACAGCCTGAAACAGTCACACAGTCCACCAGGATGGTTTTCAATCCCAGCTCCCTCCTCTCCTTCCCACTACCCCCCCCCCCCCCCCCCCCCCCACCCCCAGAAAACAGGGTCAAGTTTTGAACATCAATCATCCAGAGTGGGTGGGGCTCATCAGCAGGTGGCCATTCACAGCGCCATAATATGCAACGCACGGACACACACGCACGGACGCAGACACACACAAAGAAACACACACGACACAAACGCATGCACACACACACACTGGTTTAAAACTGTGTGTCTAGTCTGGTGTGTCTGAAACGTGTCATATGTCTGATATGGCTGTTGAGTGACACACTCATAGAGGAGGGGAGAGGACTGTGGTTCAGATCCGAGAAGGGTCCGTACATGCATCATTTGATGGGATTGTGGTCCACTGTGCTGTCAAACATACACTATAGATTCATCTAGACTTTGATGACCGATTTTATCTGTGTTATTATCACAATCTAACTTGATGGACAGGGGCTGAAGCCAAATAATGATAAAATAGAAGGTGGAATCAATCATAGAGGACTTAGAACCAGAATGTAGAATGTAGAATGTAGAATATAGAACATAGAATTTAGGAAATAGAATATAGAACATAGAATGTGGAATGTAGAATATAGAACGTAAAATGTAGAATGTAGAATGTAGAATATAGAATATAGAATGTAGAATATAGAAAGTAGAATGTTGAATATAGAATTATGAATGTAGAATATAGAATGTGGAATATAGAATACGGAATATAGAATACGGAATATAGAGTATAGAATGTGCAATTCAGAATATGGAATGTTGAATGAGAATGTGGAAAACATAATGTGAAATACAGAATATAAAATACAGAATGCAGAAAATAGAATGTATAAAATGGAATGTAGAATATAGAATGTAGAATATAGAATGTGGAATACAGAATATAGAATGTGGAATACAGAATGTAGAATATAGAATGCAGAACATAGAATGTATAATATAGAATGTAGAATATAGAATGAAGAGTGTAGTATATAAAATGTAGAGGGCAATACAAATAGTCTGGGTAGCCATTTGATTAGCTGTTCAGGAGTCTTCTGACTTGAGGGTAGAAGCTATGAGGGGACTTGAGGGGACTGAGCACGCACCCCTGAGGGGCCCCGTGTTGAGGATCAGCGTGGCGGATGTGTTGTTACCTACCCTAACCACCTGGGGGTGGAGTCAGGAAGTCCAGGATCCATTTTCAGAGGGAGGTGTTCATGAGCTTAGAGAGGGCACTATGGTGTTGATCACTGAGCTGTAGTCAACGAGTAGCTTTCTCACATAGGTGTTCCTTTTGTCCAGATGTGAAAGGGCAGTGTAGAGTGCAATAGAGATTGCATCATCGTGGATCTGTTAGGGCGATATGCAAATTGGAGTGGGTCTAGGGTTTCTGGGACAATGGTGTTGATGTGAGCCATGACCAGCCTTTCAAAGCATTTCATTTAGGCAGGTTACCTTAGTGTTCTTGGGCACAGGGACTATGGTGGTCTGCTGGAAACATGTTGATATTACAGACTCAGTCAGGGAGAGATTGAAAACGTCAGTGAAGACACTTGCCAGTTGGTCAGCGCATGCTCGGAGTACATGTCCTGGTAGTCCGTCTGGCCTTGTGTATGTTGACCTGTTTAAAGGTCTTACTCATATCGGCTACAGAGAGCACAGCCGTCCGGAACAGCTGATGCTCTCATATGTTTTCAGTGTTACCAGCCAGCATAGAAGTTATTTAGCTCATCTGGTAGGCTCACGTCACTGGGCAGCTCTCAGCTGTGATTCCCTTTGTAGTCTGTAATATTTTGCAAGCGTTGCCACATCCGACCAGCGTGTAGTACAATTTGATCTTAGTCCTGTATTGATGCTTGGCTTGTTTGATGCTTCGTCAGAGGGCATAGCAAGATGTATTTTTAGCTTCCAGGTTAGAGTCCCGCCCCTTGAAAGCCCCGCCCCATTCTTCCTTTTAGCTCAGTGTGAATGTTGCCTGTAATCCATGGCTTCTGTCTGGGTTATGTACGTACAATCACCTTAGGACAGTGTCATCGATGTTCTTATTGATAAAGTCAGATGACTGATGTGGTGTAGTCCTCAGAATAATCCTGTAACATATTCCAGTCTGTGATAGCAAAACAGTGCTGTATTTTAGCATCTGCTTCATCTGACCACTTTTTTTATAGAGTCACTGGCACTTCCTGCTTTAATTTTGCTTGTGAATAGGAATCAGGAGGATAGAATTATGGTCAGATTTTCCAAATTGAGGGCGAGGGAGAGCTTTGTACGCATCTCTGTGTGTGGAGTACAGGTGATCTATAATTGTTTTCTCTCTGGTTGCACATTTGACATGCTGATAGAAATGAGGTTAAACTGATTTAAGTTTCCCTGCATTAAAGTCCCTGACCACTAGGAGGGCCTTTCTTAGATATGCACCAGCTGTTGTTTACATAAATGCTCCCCCCCCCCCTCCTTGTCTTACCAGAGGCTGCTCTTCTATCCTACCAATAGAGTGTATAACCCACCAGCTGTACGTTCTTAATGTCGTCGTTTAACTCAGTGAAACGTAAGATATTTCAAGTTTTAATGTCCCGTTGGATAAATGTGCTTTCAGTTCATCTCATGTATTTTCCAGCGATTGAAAGTTAGCTAGCAGGATGGAAGACAAACGGTGCCCACAAAGCTGTGCCAACAGCGGTCCCATCTCCTTACCACTGCTACACCTGGCTATCATTATTTCTCTTCATATGACAGTGATTAAAAATGATTTTCCAGTAGATTGTCGACTTGATATATTATGATGGCTGCTAGCTAAGATTTTAAAAGTATGATGTTGACATGATCAGTATACTGACTGTAGATATAACGTAATTTGACGTCATTTTATCTGTGGCCAATGACCTTGAGCCTTCTTGGATGGGCACTTCTAACTTAACTATATGGCAGCACCCAGAGGGCTAGAATTATCGAGGTATACCCTTAAACTTGGCGGTGACGTAGTGTCCCCATGAGTGACAGAACACTGAGCTAAGCACAACGCTCCTATTTTCTGCTGGCTTGCCACACCACTACAGAAAGCACTGAGCTAGGCTGAAACACATGCATTTTGGAGCTGCCTTACTCAAGAAAACAAAAAAAAGACCATGTTTGTATACGGCTTCAGTAACTCAATGATAAAATTTGTTTTACATTGTTTGTAAACTGATATGTGACACGTATTCATACCAAAATAACATGCGAAACAGGCAATCCCAAAAAAATAAATATATATATATTTTTTTTTCTTACCATTTTTACTGGTCACCACTGGTGAGGTTAGGACGTGCAGCTCAGTTTACACCTCAATTTGTGGTCAGAGTGCACATAGCCTGTCTTCTCTTGAGAGCCAGGTCTGCCTACGGTGGTCTTTCTCAATAGCACGGCTATGCTCACTGGATCTGTACATAGTCAAAGACTTCCTCAAGTTTGGGTCAGTCACAGTGGGCAGGTAGTCTGCCACTGTGTATTCTCTGTTTAAGGCCAAAAATGATCCTAGTTTAGTTGTGAATTTTTCCAATGTGTCAAGTATTATCTTTTTGTCTTCTCATGATTTGGTTGGGTCTAATTGTGCTGCTGTCCTGGGGCTCTGTGGGGTCTGTTTGTGTTTCTTTATGGAACAAAAGGATTTAACATTCATTTAACATTTATAGAATTGGGAGTCTTGTGAGTGCAAACATCCGAAGATCATCAAAGGTAAGCGATTCGTTTTATTGCTTTTCTGACCTTCGTGACCAATCTACTTGGCTGCTAGATGTTTGTAATGTTTTGTCTGCTGAGAGAGATGTCCTTACATAAACGCTTGGTATGCTTTCGCCGAAACGCTTTTTTAAAATCTGATACGCCAGGTGGATTAACAACAAGCTAAGCTGTGTTTTGCTATATTGCACTTGTGATTTCATGAAAATTAAATATTTTTAGTAATTTAATTTGTATTAGGCCTCTGCAATTCAGAGGATGTTGATAAAAATGATCCCGCTAATGGGATGGGTGAGCCAATAAGTTAATGTATAGTAGTCGTATGTCTGTAGTATTTAATGTATAGTAGTGGTATGTCTGTAGTATTTCATGTATAGTAGTGGTATGTTTGTAGTATTTCATGTATAGTAGTGGTATGTCTGTAGTATTTTATGTATAGTAGTGGTATGTCTGTAGTATTTCATGTATAGTAGTGGTATGTTTGTAGTATTTCATGTATAGTAGTGGTATGTCTGTAGTATTTTATGTATAGTAGTGGCATGTCTGTAGTATTTCATGTATAGTAGTGGCATGTCTGTAGTATTTCATGTATAGTAGTGGTATGTCTGTAGTATTTTATGTATAGTAGTGGCATGTCTGTAGTATTTCATGTATAGTAGTGGCATGTCTGTAGTATTTCATGTATAGTAGTGGCATGTCTGTAGTATTTCATGTATAGTGCTGATACGTCTGTAGTATTGCATGTATTTCATGTATAGTAGTGGTATGTTGTCATGAGAATTTTCAATCCCAATGATAATAACAATCAAATCAATAGCTTTGACCAATCCCAGAGGTTTGTAAGACCATCGGTTTAATAATAATTAGTCAAAGACTCAGCCTTTGCAAAACGTTAGAACAGTTTATTCAGAGAACGTTCTGGAGGTACACAATACACAGACATCCATTTTTATAGCTGCGCACATACTTCCACACAAACAATAGATACCATACCCACATACTTCCACACAAACAATAGACACCATACGCACATACTTCCACACAAACAATAGACACCATACGCACATACTTCCACACAAACAATAGATACCATACGCACATACTTCCACACAAACAGCAGACATCCTACGCACATACTTCCACACAAACAATAGATACCATACGCACATACTTCCACACAAACAATAGACACCATACGCACATACTTCCACACAAACAATAGACACCATACGCACATACTTCCACACAAACAATAGATACCATACGCACATACTTCCACACAAACAGCAGACATCCTACGCACATACTTCCACACAAACAATAGATACCATACCCACATACTTCCACACAAACAATAGACACCATACGCACATACTTCCACACAAACAATAGATACCATACGCACATACTTCCACACAAACAGCAGACATCCTACGCACATACTTCCACACAAACAATAGATACCATACGCACATACTTCCACACAAACAGCAGACATCCTACGCACATACTTCCACACAAACAATAGATACCATACGCACATACTTCCACACAAACAGCAGACATCCTACGCACATACTTCTACACAAACAATAGATACCATACGCACATACTTCCACACAAACAGCAGACATCCTACGCACATACTTCCACACAAACAATAGATACCATACCCACATACTTCCACACAAACAATAGACACCATACGCACATACTTCCACACAAACAATAGACACCATACGCACATACTTCCACACAAACAATAGATACCATACGCACATACTTCCACACAAACAGCAGACATCCTACGCACATACTTCCACACAAACAATAGATACCATACGCACATACTTCCACACAAACAGCAGACATCCTACGCACATACTTCCACACAAACAATAGATACCATACGCACATACTTCCACACAAACAGCAGACATCCTACGCACATACTTCCACACAAACAATAGATACCATACGCACATACTTCCACACAAACAGCAGACATCCTACGCACATACTTCCACACAAACAATAGATACCATACGCACATACTTCCACACAAACAATAGATACCATACGCACATACTTCCACACAAACAATAGATACCATACGCACACACTTCCACACAAACAATAGATACCATACGCACATACTTCCACACAAACAATAGATACCATACGCACATACTTCCACACAAACAATAGACACCATATGCACATACTTCCACACAAACAATAGATACCATACGCACATACTTCCACACAAACAATAGATACCATACGCACATACTTCCACACAAACAATAGATACCATACGCACATACTTCCACACAAACAATAGATACCATACGCACATACTTCCACACAAACAATAGATACCATACGCACATACTTCCACACAAACAGCAGACATCCTACGCACATACTTCCACACAAACAATAGATACCATACGCACATACTTCCACACAAACAGCAGACATCCTACGCACATACTTCCACACAAACAATAGATACCATACGCACATACTTCCACACAAACAGCAGACATCCTACGCACATACTTCCACACATTCAATAGATACCATACCCACATACTTCCACACAAACAATAGACACCATACGCACATACTTCCACACAAACAATAGACACCATACGCACATACTTCCACACAAACAATAGATACCATACGCACATACTTCCACACAAACAATAGATACCATACGCACATACTTCCACACAAACAGCAGACATCCTACGCACATACTTCCACACAAACAGCAGACATCCTACGCACATACTTCCACACAAACAATAGATACCATACGCACATACTTCCACACAAACAGCAGACATCCTACGCACATACTTCCACACAAACAATAGATACCATACGCACATACTTCCACACAAACAGCAGACATCCTACGCACATACTTCCACACAAACAATAGATACCATACGCACATACTTCCACACAAACAGCAGACATCCTACGCACATACTTCCACACAAACAATAGATACCATACGCACATACTTCCACACAAACAGCAGACATCGTACGCACATACTTCCACACAAACAATAGATACCATACGCACATACTTCCACACAAACAATAGATACCATACGCACATACTTCCACACAAACAATAGATACCATACGCACATACTTCCACACAAACAATAGATACCATACGCACATACTTCCACACAAACAATAGATACCATACGCACATACTTCCACACAAACAGCAGACATCCTACGCACATACTTCCACACAAACAATAGATACCATACCCACATACTTCCACACAAACAATAGACACCATACGCACATACTTCCACACAAACAATAGACACCATACGCACATACTTCCACACAAACAATAGATACCATACGCACATACTTCCACACAAACAGCAGACATCCTACGCACATACTTCCACACAAACAATAGATACCATACGCACATACTTCCACACAAACAGCAGACATCCTACGCACATACTTCCACACAAACAATAGATACCATACGCACATACTTCCACACAAACAGCAGACATCCTACGCACATACTTCCACACAAACAATAGATACCATACGCACATACTTCCAAACAAACAGCAGACATCCTACGCACATACTTCCACACAAACAATAGATACCATACGCACATACTTCCACACAAACAATAGATACCATACGCACATACTTCCACACAAACAATAGATACCATACGCACATACTTCCACACAAACAATAGATACCATACGCACATACTTCCACACAAACAATAGATACCATACGCACATACTTCCACACAAACAATAGACACCATACGCACATACTTCCACACAAACAATAGATACCATACGCACATACTTCCACACAAACAATAGATACCATACGCACATACTTCCACACAAACAATAGATACCATACGCACATACTTCCACACAAACAATAGATACCATACGCACATACTTCCACACAAACAATAGATACCATACGCACATACTTCCACACAAACAGCAGACATCCTACGCACATACTTCCACACAAACAATAGATACCATACGCACATACTTCCACACAAACAGCAGACATCCTACGCACATACTTCCACACAAACAATAGATACCATACGCACATACTTCCACACAAACAATAGACACCATACGCACATACTTCCACACAAACAATAGACACCATACGCACATACTTCCACACAAACAATAGATACCATACGCACATACTTCCACACAAACAGCAGACATCCTACGCACATACTTCCACACAAACAATAGATACCATACCCACATACTTCCACACAAACAATAGACACCATACGCACATACTTCCACACAAACAATAGATACCATACGCACATACTTCCACACAAACAGCAGACATCCTACGCACATACTTCCACACAAACAATAGATACCATACGCACATACTTCCACACAAACAGCAGACATCCTACGCACATACTTCCACACAAACAATAGATACCATACGCACATACTTCCACACAAACAGCAGACATCCTACGCACATACTTCCACACAAACAATAGATACCATACGCACATACTTCCACACAAACAGCAGACATCCTACGCACATACTTCCACACAAACAATAGATACCATACCCACATACTTCCACACAAACAATAGACACCATACGCACATACTTCCACACAAACAATAGACACCATACGCACATACTTCCACACAAACAATAGATACCATACGCACATACTTCCACACAAACAGCAGACATCCTACGCACATACTTCCACACAAACAATAGATACCATACGCACATACTTCCACACAAACAGCAGACATCCTACGCACATACTTCCACACAAACAATAGATACCATACGCACATACTTCCACACAAACAGCAGACATCCTACGCACATACTTCCACACAAACAATAGATACCATACGCACATACTTCCACACAAACAGCAGACATCCTACGCACATACTTCCACACAAACAATAGATACCATACGCACATACTTCCACACAAACAATAGATACCATACGCACATACTTCCACACAAACAATAGATACCATACGCACACACTTCCACACAAACAATAGATACCATACGCACATACTTCCACACAAACAATAGATACCATACGCACATACTTCCACACAAACAATAGACACCATATGCACATACTTCCACACAAACAATAGATACCATACGCACATACTTCCACACAAACAATAGATACCATACGCACATACTTCCACACAAACAATAGATACCATACGCACATACTTCCACACAAACAATAGATACCATACGCACATACTTCCACACAAACAATAGATACCATACGCACATACTTCCACACAAACAGCAGACATCCTACGCACATACTTCCACACAAACAATAGATACCATACGCACATACTTCCACACAAACAGCAGACATCCTACGCACATACTTCCACACAAACAATAGATACCATACGCACATACTTCCACACAAACAGCAGACATCCTACGCACATACTTCCACACATTCAATAGATACCATACCCACATACTTCCACACAAACAATAGACACCATACGCACATACTTCCACACAAACAATAGACACCATACGCACATACTTCCACACAAACAATAGATACCATACGCACATACTTCCACACAAACAATAGATACCATACGCACATACTTCCACACAAACAGCAGACATCCTACGCACATACTTCCACACAAACAGCAGACATCCTACGCACATACTTCCACACAAACAATAGATACCATACGCACATACTTCCACACAAACAGCAGACATCCTACGCACATACTTCCACACAAACAATAGATACCATACGCACATACTTCCACACAAACAGCAGACATCCTACGCACATACTTCCACACAAACAATAGATACCATACGCACATACTTCCACACAAACAGCAGACATCCTACGCACATACTTCCACACAAACAATAGATACCATACGCACATACTTCCACACAAACAGCAGACATCGTACGCACATACTTCCACACAAACAATAGATACCATACGCACATACTTCCACACAAACAATAGATACCATACGCACATACTTCCACACAAACAATAGATACCATACGCACATACTTCCACACAAACAATAGATACCATACGCACATACTTCCACACAAACAATAGATACCATACGCACATACTTCCACACAAACAGCAGACATCCTACGCACATACTTCCACACAAACAATAGATACCATACCCACATACTTCCACACAAACAATAGACACCATACGCACATACTTCCACACAAACAATAGACACCATACGCACATACTTCCACACAAACAATAGATACCATACGCACATACTTCCACACAAACAGCAGACATCCTACGCACATACTTCCACACAAACAATAGATACCATACGCACATACTTCCACACAAACAGCAGACATCCTACGCACATACTTCCACACAAACAATAGATACCATACGCACATACTTCCACACAAACAGCAGACATCCTACGCACATACTTCCACACAAACAATAGATACCATACGCACATACTTCCACACAAACAGCAGACATCCTACGCACATACTTCCACACAAACAATAGATACCATACGCACATACTTCCACACAAACAATAGATACCATACGCACATACTTCCACACAAACAATAGATACCATACGCACATACTTCCACACAAACAATAGATACCATACGCACATACTTCCACACAAACAATAGATACCATACGCACATACTTCCACACAAACAATAGACACCATACGCACATACTTCCACACAAACAATAGATACCATACGCACATACTTCCACACAAACAATAGATACCATACGCACATACTTCCACACAAACAATAGATACCATACGCACATACTTCCACACAAACAATAGATACCATACGCACATACTTCCACACAAACAATAGATACCATACGCACATACTTCCACACAAACAGCAGACATCCTACGCACATACTTCCACACAAACAATAGATACCATACGCACATACTTCCACACAAACAGCAGACATCCTACGCACATACTTCCACACAAACAATAGATACCATACGCACATACTTCCACACAAACAGCAGACATCCTACGCACATACTTCCACACAAACAATAGATACCATACGCACATACTTCCACACAAACAATAGATACCATACGCACATACTTCCACACAAACAATAGATACCATACGCACATACTTCCACACAAACAGCAGACATCCTACGCACATACTTCCACACAAACAATAGATACCATACGCACATACTTCCACACAAACAGCAGACATCCTATGCACATACTTCCACACAAACAATAGATACCATACGCACATACTTCCACACAAACAATAGACACCATACGCACATACTTCCACACAAACAGCAGACATCCTACGCACATACTTCCACACAAACAATAGATACCATACGCACATACTTCCACACAAACAATAGATACCATACGCACATACTTCCACACAAACAATAGACACCATACGCACATACTTCCACACAAACAGCAGATATCCTACGCACATACATACACACCAAACACATTGTTTGTTCTTTGTGATGTCATAGAAGGCCCTTCTTGCCTTGTCTCTCAGATCGTTCACAGCTTTGTGGAAGTAACATGAGCTGACGTTTAGGCCGAGGTATGATTCGTTGTCTGTGTGCTCTAGGGCAACGGTGTCTAGATGGAATTTGTATTTGTGGTCCTGGCAACTGGACCTATTTTGGAATACCATTATATTTGTCTTACTGAGATTTACTGTCTCTCTCTCTCGCACGCACGCACGCACACACACACACCAACACCTCCCCACACCCTCCCAGAGTGTGGTGTTGTTGTTTTAGCCGGGGTAGAGTAAAGAGGTGATGGTGTGGAACTGGCCTGTGTGCTTTAGTGCGGGTCAACCCCAGGCCGGACCAGGGGCAGCCAATCCCTGGCCCTCCCTGGCTGGCCTCCCAGCTTGCCTCTAGTCCTGGACCATGCTCAACGTCCACCTGCTGAGAAGGCTTCACATAGATACATTGTTCCTGGTCTGTGATCCCACTGAGAGTGAGCAGGGAAGTATGTTAAAGTCAACACTGTAGCATCACACTTCTCTTTGTAGCAGGTCTATGAGGGTGACCTCCAGGAGAGGGTAGGAGGAGGCTACGCTACACAGCTACTCACTGCAGGTCATGTAGGTTAGGCTACACAGCTACTCACTGCAGGTCATGTAGTTTAGGCTACGCTACACAGCTACTCACTGCAGATCATGTAGGCTAGGCTACGCTACATAACACTGCAGGTCATGTAGTTTAGGCTACGCTACACAGCTACTCACTGCAGGTCATGTAGTTTAGGCTACGTTACATAACACTGCAGGTCATGTAGTTTAGGCTACGCTACACACTGCAGGTCATGTAGTTTAGGCTACACTACACAGCTACTTACTGCAGGTCATGTAGGCTAGGCTACGCTACATAACACTGCAGGTCATGTAGTTTAGGCTACGCTACACACTGCAGGTCATGTAGTTTAGGCTACGCTACACAGCTACTTACTGCAGGTCATGTAGGCTAGGCTACGCTACATAACACTGTAGGTCATGTAGTTTAGACTACGATACACACTGCAGGTCATGTAGTTTAGGCTACGCTACACAGCTACTCACTGCAGGTCATGTGGTCCACAGCAGTATATGGACCAGGGGTAAGACTAGGAGAGTGTTGTTTTTTCCACTTGTTTCAGGTGCGGGCCAACTTGATGATTAACCTTTATTGAACTAGGCAAGTCAGTTAAGAACAAATTCTTATTTTCAATGACGGCCTAGGAACAGTAGGTTAACTGCCTGTTCAGGGGCAGAACGACAGATTTGTACCTTGTCAGCTCGGGGTTTGAACTTGATGATTAACAAATGGAAAACTTCAGACATTTCCTTGAACGAAAACACGTACTGCTTTCATTTAGAGAATCTAACAAAGCAATACATGTAGGCTGTTGGGGTTGGGTATGAGCCAATCGGTTCCTCTTGTTTCGGGTGGTCCTACTCTCCACTGGTTTCAGTGTGTGTGTTGATGGCCTGCTGTTAGGTAGTGGTGTCCCTGTCTTGGCGCTCTGAGGTTCTGTATTACCAGTCACTGCTGGCTGCTACTGTATCACAACCACGCTTTATAGGGAGCCATTTGGGACACATATTCTGTGTCCTTCTCGTCGAATGGTTCCCTGAACCCCATTGATACTGCTGGGATGGAAGGTGGTTAGAACCTCACCGTTTACATGTTTGAGGGAGGGAGGGAGGGAGGGAGAAATAATCTGGTGAGTTGTGTTAGAAAGTCTGACCACTACTTTGGCATCTCATCACGAAGGCAAGTCATTTATTATAAATGTTCAATTAGTTTCAGAGAGAGAGGGAGATGGATAATATATGTACACATCCTAATACAAAAAAGGAAATTCCAGGTGACACAGAGGTGTCTCAATCTGTGTCTCAATCTGTGGATGTGTAAATGAGAGAGGTGGAGGGACAGAGAGAGAGGAGGGGGAGTAAACAATAGAGAGGGAGGAAGAGAGAAAGAGATGGGGAGAAAGAGAGAGAGGGCGAAGAGAGGGAACAAGAGAGAGGAGAGAGAGAATGCAGAGAAACATTAAATCCAAATGAAACTTGAAAAGTAATTTACTAAAAAAAAAAGTGTGGTGTGCTTGCGAGCTTGTTTTGAAGCATTAGCTTGTGAAATTAGTTATAGTATTAACAACGAGTGCAGACGTAATGATAGTGACTGGTTATAGTCAAAAGTAGGTAGATGGAATGATTGATTTGGTTCTCATTAAAACACATGTTAATGTATGCAGATTTATTTTTAAATTATACAAATTAAACCTGACATCAATCTAGTAGGGACAATCTGAATACCTCAACATGGGTTTGGAGTTGTTAAACGGTGACAGAGGAGAATATATATATATATATATTTACCATTTATGTCTTTTGCCCATGTTTTGCTTTGAAATGCATTAGAAGGTCGTTTCCATATTGCTATACACATATACATGCAACATGCAACAATTTCAAAGATATTTACTGAGTTACATTTCATATGAGGAAATAGGTCAATTGAAATATATCTATTAGGCACTAATATAGAAATTTCACACTACTGGGAATACAGATATGAAGCTGTTGGTCCCAGATACCTTTAAAACAAATAAAATGTCGGAGCATAGATCAGAAAACCAGTCCGTTGGTGTGAATCATGTGTCTCCTTCGAGTAGAGTTGATCAGGCTGTTGATTGTGACCTGTGGAGTGTTGTCCCACTCCTCTTCCATGGCCTTGCGAAGCTGCTGACTATTGGCGGCGTCTGGAACACGCTGTCGTACACGTCGATCCAGAGCATCCCAAAAAAATTTCACTGGGTGGCATGTCTGGTGAATATGCAGGATATGGAATTGTGTACAGATCCTTGAGGCTGTGTGTAATGCACATGGGGCTGTGCATTATCATGCTGAAACATGAGGTGATGGTGGTGGATGAATGGCACCACAATGGACTTCAGGATCTCGTCACGGTATCTCTGTGCATTCAAATTGTCATCGATAAAATTCGATTGTGTTCGTTGTCCGTAGCTTATGCCTGCCCATACCATAACCCCACCACCACGGGGCACTCTGTTCACAACGTTGACATCAGCAAACCACTCCCCCACACAACACTATACACACTGTCTGCGGATGTGAGGCTGGTCAGAAGTACTGCCAAATATTCTCAAACTACGTTGGAGGCGGCTTATGGTAGAGGAGATTAACATTCAAATCTCTGGCAACAGATCTGGTGGATATTCCTGCAGTCAGCATGCCATTTGCACGCTCCCTCAAATCTTGAGACATCTGTGGCATTGTGTCGTGTGACAAAACTGCACATTTTAAAGAGGCCTTTCATTGTCCCCCCAGCACAAGGTGCACCTGTGTAATGATCATGCTGTTTAATCAGCTGCTTGATATGTCACACCTGTCAGGTGGATGGATTCTCTTCTCAAAAGTGAAATGCATTTGAGGGCAATAAGCTTTTTGTTTGTATGGAACATTTGAGATCTTTTAATTTCAGCTCGTGTAAAATTGGACCAACACTTTACATGTTGCATCCGTGTTTTTGTGTGGTTAAAAAAAGTATAAATACATAAAAATATCATCTAAAAAAATATCAAGCCATCCGGACATTTTGAAGTTTGTTTCGTGTTAAATCGTTAGAGTGAGCGCACATGATTTACAGTGAGCAGCTGTGTACCTCATGTAGGTTAGACTACGCCACACTAGCTAGACTAGTAGCATAGCATAACATAATACTATTAAGGTTAGGCTAAGCTACACAGCTGTCCACTGCAGATCATGTAGGTTAGGCTACGCTACACAGCTACTAGCTAGGCTATTAGCATAGCATCATGTAATACTATTAATAATAACATTAGGAGTTAAATCTGGAGTAGCCTTCAGCAAGCACACCTAATGAATCATTATTTTCAGGTCTTCAATAACTTACAATACCAAAACAATAAAGAAGGTTAATATGGACTTTGGTTTTCTCAGAACTGAAAAAAAAACAAAGAAATGTAACATCAAAAACATCAAAAACATAAAAATAAGTTTCTGAAAAATGATTTGACAATGAATGTAAAACAATTAGAAAACACCTAAGACAAATGTAATACATATGTAGCAAAACATGAAACACAATTGTTATGTCTGTCGTTAGATGAATGAGACTAAAACGCAGTGTGGAAAGTGTTCATGATTTATAATACTGACCTCCGACAAAACAACAAAATACAAAACCGAATGTAAAGTTCTGCAGGGCTAGACAGCAACTGTGCAAAAACAAGATCCCACAAACTAAGGTGGGAGAAAGGGCTGCCTAAGTATGATCCCCAATCAGAGACAACAATAGACAGCTAGCCAACAAAGAAATAGAAAAACTAGAATGCCCAACCAAATCACACCCTGACCTAACCAAATAGAGAAATAAAAGGTCAGGGCGTGACAACAATACATTTTATTATAACAATAAGACACCTGATGAAATTGAAAAAGTGATCGACCAACTTCAGTTCTGGGACGTGGAAAAATGTAATCATAACAACGCCACACGGACTAGATGAAGGAATTTGGAAAAAAAAATATGTTGATAATCTATACAAAATATTCCATGAAAAAATATATAACCTAATCAATTAGACATTTTAAAAAAGTAAATAAAACAACCGAAATCCATTAGATTACCCAATAACCCAAGAAGAACTACATTGAACGTCTCCGTAGCCGTAGCTTACTCACACTCTCCGAAGCTGATGTGAGTAAGACCTTTAAACAGGTCAACATTCACAAGGCTGCGGGGCCAGATGGATTACCAGGACGTGTATTCGCTGACCAACTGGCAGGTGTCTTCACTGACATTTTCAACATGTCCCTGATTGAGTCTGTAATACCAACATGCTTCATGCAGACCACCATAGTCCCTGTGCCCAAGAACACAAAGGCAACCTGCCTAAATGACTACAGACCCGTAGCACTCACGTCTGTAGCCATGAAGTGCTTTGAAAGGCTGGTAATGGCTCAAATCAACACCATTATCCCAGAAACCCTAGACCCACTCCAATTTGCATACCGCCCAAACAGATCCACAGATGATGCAATCTCTATTGCTCTCCACACTGCCCTTTCCCACCTGGACAAAATGAACACCTATGTGAGAATGCTATTCATTGAATACAGCTCAGGGTTTAACACCATACTACCCTCAAAGCTCATCACTAAGCTAAGGACCCTGGGACTAAACACCTCCCTCTGCAACTTGATCCTGGACTTCCTGACAGGCCACCCCCAGGTGGTGAGGGTAGGTAGCAACACATCTGCCACGCTGATCCTCAACACTGGAGCTCCCCAGGGGTGCATGCTCAGTCCCCTACTGTACTCCCTGTTCACTCACGACTGCATGGCCAGGCACGACTCCAACACCATGATTAAGCGGTTAATGATGGTGGTGGAAGCAGTATTACTAGTAATGATGATGGAAGTTGGTAGTACTGATGGATGACAGCTAGTTAGTCATACATTTAATTTAGTTTTAGTAGGTAGAGATATTAGAGGTAGACATGATACTAGTGGTAATGGTGGTAGTAGAGATATTAGAGGTATAAATACTACTGGTGGTAATGGTAGTAGGTAGATATAATAGTGGTATAAATGATACTACTGGTAATGATGGTAGAGATATTAGAGGTAGACATGATACTAGTGGTAATGGTGGTAGTAGAGATATTAGAGGTATAAATTATAATAGTGGTAATGGTGGTAGTAGAGAGAGGTATAAATACTACTAGTGGTAATGTTGGTAGAGATATTAGAGGTAGACATGATACTAGTGGTAATGGTAGTAGTAGAGATATTAGATGTATGCATGATACTAGTGGTAATGGTGGTAGTAGAGATATTAGAGGTATAAATGATACTAGTGGTAATAGTGGTAGTAGAGAGAGGTATAAATACTACTAGTGGTAATGTTGGTAGAGATATTAGAGGTAGACATGATACTAGTGGTAATGGTAGTAGAGATATTAGGGGTACAAATGATACTAGTGGTAATGGTAGTAGAGATAGAAGTTTAAATGATACTAGTGGTAATGGTAGTAGAGATATTAGATATTAGTGGTAGAAATGTTACTAGTGGTAATGGTTGTAGTAGAGATATTAGTGGTAGACATGCTACCTAATTTCCTTATTGTTGTCTCTCTCTTAGAAAAATGATCATTGTACAACGTAAAACACAAAATAATGCATGCAGAATTAAGCCAATACCCGCTAATTATGAAAAACCAGAAAGGAGCTGTTCAATTCTAACACTACCTAAAAGGAAGCGATTCCCAAACCTTCCATAACAAAGCCATCACCTACAGAGAGATGAACCTGGAGAAGAGTCCCCTAAGCAAGCTGGTCCTGGGGCTCTGTTCACAAACACACCCCACAGAGCCTCAGGAAAGCAACACAATTAGAACCAACCAAATCATGTAATTATCTTTTTGTTTTCTCTTGACACATTCACAAAAAAAACAGAGCAAACTAGAGTGATATTTGGCCCTAAACACAGAGCTGGAAAGAGAGAGAGAGAGAGAGAGAGAGAGAGAGAGATTACACAAGGAGAGGTTTACACATCCTAATACACAGGGAAATTCCAGGTGAAACAGAGTTGATTCGCTCAATATTTGGATCCATCTGTGTGTTGTAATATGTGTAAATGTTTCCAGGCAGGCTGATGTCTGGTAGAGCTGATGATGGGTGACTCAGGGCCATTACATACAGACACATACGACTGTCCGTTAAGGGGGAGATGGGAAGAAAGACATTGGAAACACTGGAAATGAGAAAACATAATTATCTCACAAGCCATGCATAGTGAATACATACACAATGATGTAATGGGGTGAGAGATGGAGCAAGAGAGACAGAGAGATAGTGTGAGTTAGAGATAGCGATGGAGAGATGGAGTGAGTGAGACAGAGAGATAGAGAGATAGTGTGAGTTAGAGAGAGCGATGGAGAGATAGTGTGAGTTAGAGAGAGCGATGGAGATGGAGTGAGAGATTGCTAGAGGAATGAACGGACTGTTTAAGTCAAGAAATGAAAGAAGTCAATCAAGGTAGAATTACTTTTACACAATCAAATTGATGACCGGTCCTCTGCAGGCATATCAGTGATGAAATGTGTATCTTGTGAGCCGTGAGACCATTGTTGGAGGTAATATCAGGCGTATGCTTTGTCTCTGACAGAGCAATGGGGCTGGAAACAGGAGAATATTAAGGTGACAAAACAATTCATGAATTACTACCACTGATACTAACGTTCGTACACAGAGCAAAGTACAACTATTTTATTTGAGTTTATCTTATTTAAAAATCTAAAGGGAGAGTGATGTGGCTAATATTTCTTCCTATTCATAAAAATTGACAATAACTGTTCATTAGGTCAAACTATTTGATTTTATAAAGAAAGTTTAACATGAAAACGTGTTGTGTTTTGTGATTGTCATTTTGCCTATGATGAGCAGGCAGACTGGAGAGAAAGAGCGATCACAAGTATTAGATGAACCTCCGTTCACACACGCCATTAAGTTGGCATGAGGGTGGTAGGCGTGATCGCCGACAACAATGCCTATAGGGAGGAGGTCTGAGACCTAGCAGTGTGGTGCCAGGACAACAACCTTTCTCCTAATGTGTGCAAGACAAAGGAGATGATTGTGGACTACAGGAAAAGGAGTACAGAACACACCCCCATTCTCATTGACGAGGTTGTAGTGGAGCAGGTAGAGAGTTTCAAGTTCCTTGGTGTCAACATCACCAACAAACTAACATGGTCCACCTGTCATCCATGACCTCTATATCCGGTGGTGTCAGACAAAAGCCATGAAATTTGTCAAAGACCCCATCCACCCAAGTCATAGACCGTTCTCTTTGCTACCGCACGGCAAGCAGTACAGATGCCCCCAATCTGGAACCAACAGGACTCTAAACAACTTCTACCCCCATAAGGCTGCTGAACAGTTCATCAAATGACTCTCTGGACAATTTACATGAACCCCCTTATTTTATTACTATTTATTATGATTTTTTTGCACTGACTGTCTTGCAAAGGCTTGATGTACGTACACTCACTGGACTCTAACCACACACACACATTCTTCACTGACCCTCCAACACACACACACACACACACACACACATTCTCCAACACACACAAACACACACACACATTCTTCACTGACCCTCCAACACACACACACACACACACACACACACATTTTACTTTTTTGGGCGGGTTGACAAACACACATAACATTGAAATTCAGCTTAAGTTTACAAAGGGTTATGTAAAATGTATACTGGCCTGGGTCAAGATCTGTCAGGAAAGTGAGTAATGCGCACATCAGTTCAATAGCGGGATATTTTCTCTCTTACATTTGGGCAAATCCAGTATCACTCATTTTATATTTCGTTAAGGTTGTTCTTTGTTTGGGGTCTTCTAGACAGTTTAAGTATTCAGCTAAAGTGAAGTCTCTTTACCAGTTCGGAAGCGTTCCACCTTTTTCTGACCTTACACCCAACTCCACCAATAGTTGATTCATGTGTTCTTATTATTCACCTCCAGCTGTGTAAGTTTAGACCACGGGGACAGTCGTGTTAAGAGGTCACTCTCTGTGTCACGCCCTGGTCTTAGTATTTTGTGTTTTCTTTATTATTTTGGTAAGTCCAGGGTGTGACATGGGTTATTTATTGTGGTGTGTTTTGTATAGGTTTTTTTTGTAGGTAATGGGATTGTGGTGTAGTATAGTAGTCTAGGAAAGTCTATGGTTGCCTGGAGTGGTTCTCAAGAGGTCACTCTCTGGGCAGAGAGTCCATAAATGCTTTTTTTGTTTGTATGAACCCTTCATGTGATTGGTCTAGGTGAACTCAGAATTTGCATGCCTTTTTTTCAATGGGCAGTAGAAGAGGAAGTCAGCTTCTATGTAATGTACATGTTTTTGAAAATTCAAGATGCACTTTTTCTGTGAGGGTTTTTGTCCTATGTGACGTGTGTTTTCACTGTAATAATGGGCTCCATATTTCACTGTTATAATGGGCTCCATATTTCACTGTAATAATGGGCTCCATATTTCACTGTAATAGTGGGCCCCAAATTTCACTGTTATAGTGGGCTCCATATTTCACTGTTATAGTGGGCCCCATATTTCACTGTTATAGTGGGCTCCATATTTCACTGTTATAATGGGCCCCATATTTCACTGTTATAGTGGGCTCCATATTTCACTGTTATAATGGGCCCCATATTTCACTGTTATAGTGGGCTCCATATTTCACTGTAATAATGGGCCCCATATTTCACTGTTATAGTGGGCTCCATATTTCAGTGTAATAATGGGCCCCATATTTCACTGTTATAGTGGGCTCCATATTTCACTGTTATAATGGGCCCCATATTCCACTGTAATAATGGGCTCCATATTTCACTGTTATAGTGGGCTCCATATTTCACTGTTATAATGGGCTCCATATTTCACTGTTATAATGGGCTCCATATCTCACTGTAATAATGGGCCCCATATTTCACTGTTATAGTGGGCTCCATATTTCACTGTTATAATGGGCCCCATATTTCACTGTTATAGTGGGCTCCATATTTCACTGTAATAATGGGCCCCATATTTCAGTGTAATAATGGGCCCCATATTTCAGTGTAATAATGGGCCCCATATTTCACTGTTATAGTGGGCTCCATATTTCACTGTTATAATGGGCCCCATATTTCACTGTTATAGTGGGCTCCATATTTCACTGTAATAATGGGCTCCATATTTCACTGTTATAGTGGGCTCCATATTTCACTGTAATAATGGGCCCCATATTTCACTGTAATAGTGGGCTCCATATTTCACTGTAATAATGGGCTCCATATTTCGATGTTATAATGGGCCCCAAATTTCACTGTTATAGTGGGCCCCATATTTCACTGTAATAATGGGCCCCAAATTTCACTGTAATAATGGGCCCCATATTTCAGTGTACTAATGGGCCCCATATTTCAGTGTAATAATGGGCCCCATATTTCAGTGTAATAATGGGCTCCATATTTCACTGTTATAGTGGGCTCCATATTTCACTGTTATAGTGGGCCCCATATTTCACTGTAATAATGGGCCCCAAATTTCACTGTAATAATGGGCCCCATATTTCAGTGTAATAATGGGCCCCATATTTCAGTGTAATAATGGGCCCCATATTTCAGTGTAATAATGGGCTCCATATTTCACTGTTATAGTGGGCTCCATATTTCACTGTTATAGTGGGCCCCATATTTCACTGTAATAATGGGCCCCAAATTTCACTGTAATAATGGGCCCCATATTTCAGTGTAATAATGGGCCCCATATTTCAGTGTAATAATGGGCCCCATATTTCAGTGTAATAATGGGCTCCATATTTCAGTGTAATAATGGGCCCCATATTTCAGTGTAATAATGGGCCCCATATTTCACTGTAATAATGGGCCCCAAATTTCACTGTAATAATGGGCCCCATATTTCAGTGTAATAATGGGCCCCATATTTCAGTGTAATAATGGGCTCCATATTTCAGTGTAATAATGGGCCCCATATTTCAGTGTAATAATGGGCCCCATATTTCACTGTAATAATGGGCCCCAAATTTCACTGTAATAATGGGCCCCATATTTCAGTGTAATAATGGGCCCCATATTTCAGTGTAATAATGGGCCCCATATTTCACTGTAATAATGGGCCCCATATTTCACTGTAATAATGGGCCCCAAATTTCACTGTTATAGTGGGCCCCATATTTCAGTGTAATAATGGGCCCCATATTTCACTGTAATAATGGGCCCCAAATTTCAGTGTAATAATGGGCCCCATATTTCAGTGTAATAATGGGCCCCATATTTCAGTGTAATAATGGGCCCCATATTTCACTGTAATAATGGGCCCCATATTTCACTGTAATAATGGGCCCCAAATTTCACTGTAATAATGGGCCCCATATTTCACTGTAATAATGGGCCCCATATTTCACTGTAATAATGGGCCCCATATTTCACTGTTATAATGGGCCCCATATTTCACTGTAATAATGGGCCCCATACTTCAGTTTAATAATGGGCCCCATATTTCACTGTTATAATGGGCCCCAAATTTCACTGTAATAATGGGCCCCATATTTCACTGTAATAATGGGCCCCATATTTCACTGTAATAATGGGCCCCATATTTCACTGTAATAATGGGCCCCATATTTCACTGTTATAATGGGCCCCATATTTCAGTGTAATAATGGGCCCCATATTTCACTATAATAATGGGCCCCATATTTCAGTATAATAATTGGCCCAATATTTCACTGCCATACATTAGAATTGGTTGGATTAGAGGGTTACATTTCTGTATTGTTTTCTTTACTGAGTAATATTCTCACCTTGCTTTCTCCCACAGTGTTTTGATAGCGGTGTCTAACCGCCCTGATGCTTTGATGTTAAGACTGAGTTAGGTATAATTGGTGGTGTGGTTACTGTTTACCTCTTCTAGGGTGAACTGGTATTTATTTCCATGAGATCTGGCTTTCTTTTGGAAGATCAAACTTCTTGTTTTGGTCAGTGTAGGTGAACAGATGATCTCTGCATGAGTCCCACCGTGAAGCATGGAGGAGGATATGTGATGGTGTGGGGGTGCTTTGCTGGTGATACTGTCTGTGATTTATTTAGAATTCAAGGCACACTTAACCAGCATGGCTAGCAGAGCATTTTGCAGTGATACGCCATCCATCTGGTTTGTGCTTAGTGGGACTATCATTTATTTTTCAACAGGACAATGACCCAAAACACACCTCCAGTGTCACGACTTCCCCCGAAGTTGGTCCCTCTCCTAGTTCGGGCAGCGTTCAGTGGTCGACGTCACCGGCCTTCTAGCCATCGCCGATCCACCTTTCACTTTCCATTTGTTTTGTCTTGTCTTCCCTCACACCTGGTTTCAATTACATCAATTACGTGTTGTGTATTTAATCCTCTGTTTCCCCCATGTCCTTGTCCGGAATTGTTTATTGTAGTGCTTGTGTGTGTTATGCTGATGGATACCGGGTTTTGTTTGACCCATTCATTGATTGTTCTGTTTCCGGTGGTTTTAATGTTTATTAAACGACACCGTTGTGAATCAGTTTCTCCTGCGCCTGACTTCTCTGCCACCAGTACGCACCCCGTTACATCCAGGTTGTGTAATTTGACCAAGAAAGAGAGTGATGGTGCTGCATCAGATGACCTGGCCTCCACAATCCCCTGACCTCAACCCAAGATGCACAACGTAGCAACGCCCAGTTCCCCTCAACTTCCTTCCCGATACATAGCTTCCTGTCCCGATCGCGTCCTGTCATCCTGATTGTAGCCATACTTGCCTCGAAGTCACTTGTTTTATCAATATCTCAGTATATTAATATAATAACTATATTAACATAATCAATATATGAACATAATCAATATATTAACATAATCAATATATGAACATAATCTATATATTATCATAATCACTATATTAACACAATCAGTATATTAATATAATCAGTATATTAACATAATCAGTATATTAACATAATCAGTATATTAATATAATCAGTATATTAACATAATCAGTATATTAACATAATCAGTATATTAATATAATCAGTATATTAATACAATCAGTATATCAACATAATCAGTATATTAACATAATCAGTATATTAACATAATCAGTATATTAACATAATCAGTATATTAACATAATCAGTATATTAACATAATCAGTATATTAACATAATCAGTATATTAACATAATCAGTATATTAACATAATCAGTATATTAACATAATCAGTATATTAACATAATCAGTATATTAATATAATCAGTATATTAATATAATCAGTATATTAATATAATCAGTATATTAATATAATCATATTTCTATAGTGTTTTTTTATTGATCTGACTGAAAATGGTGTTGGTGATTTTTGTAATTCGATTATTCTGTTGTGTGTCTTTTTTTGTCTCTTTAGCTCGCAAACAGCTACCAGCACGTAGGTTAACGTTATTAGTTGGTGCGTGATATTGAAAGTTAGGAAATGAAGAAGAGCAACGTAAAGTTTTGAGGTGAGAGGTCAGCTCCATGGAATATTGCTCTGTTCCATTGTGTACCTCCTCAGCGAAATACTCCTTGTTGAGTTTTCACTCATTTCTCAATGATACTGAGCTAAGCGAAAAATAGGGCATCAATATTGGCAGGGAAAACTTCACCGTCACAAGTCACTCCAAGGTGTGTGGTAGACACTTTTTACCAGACGATTTCATTTAATCTTTTAAGTGGGCTTCGAAGTCTGAGGAAGGGAGAAGTACCTTTGCTATTCCAGTGGAATATCTACCATGTCTAAGCAAGAGCAAGTGTTTGGGAATGAAGGGAGAAACCACAGCCTGGATGTGCAGAGGACCACCATGTTGAAGATGGAGAGGATAACAAGATGGATAGCTACCATGACCACGACTACTGTGCAGTGCCTGGGCCTGCTGCAGTTGATCTGGTTTTGATTGAGAGGGAAGAGATGCAGAGAGAGATTGAGGACCTACGGAACAAAGTAGAGGATTTGACTGGGAGAAGTCATTTTGGGCTGCAGTGATTTGTGGAATCAGATCCAGGCCTTCACAAGGTGGGTGAACCTAGCCCTGCTTAGCATTGTTACATCATAAACTTCACACTGTTTGCTGTCTGCCACCACATTCCATAGCTACCTTAATTTCTGTCTTAGATGTATGATAGTACATTTAATGTTAAATAACCCCTATCAATGTTTTTCCCCATGTAGATTTGCGTCATATGACCGTCTGATGGCCTTTTGGTCTCTCATCGAACCGTCAAATGCCAATATTGTCCGTGTCACACGAGCAAGGAGAGCCAAGCTGAGGAATAAGGAGGTGGACTTTCCGTGTAACCACTCAGTACGTTCTCCCGTAACTGTATTGTCTTACCAACGTTACTTTTCACTTTAGCTAAAAGCTATAGCCCACTGCAAATATCTGTTAGTGATTTGTGCATTTGTCCTACAGAGACATTCTGAATGATCTGTTCCTCTTCCACCATGTCCTTGTCCTTGGGGTCAGCTGAGAAGGACATCGCTGACCGATTTGGCATCCATCACTGGACAGTAAGCAGGAGGGTTGTCACATGGGCCGACTGCCTTTACATTCTGCTGGGGTCTGTCTCTGTATGGATGTCTTCGGAAGATGTCAAGGCTGTGTTGCCGAAGGAGTTCAGTAAGTATCCAGACACCCAAGTCATCACTGACTGTACCGAGTTGAGATGCCAGCAGCCAGCCAGTCTCCCTCTACACACTCTCATTACAGGTCCCACTGCACCTTGAAAGGGATGGTCCCACATGGAGAAGTTATTTGTCTGTCAGAATTGAATGCTGGCTCCATCGGCGACAAAGAGCTATTCAAACAATCAGGACTGTTTGGCTTGCTCACTGAAGACATGGCAGTGATGTCAGACAAGGGGTTCCTCCTTGATGACTGTGTGCCAGGCACACAGTCACCTCCACCTTTTCTGTCTGTAAACAGAGTCAAATGCCAGCAGCACAGGTCCATCAAGATATTGCTCATCTTAGAATCCACATTGAGAGATTAATTGTGTCGCGTTGTGATTGGAGGCTGCTGGTAAGACAGGAGGCTCCCCACCTGTACCTTTCCAAAGTGGGAGTCGACTAAAAGCTTTTCAGCAGACCTCCCCCCATGCTGCAGATCAATGGCTTGGACAGAGGGTCACAGTTGTTCTATCTGGAGAACTGAGAGGTCGGGTAGCGGACCAAGAAGGGCGCTGTGCAGTGTACTGCTGTAAAGGAAAGCAGCTGCTGCTGTGGTCAGACAATCTAAACACTTGAAAACACCTGAAAATCAATATTTGTATATAGTCAAAGTGTAATAGGATATGACCAGTTACTACCTGCTATACTGGCTACTAGGGAATACTACCTACTATACTGGCTACTAGGGAATACTACCTACTATACTGGCTACTAGGGAATACTACCTACTATACTGGCTACTAGGGAATACTACCTACTATACTGGCTACTAGGGAATACTACCTACTATACTGGCTACTAGGGAATACTACCTACTATACTGGCTACTAGGGAATACTACCTACTATACTGGCTACTAGGGAATACTACCTGCTATACTGGCTACTAGGGAATACTACCTACTATACTGGCTACTAGGGAATACTACCTACTATACTGGCTACTAGGGAATACTACCTACTATACTGGCTACTAGGGAATACTACCTACTATACTGGCTACTAGGGAATACTACCTACTATACTGGCTACTAGGGAATACTACCTGCTATACTGGCTACTAGGGAATACTACCTGCTATACTGGCTACTAGGGAATACTACCTGCTATACTGGCTACTAGGGAATACTACCTACTATACTGGCTACTAGGGAATACTACCTACTATACTGGCTACTAGGGAATAATACCTACTATACTGGCTACTAGGGAATACTACCTGCTATACTGGCTACTAGGGAATACTACCTGCTATACTGGCTACTAGGGAATACTACCTGCTATACTGGCTACTAGGGAATACTACCTGCTATACTGGCTACTAGGGAATACTACCTACTATACTGGCTACTAGGGAATAATACCTACTATACTGGCTACTAGGGAATACTACCTGCTATACTGGCTACTAGGGAATACTACCTGCTATACTGGCTACTAGGGAATACTACCTGCTATACTGGCTACTAGGGAATACTACCTGCTATACTGGCTACTAGGGAATACTACCTACTATACTGGCTACTAGGGAATACTACCTACTATACTGGCTACTAGGGAATACTACCTACTATACTGGCTACTAGGGAATACTACCTACTATACTGGCTACTAGGGAATACTACCTACTATACTGGCTACTAGGGAATACTACCTGCTATACTGGCTACTAGGGAATACTACCTACTATACTGGCTACTAGGGAATACTACCTACTATACTGGCTACTAGGGAATACTACCTGCTATACTGGCTACTAGGGAATACTACCTACTATACTGGCTACTAGGGAATACTACCTACTATACTGGCTACTAGGGAATACTACCTACTATACTGGCTACTAGGGAATACTACCTACTATACTGGCTACTAGGGAATACTACCTACTATACTGGCTACTAGGGAATACTACCTACTATACTGGCTACTAGGGAATACTACCTACTATACTGGCTACTAGGGAATACTACCTACTATACTGGCTACTAGGGAATACTACCTACTATACTGGCTACTAGGGAATACTACCTACTATACTGGCTACTAGGGAATACTACCTACTATACTGGCTACTAGGGAATACTACCTACTATACTGGCTACTAGGGAATACTACCTACTATACTGGCTACTAGGAATACTACCTACTATACTGGCTACTAGGGAATACTACCTACTATACTGGCTACTAGGGAATACTACCTACTATGCTGGCTACTAGGGAATACTACCTGCTATACTGGCTACTAGGGAATACTACCTGCTATACTGGCTACTAGGGAATACTACCTACTATGCTGGCTACTAGGGAATACTACCTACTATACTGGCTACTAGGGAATACTACCTACTATGCTGGCTACTAGGGAATACTACCTACTATACTGGCTACTAGGGAATACTACCTGCTATACTGGCTACTAGGGAATACTACCTGCTCTACTGGCTACTAGTGAATACTACCTACTATACTGGCTACTAGGGAATACCAAATCCCTTCTTCTGTTGCCTATGGGTCCAGGGTTCAGACCCTGTAAAAAGACAGTACAAGGTCACTATTCTAAATGTAATCATGAGACGATTTAAGTGTTCATTAAATAATTGCTTAGCATTATGATGTGATTATAACAATATGGGGTTGATATGTGGTATAGCTATTAAAACATTCCTTGGCTTATGCCACTGCTGCTCGGCCTCCGTGCAGCTGTTTACAGGTGGGACGACTGGTGTTCCCATCTGGGAATAGTGTGCAGACTGGAATAGTAATGCAACTGTGTGGTTGAGTAATGCAGTGCCAGCAACACAGTGATGTTGTGTCATTGTTACTGGCTCAGAGGGCTACAGGACAACCTACGTGGGGTTTATACAAATAAAATGATTAGACTATAAAATCATTCACGTGTCACGACCGGCAAACAGAAGTGTCTGACGCAACATGCAACAGTCACTAAATTAATTACAGCAATAAGGGTTTAAACTTTTCTATTATGGGTGTTTGCCCTTACTTAAATGGAATCTGATGTGTCCAACATAACAGAGTTTACAGAAACAACAAGGAAGACAACTAAATAATTACTACACTAAGAAAGGTTTCCTAGACATGGTTTAAGTCTAGTCCCAGACTAAAGCAATGCATCCTAATGCAGCTCTCCATTGACAGGAGCTGTGTAGTCCTCGACTAGTCTTCATCTCTGACTGTGTAACCGGCATGTAGTGTGTCACAAACAGCTGACTTTTCACCCTTCATTCAAACTGTGTGGTTTCTCATATTTCCTCATGGACCTGTAGCAGCAAACCCCTTACGCTGGCCAGATTTGTACCTTTTCAGCTCAGGGATTTGAACTTGCAACCTTTTGGTTATTAGCCCAATGCTCCTAACCACTAGGCTAGACTGCCACCGTTCAAAGCATGTCTTAAACTACTTTACAGCTTTGAGGAAACGTCCTTGTCTGGTCTGATAACTTGGCTCCACTTACCTTCATAGTTGAAAAGGACTGGAGACGAAGTTATAATCCTTTTTCCAACTCGGAAGTTGCTGCTTTGCTACTTGTCTTGGCCAGACGATGTGCATCGTTCATTGTCATCTTTTGGCAGCTCTTGCAGGACCTTGTGTTAAAACAGTGCCATGGTTGGTAAGGGAGGGGGGTGGGGGTTGGCTAATTGCTAGCCACCGTATTCGTTTGTGAGTTAAAAGCTAGCTAGCTAGCTAAGATGCAAAACTAAATACACAGAACATAATAATCTAACTACAAAAAATCACTGAACGTATAAACAGAATTTTCAATAAGATTCATAGAAAAACACTATAGAAATGTGAGTATACGTATCACATCATTGGGAAATTGAAAAAAAAATATGGAAATACCCAGACTCTGCCTTGAGCTGGTCGTCCAACCAAAGTTAGCCACCGGGCAAGAAGGACCTTGGTCAAGGAGGTGACCAAGAAGCCAATGACAACTCTGACAGAACTACAGAGTTCCTTGGCTGAGATGGGAGAACCTTCCAGAAGGGTAACAGGCTCTACAGCGCTTCACCAAACTGGGCTTTATGGGAGAGTGGCCGGATGGAAGCCACTCCTGAGAAAAAGCTACATGACTGCAAGCCTGGAGTTTGAGAAAAGGCATGTAAAAGACTCTGAAAGTGTAAGGCAAAAGATTATCAGGTTTGATGAGACCTGCTGAAGAGTGTTGGGCTCAAGCTGCATCCCTGTCTCACCATACAGCCCTTAGGAAATAAATCTGTGTTGTTTGTGTACATAGACCTTATGATTTCATATGTTTTTCCACCAAAACTACTTTCCATCAGTTTGTATAGGAATCAAATGTCGGAGTCTTCTGTTGATGATCCTAGAGAGGATTTTTCAGAGAATGTTGTGGACACAGATTCCACTGTAATTACTGGGGTCAAACTTGTCTCCACTTTTGTGGATTGGGGTGATTTGACGTTGGTTCGAAATACTGGGGAAGATGCCAGAGCTGAGGAACAATTAAAGAATAGCATATTTGAATTTGTGGTCTGTATATTTTGTCATTTGGTTTAGTATACCATCAATAACACAGGCCTTTTAGGGTTGGAGGGTTTGTATTTTGTCCTGTAGCTCATTCAATGTCATTTTAGAATCCAGAGGGTTCTGGAAGTCTTTAATGAACTGACTCTAAGTTGTGTAAATGATCTTGCATATGTTTTGATTCTTTGCTAAACTGTATGTCCGAAAAGGTTGGAGAAGTGTTTTATCAACATGTTGGATAAATAGCTCTTCTAGCTGTTGTTTGTGTTCTAATTTTAACAGAAGTGATCTGATTTGATTCTTCAATCACATTGAGCTGTTCCTCTTTTTCCTAGATTGTTTTAGTGTTTGTTGTTTTAGCCCTCTCTCTCTCTGTGTGTCTCTCTCTCTCTCTCTGTGTCTCTCTCTCTCTGTGTCTCTCTCTCTCTGTGTCTCTCTCTCTCTCTGTCTCTCTGTCTCACTCTCTGTCTCTCTATCTCTGTGTCTCTCTCTCTCTGTCTCGCTCTGTGTCTCCCTCTGTGTGTCTCTCTGTCTCTCTCTCTGTGTCTCTCTCTGTGTCTCTCTCTGTGTCTCTCTCTCTGTCTCTCTCTCTGTCTCTCTCTCTCTGTCTCTCTCTCTCTGTCTCTCTCTCTCTGTCTCTCTCTCTCTGTCTCTCTCTCTCTCTCTCTCTGTCTCTCTCTCTCTGTCTCTCTCTCTGTCTCTCTGTCTCTCCCTTCTACTGTCTGGAGGATGCGGAGTGCTGATTTAGTCATAAATAACCCAAACACAGATGCTCCATCCCTCTCTTCCTCTCTCTCGTTCCCTCTCTTCCTGCGGACAACAGAAGGATGCACAATGTGTTGTTTCATCCAGAGCTGACGGAGGGAGAAATAATTTGCCGACAAATGTTGCTATCACTGGCAGGAACCCAGGCAGCAAACACATATCATATGGTTCCAGAGAATTCAGGCTGGCAAGGACACAGTGAATTTCATGCTGCTCACATCGAGGCTCGAACCCAGGACCTCTGCCTTGCAAGCAGACGTGAACGTCGTCCTGAAGCATCTGATCAGTCGTCACCACTCGAAAAGCTAAAGAGCAAGTGATACAACTTCAAGCTACGTCCCCATGAGAAACACAAACACACACACACAAAATATTAACACAAAGTAATGCACCGGAGTTTATGACAGGAACATTTAAGTGGAGAGGAGAGGAGAGGAGAGGAGAGGAGAGGAGAGGAGAGGGAGCAGGGAGCAGGGAGGAAGGAGAGGAGGAGAGGAGAGGAGAGGAGAGGAGAGGAGCAGGGAGGAAGGTGAGGAGGAGAGGAGAGGAGAGGAGAGGAGAGGAGAGGAGAGGAGAGGAGAGGAGCAGGGAGGAAGGCGAGCAGGGAGGAAGGAGAGGGGAGCAGGGAGGAAGAAGTGCAGGGAGGAAGGAGAGGGGAGCAGGGAGGAGAGGAGGGGAAAAGGGGGAGAGGGGAGCAGGGAGAAGTGGTGAGTGGAGAAGGTGGAGAAGAGAGGGGAGCAGGGAGGTGAGGAGAGGAGATCACATCATATAAAGTTGTATTTTTACATGTTATACATGCAGCACATTGTTTTCTTTCAGGAAACATAAAAACAAATTAAAGCTGAAACAAACATAAGGTATTTTTATTTGTTTAAAGAATTACACAAATTGAACAAATAAAGTGCACCTTGAGGACAAGCAAAACTAACAAGGTGTTTTAATCTCTTTTAAATACAGTATGTCCACAGTTTCAGCCCCCCCCCCTCAGGTTCTATGACTATTCCAGAGGCTGGGGGCATAGTAACTAAAGGCTGCCTCTCCATGCCTCTTGGTCCTGGGCTTTCGGATAGTTAAAAGGCCAATGCCAGAGAACCTGAGGGACCGACTTGGTACATAACTTAAAAGCATGTCTGACATGTATTGGGCTGCACAGTCGTGGATTGATTTAAAAACCAATAAAATAATCTTAAAATGAATTCTAAAACTCACAGGCAGCCAGTGCAGAGACCGTTAAACTGGTGTAACGTGTTCTCTCTGTCTGGTCTTGGTCAGTACCCTGCAGTATTCTGTATGTTTTACAGTACAGAGACCATTAAACTGGTGTAATGTGTTCTCTCTGTCTGGTCTTGGTCAGTACCCTGCAGTATTCTGTATGTTTTACAGTACAGAGACCATTAAACTGGTGTAATGTGTTCTCTGTCTGGTCTTGGTCAGTACCCTGCAGTATTCTGTATGTATTACAGTACAGAGACCATTAAACTGGTGTAATGTGTTCTCTCTGTCTGGTCTTGGTCAGTACCCTGCAGTATTCTGTATGTTTTACAGTACAGAGACCTTAAAACCGGTGTAATGTGTTCTCTCTGTCTGGTCTTGGTCAGTACCCTGCAGCATTCTGTATGTATTACAGTACAGAGACCATTAAACCGGTGTATCATCTTGGCAATGTTTCTCAGGTGGTAAAAATATATTTTGGTCAGATTCCTCATGTGTCATTTGAAATTTAGTTCAGAATCTTAAATAATACAGAGCTGTTTTTACCTGGTGGTCTGTGTTTATTGCCCGTGAATGAAATATTCTCTCTCTTTGCTTCGGCCTGATTTAGCTGGAGGAAGTTGTGAGCCATCCAAGTATCTAAATCATTAATAAAGTCTAATAATTTCGCATCTGCGTTGGCTCTAATATAATTTATCACTTAAACTAAGGCTGTCTCTGTGCTGTAGTGGGCACAAAAACCAGACTGGATTTTTTTTATTTAAATACAGTTGGCACTTAAACAATAATTCAGTTGTTTGAACACCAATTTTTCCAGAATGTTGCTTATATATGGAAGGTTGGAGAGTGTCTGAGAGCTGAAGAATCTATATTACTTTTCCCCAGAAGGTGTTTCATCATAGGAGTTGTTAGTGCATTGGGGAAAGTGACTGTGAACAGGAAGTGATTAAAGATAGTTTGCACCACTTCAGATATGCACTTTTAAGAAGTGTCTTGAGGAAGGTGGTAAGGATAGGTTCAAGAAGGCATGTAAAGAAGGCTTAAGTTGTGTATCTCTTTCCTGAGCATGTCTGTGACAACCATTGTCAACCAGTTGGATTTCATGTAATGGACATTAACAAAATAGTCCAAATAGTTTGAAGTGAAATGAAAACAATAACACGTTCTGACCTTTATTTCCGTTGTTTTGTATTCATTTAGTATGGTCAGGGCGTGAGTTGGGTGGGCAGTCTATGTTTGTTTTTCTATGTTTTGGGGCATTTCTATGTTTTCGGCCTAGTATGGTTCTCAATCAGAGGCAGGTGTCATTAGTTGTCTCTGATTGAGAATCATACTTAGGTAGCCTGGGTTGCACTGTTTGTTGGTGGGTGATTGTCTATGTTGATGGCTTGTTTCAGCACAGTCCATATGATTAGCTTCACGGTTGTTATTTTGGTGACTGGTTTTGTATAGTGTTCAGTGTTCACTACTTTCTTTATTAAAGATTGACCATGGACACTTACCACGCCGCGTATTGGTCCTCAGATCCATCTCGCCTCTCCTCTTCAGATGAAGAGGAGGACGACCGTGACAACAATAACACGTTGAAATTATTATTTTCTTAAATTTAAAACAAAAGTGGTCAGTGCATATGTATTCATGAAGCCCTTAAATAAGATCTGGAAGCAACCAATTACCTTCAGAAGTCACATAATTAGTTAAATAAAGTCCACCTGTGTGCAATCTAAGTGTCACATGATCTCAGTATGTATACACCTGTTCTGAAAGGCCCCAGAGTCTGCAACACCACTAAGCAAGGGGCAGCACCAAGCAAGCGGCACCATGAAGACCAAGGAGTTCTCCAAACAGATCAGGGACAAAGTTGTGGAGAAGTACAGATCAGGGTTGGTGGTATAGTGGGTTACCTGGTACAGATCAGGGTTGGTGGTATAGTGGGTTACCTGGTACAGATCAGGGTTGGTGATATAGTGGGTTACCTGGTACAGATCAGGGTTGGTGGTATAGTGGGTTACCTGGTACAGATCAGGGTTGGTGGTATAGTGGGTTACCTGGTACAGATCAGGGTTGGTGGTATACTGGGTTACCTGGTACAGATCAGGGTTGGTGGTATAGTGGGTTACCTGGTACAGATCAGGGTTGGTGGTATAGTGGGTTACCTGGTACAGATCAGGGTTGGTGGTATAGTGGGTTACCTGGTACAGATCAGGGTTGGTGGTATAGTGGGTTACCTGGTACAGATCAGGGTTGGTGGTATAGTGGGTTACCTGGTACAGATCAGGGTTGGTGGTATACTGGGTTACCTGGTACAGATCAGGGTTGGTGGTATAGTGGGTTACCTGGTACAGATCAGGGTTGGTGGTATACTGGGTTACCTGGTACAGATCAGGGTTGGTGGTATACTGGGTTACCTGGTACAGATCAGGGTTGGTGGTATAGTGGGTTACCTGGTACAGATCAGGGTTGGGTTATAAAAACATATCAGAAACTTTGAATATTAAACTCCATTATCAAAAAATTTAAATAATATGGCACCACAACAAACCTACCAAGATAGAGCCGCCCACCAAAACTCACAGACAAGGCAAGGAGGACATTAATCAGAGAGGCAACAAAGAGACCAAAGATAACCCTGAAGGAGCTGCTAAGCTCCACAGCGGAGATTGGAGTATGTGTCCATTGGACCACTTTGTCGTACACTCCACAGAACTGGGGTTTATGGAAGAGTGGCCAGAAAAAAGCAATTGCTTAAAGGAAAAAATAACCAAACACGTTTGGTGTTCGCCAAAAGGCATGTGGGAGACTCCCCAAACATGGAGGAAGATACTCTGGTCAGATGAGACTAAAATGTAGCTTTTTGGCCATCAAGGAAAACGCAATGTCTGGCTCAAAGCCCACACCTCTCATCACCCCGAGACCCTATCCCCAAAGTGAAGCATGTTGGTGGTAGCATCATGCTGTGGGGATGTTTTTCATTGGCAGGGACAGGGAAACTGGTCAGAATTGAAGGAATGATGGATGGTGTTAAATATAGGGAAATTATTGAGGGAAACCGGTTTCAGTCTTTCAGAGATTTGAGACTGGAACGGAGGTTCACCTTCCAGCAGGACAATGACCCTAAGCATACCGCTAAAGCAACACTTGAGTGGTTAAAGAAAAACATTTAAATGTCTTGGAATGGCCCAATCAAAGCACCAGACCTCAATCCAATTGAGAATCTGTGGTATGACTGCAGTACACCAGCAGAATCCATCCAACTTGAAGGAGCTGGAGCAGTTTAGCCTTGAAGAATTGGCAAAAATCCCAGTGGCTAGATGTGCCAAGCTTATAGAGACATATCCCAAGAGACGTGCAGCTGTAATTGCAGAAAAGTGTGACTCTACAAAGTATTGACTTCAGGGGGGTGAATAGTTATGCAAGCTAATTTTTTTTTGTCTTATTTCTTGTTTGTTTCACAATAAACAATATTTTGCGCCTTCAGAGTGGTAGGCATGTTGTGTAAATCAAATGATACAACCCCCCCCCCCCCCCCCCCGACCAAAATTCCAGGTTGTAAGGCAACAAAATAGGAAAATGGCCAAGGGGGCTGAATACTTTCGCAAGCGACTGTATTGTTTCTTAATAATGCGTTCAGTATTACCCTGTTCTATGGGCAGGAAGGTCGTATAAATCCCCAGATGTGATCAGAAAAAGCAACATCAACAATAGAGGATATGTCTAAAGAAAGAACCTTGGTAATAACCAGGTCTAGAGTATGGATGTGGTTATGGTTGGGCCCAGGAGAAAACCCCTTGGTAATAACCAGGTCCAGAGTATGGCCGTGGTTATGGGTGGGCCCAGTAGAAAGCCCCTTGGTAATAACCAGGTCCAGAGTATGGCTGTGGTTATGGGTGGGCCCAGTAGAAAGCCCCTTGGTAATAACCAGGTCCAGAGTATGGATGTGGTTATGAGTGGGCCCAGTAGAAAGCCCCTTGGTAATAACCAGGTCTAGAGTATGGATGTGGTTATGGGTGGGCCCAGGAGAAAGCCCCTTGGTATTAACCAGGTCTAGAGTAAGGCTGTGGATACGGGTGGGCCCAGTAGAAAGCCCCTTGGTAATAACCAGGTCTAGAGTATGGATGTGGTTATGGGTGGGCCCAGGAGGAAGCCCCTTGGTATTAACCAGGTCTAGAGTACGGCTGTGGTTATGGGTGAGCCCAGGAGAAAGCCCCTTGGTATTAACCAGGTCGAGAGTACGGCTGTGGTTATGGGTGGGCCCAGGAGAAAGCCCCTTGGTAATAACCAGGTCCAGAGTATGGCTGTGGTTATGGGTGGGCCCAGTAGAAAGCCCCTTGGTAATAACCAGGTCCAGAGTATGGCTGTGGTTATGGGTGGGCCCAAAAACATGTTGGATAAAGTCCATAGAGCTCTAAATAATAGGAGGGAGGAGAGGAGGAGAGTGGGATCAGGGAGGAGAGGATGAGAGTGGGATCAGGGGCAGTTCATTTCCAACACCCCTGGATCAGTGCTGTTAAGGCCATCCGTAAAACTACCTGCTTACGAAGAACAAGACTTACTTAAGGTCTGACAGAGAAATACAGAGACAGAGCGAGAGAGTGTGGAAGCACGTTCACAGTCAGTCCACTGACACCCCTATCACATTACAGCAAAATCACACTCTACTTGAACAGAGCTATCAATCATGAGGTATAAAAGCCAAAGGAACTGAATAATATTGAAAGATGCTATAGATGGAAGTAAAATAGTGTGGAAAGTGTGGAAATGTGTGGAAATCTACCAAAAAACTATTAGGCAACAACAAAATCAATCCTTTCTAGACAATTTCCTGGACAAATAGTTTCACTGTAATAGTGAAGTTGTAGACTTAGCAGTAGAAAACCTAAACAGTATATTTGACCTCTCAGCTTCCCTATCAAATCTGAAATTGTCAAGCAGACAACCTAAGAAAATGAACAACAATGACAAATTGTTTGATGAAGAATGAAAAAAACCTAAGAATGAAATTGAGAAACATATCCAGCCAAATACATAGAGACCCAGAAAACCTGATTCTAAGCCTTTACAATGTATTTTATTTTTAATTTAACTAGGCAAGGTTAAGAACAAATTCTTATTTAAAATGATTGCCTACAAACAGTGGGTTAACTGTCTTGTTCAGGGGCAGAATGACAAATGTTTACCTTGTTAGCTCGGGTATTCGATCTAGCAACCTTTCGGTTACTGGCCCAATGCTCTAACCACTAGGCTACCTGCCGCCCCATATGGTGAATCACTTAAACAACACAGAAATACACAACAGAAAAAGAAGGAACAGCACATCAAAAATCAGCTCAATGTAATTGTGGAATCCATAGAATCGAACCACTTCTGGGATAATTGGAAAACACTAAACAAACAACTCTAAGATTTATCTATCCAAAACAGAGATGTATGGGTAAACCATTTCTCCAATCTGTTTGGCTCTATAACAAAGAACAAACAGCAACAACATCTACATGATCAAGTACAACACTTAGAATCAACTATTAAAGACTACCAGAACCCACTGGATTATCCAATTACATTGATTGAACTACAGGACAAAACACAAACCCTCCAACCCAGAGAGTCCTGTGGGGTTAGGGTTAGGGTTAGGGTTATGATGGTATGCTAAATGAAATGTTAAAATATACAGACCACATATTCCAACTGGCTATACTTAAACTCTTTAAGATCATCCTCAGCTCTGGCATCTTCCCCAATATTTGGGACCAAGGACCTATGACCCAAATACACAAAAGTGTAATTTTGAACCCAATGAAATACTAATTTGACCCCAATAAATACAGAGGAATCTGCGTCAATAGCAACTTTGAGAAAATCTTCTGCGTTATCATTAACTTGTATATTTCCTCAGCAAAAAAAAGTGTTCTGAGCAAATGTCAATCAAATGATGGAGTGACAGACCATGTATTCATCCTGCACACCCTAGTGGCCAAACAAACCAAATAAAAGGCAAAGTCTTCACGTTTTTGGTTGTTTTCAGAAAAGCTTTCGACTCAATTTGGCATGAGTCTGCTGAACAAATAGATGGACATAAAACACAATGAAATCCATTCAACATTATAAAAACCTATGACATTATCAAATCCATGTACACAAACAACAAGTGTTCTGTTAAAATTGACAAAAAACAGACACATTTCTCTACATTTCTCTATACAGGGCCGTGGGGTGAGACAAGGATGCAGCTTAAGCCCCCACCCTCTTTAACACATACAGTGCCTTGCGAAAGTATTCGGCCCCCTTGAACTTTGCGACCTTTTGAACATAAACATAAAGCAAAATCTACAATGGAATGGTTCAAAAATAAACATATCCAGGTGTTAGAATGGCCAAGTCAAAGTCCAGACCTGAATCCAATCGAGAATCTGTGGAAAGAACTGAAAAATGCTGTTCACAAATGCTCTCCATCCAACCTCACTGAGCTCGAGCTGTTTTGCAAGGAGGAATGGGAAAAAATTTCAGTCTCTCGATGTGCAAAACTGATAGAGACATACCCCAAGCGACTTACAGCTGTAATCGCAGCAAAAGGTGGCACTACAAAGTATTAACTTAAGGGGGCTGAATAATTTTGCACGCCCAATTTTTCAGTTCTTGATTTGTTAAAAAAGGTTGAAATAGCCAATAAATGTCGTTCCACTTCATGATTGTTTCCCAATTGTTGTTGATTCTTCACAAAAAAATACAGTTTTATATCTTTATGTTTGAAGCATGAAATGTGGAAAAAGGTCGCAAAGTTCAAGGGGAACAAATACTTTCGCAAGGCACTGTATATCAACATATTGGCGAGGGCACAAGAACAATCTGCAGCACCCGGCTTCACCCTACTAGAATCTAAAGTCAAATGTCTATTGTTTGCTGATGATCTGGTGCTTCTGTACCCAACCAAGATGGTGCTGACAGACATGGCAGCTCTGCTTCTAGCTCCTAAGAAACTTTGCAGTATTTATTTTTTTTGTGTTATTTCTTACATTATTAGCCCAGAAATTGTTTTGTGTTATTAAATACAGCCGGAAAGAACTTTTGGAGGGGAGGTTACTCACCAGCATTACTACCCGAAATATGACTTTCCTCTATTGGATCCCTTTGTTCAGAATTGTTCCACACAGGGTACAGCAAGACCTGGAGCGCAGAAGACGGTATCCTGGAGAGTGTCTCATGGAGGATACAGTAAGACCCGGAGCCCAGAAAACGGTATCCAGGAGAGGGTCTCCTGGGTAGACCTATTCTTTTCTTTTGGTTTGTTATTTAAATAAACACCCTTGAAACCGAGCTACTCTGTCCGTGTCTGATCTGTGTAAACATTTTGACCAAACCCCCTGGTCTGCCACACTACCCAAATCAGAAACTGTGGAAAGGTGGCAGTATTCACGCAAAACAGAAAATCGTGAACCACCGCATTTAACCATGGCAAGGAGACTCGGAAAATGGTTGAATTCAAATAGTGTAGTTATTCCATCTGGAAGGCAATCAAACGGATACAACGTCAGTACAGTAACAAAGTGGAGTCGCATTTCAACGGATCAGACATGAGACAGGTAGGTCCTACAGACAATCACGGACTACAAAGGGAAAACCAGCCACGTCGAGGACACCGACGTCTTGCTCCCGGACAAGTTAAACACCTTCTTTGCCCGCTTTGATTATAACGCAGTGCCACCGATGTGCCCCGCTCCCAAGGAATGTGGTCTAATGTTCTCTGTGGCTGACGACAGTAAAACATTTAAATATTGTGGCTGCTGGCCCGGACTGTAACCCTAGCTGCATCCTCAGAGCATGTGAGCATGTCACACCAGTCTTATGTAGCAAAATTAAAAATAGAGACTACAAAATAGTATATCATACCATTGATAAAAAAGAGAAAGTATTTTGCTTTCAAAGTTGATAAACTTGTAAACTCACTATTGTTTTGGTGCCGCTATTCTTTGTCTTCAGCATCCTTCACACCCTCTTAATTAGGGATCCCACTAACCTGTCGACACCATCTGGTGAAATTGGAGGGCTTGCAATTCAAATAAATTATCGTAATATTAAACATTCATGAACATACAAGTACGTTATATTATTTAAAAGCTTAAATTATTCTTAATCTAACTGCGTTGTCCAATTTACAGTAGGCTTTACATCAACATATTTTAAAACCAGCACAGGATCTATAAAATCACAAATAGCGATTAAATAAATCACTTACTTTTGAAAATCTTCCTCTGTTTGCAATCCCTAAGGGTCCCAGCTACAACACAAATGTTTTTTTTTGTTAGATAAATTCCTTCTTTATATCCCAAAAAGTCAGTTTAGTTGGCGCCATCGATTCATTAATCCACTCGTTCACCATGCAGACAAAGGAGTCCAAAAAGATACTGCTAAACTTTGTTCAAACAAGTCAAACTACGTTTCTAATTCATCCTAAAATGTAATTAAACAATACTATTTCACATGGAAAGAAGTATGTTCAATAGAAAAGTAAAATTAGTCCGTAGCACGCGTCCTCTTCACCACGCGCCAACAGACCGATTTTGAAAAAAAAAATCTAAATTCTTGCTCATTTTTAAAGAAACAAGCTTGAAACAACACATAAAGACAGTTGACATCCAGTGGAAGCCAATGGAATTGCAATCTGGGAGCTGGAATGACATAGAACACTTAGCTTTCCATTATAAGAGACTGGGAGATGGAATGACATAGAACACTTAGCTAGCAAAAAAAATCTGTTTGGTTTTTCCTTTGGAATTTTGCCTGCCATATCAATAGTCTCAGACATTATTTTAACATTTCTAGAAACTGTCCAATGGTACCAATTATATGTATATTCTGGTGGCTTCTGGGCCTCAGTAACAGGCAGTTTACACTGGGAACATCAGGCGTAAATTCAGGAAAATAGACCCTCTAGCTCTAAGACGTTTGCTTCAGCCCCATCCATCTCTTTAAGGGTTTATCCGAAAGTACTAACAACAGAAATAGAGCACCCAGGCTATCTTGCTAACTACTTCCAGACATCTAAGTGAGAGAGAACCGCTCACGTGTAACGATCGTCGTTGGAATGAGACCAAAGCGCAGCGTGGTATGCGTCCATGTTAATATTTAATGAATCAACTGAACACTGAAAATACAAAATAACAACGTGAACGACAGAAACGAAAACGAAACAGTTCTGTCTGGTGCTGTACACACAACAGAAAGCAATCACCCACAAAACACAGGTGGGAAAAGGCTGCCTAAATATGATTCTCAATCAGAGACAACGAATGACACCTGCCTCTGATTGAGAACCATACCATACCAGGCCAAACACAAAACCACAACATAGAAAACAGAACACAGAATACCCACTCCAACTCATGCACTGACCAAACTAAAACAAAGACATAACAAAGGAACTAAGGTCAGAACGTGACATCACTGAACATCACAGCAGAGCTGTTATGCTATTGGAGAGCCCTTCTTTGTCTACACCCATTCAGCATTGTTCAAACCCTCTTAAGCCTTAGTCCCACCCATCTCTTTAAGGGTTGATCTGAGCGTTCTGTACTAACCTGCCAGCTACTTCCAGACATCTAAGAGAGGGAGAACAGCTCACTGAACATTTACTCACCCTAGCAGAGCAGGTTAGCCTATTATGTAATCCCGAGCGTTGGTGACTGCAACTGTGCTGTCAGATTGTCCGTTCGTAAATTCAGAGCGTTTCGCTTTTCACATGGTTAGCATGGTTAGCAGATGTTATTGGTCCCATTCACATGGTTAGCAGATGTTATTGGTCACTTACACATGATTAGCAGATGTTATTGGTCACATGGTTAGCAGATGGTATTGGTCCCATTCACATGGTTAGCAGATGTTATTGCGAGTGTAGCGAAATGCTTGTGCTTCTTATTCTGACAGTGCATCAATATCTAACAAGTATTATCTAACAACTCGACAACAACGACCTAATACACACACATCTAAATAAAGGAATGGAAAAATATGTAAATATGAGCGATGACAGATCGACAGTAGATGTTATAAAATACTGATGAGATGAGAAATGCAAGATATGTAAACATTATTGAAGTGGCATTATTAAAGTGACTAGTGATCCATTCATCAAAGTGGTTTCACAACTCATGACGTTACTACCCTGCATGAATCTGCAGGTAGCTAATCAACCAGGTTTAATGTTAGCTAGCTAACATTAGGCTATAGCTAGCCAAGCAAATGGCTCTTTCTGTCAAAATTAGAAACATGACATATCTGATAATGTAGCTAGCCAGACTATCTTACCCCTATAGAGCATTCATGGGTGGACACCGCTCCTGTCGGATGCCATGGTTGCCCTTAGTTTGAAGATGTAATCTGGAAGCTATAATACTCGAATTCCACTGATTTCAAAACAAATTTCTCCAGAAAGTGCACTTATGCAGTTTTAATACACAATAAAAACAAATTTAAAGCCGTATTAGTCAGGATTACCTTACATACTGACCAACTGAAATAGGCAGAATGGCAGACCAATCTAGACTCATCTCTCGGCATGTCTTTTTCTTTGACTAAACCAGCTAGGCTCGTAATTTAAGAACTACATATTTACAGATGGCATGCAAGTTTATTATTAGTTAAGAATCATATCGCCTCCACCTTACGTGACACCCTAGACCCCCTTCAGTTTGCATACCGCCCCAATAGATCCACAGACAATGCAATCAAAATCGCACTGCACACTGCCCTACTGCCCTATCCCTATTCCCATCTGGACAAGAGGAATTCCTATGTTCTGAACACCTCCAAAACAAAGGTCATGTGTTTTGGTAAGAATAATGCCCCACAGGTGTGATTGCTACCTCTGAGGGTTTAGAGCTTTAGGTAGTTACCTCATACAAGTACTGGGGAGTATGGCTAGACGGTACACTGTCCTTCTCTTAGCACATATCAACGATGCAGACTAAAGTTACATCTAGACTTGGTTCCTCTACCCCAATCGCTCCTCTTTCACCCCAGCTGGCAAACTAACCCTGATTCAGTTGACTATCCTACCCATGCTAGATTACGGAGATGTCATTTATAGATCAGCAGGTAAGGGTGCTCTTGAGCGGCTAGATGTTCTTTACCATTCGGACATCAGATTTACCACCAATTCTCCTTATAGGACACATCACTGTACTCTATACTCCGCTGTAAACCGATCATCTCTGTATACCCGTCGCAAGACCCACTGGTTGATGCTTATTTATAAAACCCTCTTAGGCCTCACTCTCCCCTATCTGAGATATCTACTGCAGCCCTCATCCTCCACATACAACACCCGTTCTGCCAGTCCCATTCTGTTAAAGGTCCTCAAAGCACACACATCCCTGGGTCGCTCCTCTTTTCAGTTCGCTGCAGCTAGCGACTGGAACGAGCTGCAACAAACACTCAAACTAGACAGTTTCATCTCCATCTCTTAATTCAAAGACTCAATCATGGACACTCTTACTGACAGTTGTGGTTTCTTCACCGGATGTATTGTTGTCTCTACCTTCTTGTCTTTTGTGCTGTTGTCTTTGTCCAATAATGTTTCACAACGTTTTGTGCTGCTACCATGTTGTTGTTATGTTGTATTGCTACCATGTTGTGTTGTCATGTGTTGCTGCCTTGCTGTGTTGTCATGTGTTGCTGCCTTGCTATGTTGTTGTCTTGCGTCTCTCTTTATACAGTGTTGTGTTTTCTCTCTTGTCGTTGTATTTATTTTTAATCCCAGCCCCCGTCCCTGCAGGAGGCCTTTTACCTTTTGATAGGCAGCCATTGTAAATAAGAATTTGTTCTTAACTCACTTGCCTAGTTAAATGAATGTTAAATCAAATAAAACAGAGATGTAAGAATGCTGTTCAAGCCGGCAAGTGATTCTGTTACATCACTTGCCGGCTTAAACCCGGCTACTCAACCCTGCACCTTAGAGGCTGCTACCCTATGTACATAGACATGGAGTCACTGGCCACTTTAATAATGGAACACTAGTCACTTTAATACTGTTTATATTCTGCTTTACTCATCTCATATGTATATACTGTTTTTTAGTCTACTGTATTTTAGTCAATGCTACTCCTACATTGCCTGTCCTAATATTTATATGTTTCTTAACTCCATTCTTTTACTTTAGATTTGTGCGTATTGTTGTGAATTGTTAGATATTACGGCACTGTTGGCGGTAGGAACACAAGCATTTCACCCGCAATAACATCTGCTAAATATGTGTATGTGACCAAAACAATATGATTTGAATAGATTTTTAAACATGCGTCAGGTAGGTTCATGTAGGCTTGGCAAGAGAGAAGAAGGAAAAGAGAGATTGAGGGCAGAGGGGGAGAAAGAGAGAAGAGAGATACGTTTTTCATTTAAATGACAGTAGGGAACAGAGGATGGAAGAGGAGAGGAGAATAGAAGAATATAGAGAGAGAGAGAGAGAGAGAGAGAGAGAGAGAGAGAGATTAGTGGTTGAAGCCAGCTGCCAAATGATGCCCTTGATTGCCTGTGTTCTCGTTTGGAAACAGAAGGTGTGAGGGTGATTAGACCGAGGCTCCAGACCGGGGCTCCAGCACTGATGAACAGATGCTGATAACAAAGACCATGTTCATTGTGGTTAATAGTCAGGCACTGCCAGGCAGGGTTGGCTGGCTCACTGGCTGCTGAGGATAGGGGAAAAAACCTGCCTCCATAGCTCTTCTCCTCTCCTCCTCCTCTCCTTCTCCTCTTCCTCCTCCTCCGTCTCTTTTCCTTCTCTTCCTCCTCCTTCTCCTCCTTCTTCTCCTTCTTCTCCTCTCATCTCCCCCTCCTCCTCCTCCTCCTCCTCCTCCTCCTCATCCTCTCCCTTCATGAGAGAGAGATATGCTCTCTACACTAATGTTTGGGCTGTACAATAACATAATGAGCCTGGTATTTGCAAGAAAAGGTAATGATAATCAGTCACAGGGACGGAGTGGAGGGAGGATGGTATGGTACAGGGGAATGATGGTTCTGCCTCTAGGAGTGGAGGGAGGATGGTATGGTACAGGGGGAGGATGGTATGGTACAGGGGAATGATGGTTCTGCCTCTACGACTGGAGGGAGGATGGTATGGTACAGGGGAATGATGGTTCTGCCTCTAGGAGAGGAGGGAGGATAGTATGGTACAGGGGAATGATGGTTCTGCCTCTAGGGGTGGAGGGAGGATGGTATGGTACAGGGGAATGATGGTTCTGCCTCTAGGAGAGGAGGGAGGATGGTATGGTACAGGGGAATGATGGTTCTGCCTCTAGGAGAGGAGGGAGGATGGTATGGTACAGGGGAATGATGGTTATACATGTCTTAGCTGGGTTCATTCAGTATATACAGGATCTTAAAAGCTGGATAGGGTTGGAACTGAGGGAACTAAGGGTGTTAACTTTTAGCTTGTGATTGTGTTTAGCTGGTTTTAGAGTTGGAGGGGTGTTAGCAAATCAAGACCATATTTTGGCTTAAATGGTTATCTCTTCATTGTTTACAGTTTGAATTTGATTATTGTCTAGCAGTTAATGAACTTGCTATTAGCTAAAAGACAAGTAGGAGTTTCTAAAACCCAAATGCATTGTTGTTATATACAGTACTTCTTATAGTCTCTCATATAAAGTGGAACTGAACATTCTGTCCTGTTGAGCAACAGAAGAAGATTACAAACACTATCAGCTACAAGCAGATGGGTCGATGTCTTTCATTTTATTTAACCTTTATATTTAACTAGGCAAGTCAGTTAAAGAACAAATTCTTATTTACAATGACGGCCTACCCACCCAGCCAAACCCGAACGACACTGGGCCAATTGTACGCCGCCCTACGGGACATCCATTCACGGAAAGATGTGATGCAGCCTGAATGTCCACTGTACAACCTAATCTAGAACATTCTGTCCTGTTGAGCAAGGAAATGGACACCAGTCTTGTTTGGGCTAGGTGTCCCGGTAAACCTAGAGGGTGCTTAAATCAAATAAATAATCATAAAAAGTATGGATATTAAACATTTAGGTATAAGTGTCTTACATCGGTTGAAAGCTTAAATTCTTGTTAATCTAACTGCACTGTCCGATTTACAGTAGGCTATTATAGCGAAAACATGTCATGCTTAAGGACGGCGCCGCACATCAAAATATTTTTCCACCGGCACAGGTTTCATAAATTCAAAAATACCGATTAAATATTCACTTACCTCTGATTTGTCATCCAAAGGGTCCCAGCTATAACTAGTAGTGTAGTTTTGTTAGATAAAATCCTTATTTTTATCCCAAAAAGTCAGTTTAGTTGGCGCCATCGATTTGAGTGATCCAAAGATGCAGAGAAAGGATTCCGAAAATCTAACCCTAAACTTTGATTCAACAAGTCAAAACACATTTATATTTACTCCTCAGACACCCTGAAATGTAATCAAACTATAACATTTCTCATGTAAAGAAGTATGTTCAATAGGAAACTGATTTTAGGAGGTGCGTCCTGTCTTCATAACGCGTGCAAACACGAATTTCCAAGACTGTGTCCCTGCACTAAAACTGATATTTCTTACTCGTTTTTGAAGTTACAAACTTGAAACCTTGAACATAGACTGCTGCCATGCTGTGGAAGCCATAGGAATTGCATCCAGGGAAC
>NC_048579.1:2593163-2708163 GCF_013265735.2 Oncorhynchus mykiss | reverse complement strand
TACAAAACAGGCCTGCTGAAACTTTTGAGGCCTACTGTGATATATCTGGGCAGCCTGCACTGGGGCATTATCTGAGCAGACACCTGCCTACTGTTGCTTTCATCCTTCCAATTGACATTGTGCCTTGGATGTTTTTGGACTACTGCCAAACTTGAACTCGTGGATGTAGTCTTTTTGACTCTCCCACGGCCCCTAGTGTTGCACTTTCCATCTCCTCCAAGGTGTTCCTGGCTATCATACCGGTAACACAGCCTGGTGTTTTGATGGGCTCCAGCATTTTATGGCATTGAGTAAGTAATCTATATCTCCTTGCTGATGTTATGCTGGGTCCTAGTGCTGGCCTGTTTTGTTCCTTGGTTGTGTTTATTGTGGGTCCTAGTGTTGGCCTTTCTTCTAGTCTGTGGTTGGGTTCTGGCTTGCTGCCTATAACTGTAGTGATCCCACAAATTGTGTGATTCAATCTAACTATCACACTGTGTGGATTAATTTACTTTTAGCTGATTCCTCGCCAACATATTTTATTTGTGTGGATTTTAACTGACTTGGTGGCTACCACCTTCAGTGACTATAGTGAATGTTTCATGCCATGGAGGAGCTGCACCTTTTTTGATCAGCTTCCAGAAATTCCTGCTCCTTCATCCTGTACCCCGTTTCCTGAGGGTCCAGCTCAGGGGGAGTTCTAGCACCCCCCCCCCCCCCCCCCCCCCCCCGGCTCTCTCTCACATCAGGCCTCAAGGATTTCTGAGGCTCCCTCCCACCCACCTCCCCACTCACTTCATCGGTAGCTCCATGATGATGCACATATCGGGTTCCTGGAGCAAAAACCCTGTAGTATCCGGAGGATTCAGGGAAGGATATCACAGGATTTATTCCGTTCATCAGCAGCCGAGAGGCCTGGGATCAAATTTTATCAAAGGGGAAAATCAGAGCTGATAATACAACACCCTGAAAGGCTCTGAAGAGCAGCCAATCGTCCGGTGCCGTTGCTGGGTCACGGCTGCAAAAAAGTTCAGCAGCCTCTTAGCGCCACATATCTGTCTTAATTCCACTGCCACTCTGGTGGCATAACTTGTATTATATCTTTATTTAACTAGGCAAGTCAGTTAAGAACAAATTGTTATTTTCAATGACGGCCTGGGAACAGTGGGTTAACTGCCTTGTTCAGGGGCAGAAAGACATATTTTTACCTTGTCACATCGGAGATTCGATCTACAAACCTTCAGTTACTGGCCTAACGCTCCAACCACTAGGCTACCTGCCGCCCCAAGTTTTATTGACAATGCCAACAAAAGACGCTCTACAGAGATGATGGACTAATCCATCTAGGAGCATGGACCCTATCTTCATATTTCAAGGCTGCGTTAAAATATGTGACCAACCACCTTGATTCGGTCTCATGTTGCAAAATGTTTGTTTTTTTTACATTGAATTAAAGCAGAGACTCAAGAGCTACAAAATGCAATATCATACACTACAGTTGAGGAACAATGGGAAAGTAAATCTGCTTTGAAAGTTGAATAATTTGTATCCCCACTTTCGAAAAATAGACCCTTGAATATTTTTGGTACACCTCCTACTGGAGAGCTCTTCTTTGTCTACACCTATTCAGCATCATTCACACCCTCTTAAGGCTTAGCCCCACCCATCTCTTTAAGGATTCACATGTGAGGTCATGTGCTAAACAGTGAGTATGGTAGTGTAGTAAATAACAAATGATTTTCAAGACTAAAAGTTGTGGAAGAATTAGGAACAACTCCATGTAAAAATGCACTTTATCTAGTCTATGTGTAACGGCAGATTTCCTCTTCGTCTGAAGAGGAGTAAGGATCGGACCAAGATGCAGCGTGCTTTCTCTTGGCCAGGACGCAGTTGTAAATGAGAACTTGTTCTCAACTTGCCTACCTGGTTAAATAAAGGTGTTCTCAACTTGCCTACCTGGTTAAATAAAGGTGTTCTCAACTGGCCTACCTGGTTAAATAAAGGTGTTCTCAACTTGCCTACCTGGTTAAATAAAGGTGTTCTCAACTTGCCTACCTGGTTAAATAAAGGTGTTCTCTACTGGCCTACCGGGTTAAATAAAGTGAAATAAAATTTTTAAAAAAAGTGTTCATGACGATTTATTAAAAACGAACTGAACACTGAAATACAAAACAATAAACAATGCGATGAAAACGAAAACCGAAACAGTACCGCGTGGCGACAAACACTCACACGGAAACAAACACCCACCAACCAACAGTGAAACCCAGGTTACCTAAGTATGATTCTCAATCAGAGACAACTAACGACACCTGCCTCTGATTGAGAACCATACCAGGCCGAACACAAAAACCAACATAGAAAAACAAACATAGACTGCCCACCCCAACTCACGCCCTGACCATACTAAATAATGACAAAACAAAGGAAATAAAGGTCAGAACGTGACACTATGTTGTTCTTCACACCTCTCTGGTAAACACATACTATATCAAATGCATCACAGTGTACTTGTCACATGTAGATGATACAGCAGGTTTACTTGATACTTGAATAGTGAAATATTTTGTTTAGACATGTAGCTAGCTCAACAAACTAACCATAATTCCAACTCATAACGTTACTACCCTGCACAAATCTACAGGTAGCTTAAGCTAACCAACTAGGTTTGACGTTAGCAAGCTAGCTAGCTAACATTAGGCTATAACTAGCAATGCAAATGGCTTTCTGAGATACAAATAATATTCCAACACAGATCATACAGGTAATGTTAGCTAGCTAATGTTAGCTAGCTGTTAGCTAGCTAGCTAACTGTACTCTTTAACTTGCAATGAAAACAACTTTCTGACTAAATTAGAATTGTATAATGTCTGAAAACGTAGCTAGCTAGACTCTCTTACCTGTATACATGGACGAATGCTTCTGCCTCTCTGTCACGGATTCCATGGTTACCCTTAGTTTGAAGATGTAAACCTGGAAGCAAGTGTTTTTACACAACAGCATTTGTGTGGTCTTTTTTTTGAGTGCCTCCGCATATATTTGCAATTAAATGCCTGAATCTCCTTTGCTATCATACTCTGCTTCCACCGGGCATTCCACTGAGTGGAAATTTAGCGACATTATCACAGTTCTTCGTAATATATATTTTTTAAAAGCCGTATTATTATTATTATTATTATTATATTTTCATACTCTGTGTAGATAATCCTTTCTAAAAAGGGCTTTTAAAAATATATAACATATATATAAATATATATATTACGAAGAACTGTGATAATGTTGCTAATGTTCCACTCAGTGGAATGCCCGGTGAAACCAGAGAATGATTATCTACAAATTCTGAGCACCTCATGTTATAGACAAAAGCATGTTACATGGCAGACCAATCCAAACTCCTCTCTCAGCATGTCCAGCCCATCTATTGTCTAAACCAATTAAGGCTTAGATGGAAGGTTCCTTTTTCCCTTTTCATGTCTAAACCAACTGGGCTCGTAATTTAACAATTGTATTTGTATTTACAGATGGCATACAAGTGTGTTATTAAGGCACATGAAAGTTCACATGTTCCAGAGTAATAATACATTCAAATGCCTCTCCTGTGAAGTAGTGACGCGTGACATACGCCTAGCTTCCTGAAACGAGTCACAAATATGTGCTGAGGACATTTCCTTTATCTCTGCCTGGTAAACGGTGGTAACGTGGAAGGGAAGAGGTTAACATTTTGTGCTCAGTGATACCTCACTTATACCCTCAAATTGCCTTCTCTGAAATCATCAGAAGGAGCTGTGATAAAGGCACTCGACAGATACAAAGAGAGGAGAAGGGAGAAAGAGAGAGAGGGAGAGGGAGAAAGAGAGAGAGGAAGAGGGAGAAAGAGAGAGAGGGAGAGGGAGAGAGAGGAGGATGGAGAAAGAGAGAGAGGGAGAGGGAGAATGAGAGAGAGGAATGGGGATAAAGAGAGATAGGAGGGGGGAGAAAGAGATAGAGGAAGTGGGATAAAGAGAGAGAGGAAGGGGGAGAAAGAGAGAGAGGAAGGGGGAGAAAGAGAGGGAGGAAGAGGGAGAAAGAGAGAGAGGAAGGGGGAGAAAGAGAGAGAGGAAGAGGGAGAAAGAGAGAGAGGAAGAGGAAGAAAGAGAGAGAGGGAGAGGGAGAATGAGAGAGAGGAGGATGGAGAAAGAGAGAGGAAGAAGGGAGAGAGAGAGAGAGGGAGAGGGAGAAAGAGAGAGGAAGGGGGAGAAAGAGAGAGAGGGAGTGGGAGAGAGAGGATGGAGAAAGAGAGAGAGGGAGAGGGAGAATGAGAGAGAGGAGGATGGAGAAGGAGAGAGAGGAAGAAGGAGAAAGAGTGAGAGGAAGAGTGAGAAAGAGAGAGAGGAAGATGGGAGAGAGAGAGAGGGAGAGGGAAAAAGAGAGGGAGGAATGTGGAGAAAGAGAGAGAGAGGAAGGGGGAGAAAGAGAGAGAGGGAGAGAGAATGAGAGAGAGGAGGATGGAGAAGGAGAGAGGGGAAGAAGGAGAACGAGAGAGAGGAAGAGGGAGAAAGAGAGAGGAAGAGGTGAAAGAGAGAGGAAGAATGGAGAAAGAGAGAGAAGAAGAAGGGAGAGAGAGAGAGGAAGAAAGGAGAAGGAGAGAGAGGAAGAGGGAGGATGGTGGCTGCTGGAGTTGATGAGTCGCAGGGGTTCTGACTGGAGGGCCATTGTGGAGGAGGGGGTTGGCCTTTTGTGTGATTCAGATTGGGGGAGGTTTGAGAAATCACGTGGTACATTTCTGAGGTGGGGGATACACAACCTGATAAAGACATACAACACACAAACTGCTCATCCTGTGACTTAGTGATTCAACTCTACGTTACGGCTGCATCCTGGGGTAATTATGTATATTTCTTGACATGATATTTCACATACAATTCAAAGAATCATATGTATGAAAAACTAAAAGTCATAGTCACAAATGCACCTCAACGGGCCCATGCTCGGATGAAAAATAACGTATGGGTTAGAGTTAGGCCACATCGTATGGATTAGAGTTAGGCCACGTCGTATGGATTAGAGTTAAGCCACGTCGTATGGATTAGAGTTAGGCCACATCGTATGGATTAGAGTTAAGCCACGTCGTATGGGTTAGAGTTAGGCCACATCGTATGGGTTAGAGTTAGGCCACGTCGTATGTATTAGAGTTAGGCCACATCGTATGGATTAGAGTTAGGCCACATCGTATGGATTAGAGTTAGGCCACATCGTATGGATTAGAGTTAGGCCACATCGTATGGATTAGAGTTAAGCCACGTCGTATGGGTTAGAGTTAGGCCACATCGTATGGGTTAGAGTTAGGCCACGTCGTATGTATTAGAGTTAGGCCACGTCGTATGGATTAGAGTTAGGCCATATCGTATATATTAGAGTTAGGCCACGCCGTATGTATTAGAGTTAGGCCACGTCGTATGGATTAGAGTTAGGCCACATCGTATGGATTTGAGTTAGGCCACGTCGTATGGATTAGAGTTAGGCCATATCGTATGTATTAGAGTTAGGCCACATTTTATGGATTAGAGTTAGGCCACATCGTATGTATTAGAGTTAGGCCACATTTTATGGATTAGAGTTAGGCCACATCGTATGGGTTAGAGTTAGGCCACATCGTATGGATTAGAGTTAGGCCACGTCGTATGGATTAGGGTTAGGCCACATCGTATGTATTAGAGTTAGGCCACGTCGTATGGATTAGAGTTAGGCCATATCGTATGTATTAGAGTTAGGCCACATTTTATGGATTAGAGTTAGGCCACATCGTATGTATTAGAGTTAGGCAACATTTTATGGATTAGAGTTAGGCCACATCGTATCTATTAGAGTTAGGCCACATTTTATGGATTAGAGTTAGGCCACATCGTATGGGTTAGAGTTAGGCCACATCGTATGGATTAGAGTTAGGCCACGTCGTATGGATTAGAGTTAGGCCACATCGTATGTATTAGAGTTAGCCCACATTTTATGTATTAGAGTTAGGCCACATCGTATGTATTAGAGTTAGGCCACATCGTATGTATTAGAGTTAGGCCACATCGTATGTATTAGAGTTAGGCCACATCGTATGGGTTAGAGTTAGGCCACATCGTATGGATTAGAGTTAGGCCACGTCGTATGGAATAGAGTTAGGCCACATCGTATGTATTAAAGTTAGGCCACGTCGTATGGATTAGAGTTAGGCCATATCGTATGTATTAGAGTTAGGCCACATTTTATGGATTAGAGTTAGGCCACATCGTATGTATTAGATTAAGGCCACATTTTATGGATTAGAGTTAGGCCACATCGTATGTAATAGAGTTAGGCCACATTTTATGGATTAGAGTTAGGCCACATCGTATGGGTTAGAGTTAGGCCACATCGTATGGATTAGAGTTAGGCCACATCGTATGTATTAGAGTTAGGCCACATTTTATGGATTAGAGTTAGGCCACATCGTATGTATTAGAGTTAGGCCACATCGTATGGATTAGAGTTAGGCCACATCGTATGTATTAGAGTTAGGCCACATTTTATGGATTAGAGTTAGGCCACATCGTATGTATTAGAGTTAGGCCACATTTTATGGATTAGAGTTAGGCCACATCGTATGTATTAGAGTTAGGCCACATTTTATGGATTAGAGTTAGGCCACATTGTATGTATTAGAGTTAGGCCACATTTTATGGATTAGAGTTAGGCCACATCGTATGTATTAGAGTTAGGCCACATTTTATGGATTAGAGTTAGGCCACATCGTATGGGTTAGAGTTAGGCCACGTCGTATGGGTTAGAGTTTGTACAATAGTCAATTCCTGTTTAAAACCAAGGATTGGTGGACTCCCATCAAGTTAAAGACAACCCACTTGGTACAAACTGGTTGAATCAGCGTTGGTTCAACGTTCTCCGTCAGCATATTGGAACATGGAGTCTACGTGGAAAATACATTGGATTTGAAAAACATGAATCAAAAGTGGACATTTCAACTGCTAGATTATGTCATCAAGGTAACCAATTTTCAACATAGAAAAAAGCCTGGTATACAATATGCTGATAACAATAGGCTTGGCGGCACTTCCTGGAGAATTGTTTGACCTACTGCTATTGACCTCCTTTCCCAGCCCTGATTACTGTAGCTAGGCTACTTAGTTAGGACATTAGTCTGTTACCAATGTCCTGGGAATGAATGTTGAGAGATCCCCACTTAATAACTAAATAGATTCATCGTTGCTATTGAAGTCATTCCAAAGGGTAGGTGAAATGTCACCACACACCATCTTTTTTTTTTTTTTTACCTTTAGGCAAGTCAGTTAAGAACAAATTCTTATTTTCAATTACGGCCTAGGAACAGTGGGTTAACTGCCTGTTCAGGGGCAGAACGACAGATTTGTACCTTGTCAGCTCGGGGAATTGAACTTGGTTACTAGCCCAACGCTCTTACCACTAGGCTACCCTGCCGCCCCGATTGGACTATTAGCATTTGCAATGTCATCGACGGCTATCGTTAAACTAGGCCATACAATAGAAAAGTACGTTAGAGTATCTTAAATTATATTATGGTCAGAAAATCCAATTCGTCTCCATCGTTCATTGAAGTTGAAGTTTATAACAAAACCTTTCGACATAGACAATCATTTAAATGACTATTTCACAAGTGAAGTGGACAAACTGAGAAGGGAAATGACAACAGTGAATTAGCGAACCATCATATTTTTGTATGAAATATCTTTAAATGAAAGAGAAGGATTGCTGTTTTTAATTTGGTCGAGTTAGTGTGGGAGAGATGGCAAAAAAACTATTGTGTTATCCATCAATAATGATAAACCACCAGGTACAGACATCCTAGATGGGAAACTATTGAGAATGGTAGGAGACTGTATTACCACCCCTATTTACTAAACATTTAACCAAAGCCTAAAGGAGTGAGTGTGTCCACAGGCGTGGAAGGAAGTAATTCCACTATCTACAAATAGTAAGAGCCACCCAATCAGTTTGCTGCCTGTTCTTAGTAAACCGATTGAGAGAATTGTATTTGACCAAATACAATAATTTTTTTCAGACAACAAGTTAACTACCCACATGACAGATGATTGGTTAAAAGAAACGGATAACAAAATGATAGTTGGATCTCTATTTTCAGATTTCAATGTGGCCTTTGATGTCATTGATGCCACATTGTTATTGACGAAACTCACTTGCTATGGCTTAACATCACCTGCAATCGCATGGTTGGAGAGCTACTTATCCAATAGATCCCAGATAATATTCTTCAATGGAAGCTTCTCTAACATCAGATATGTACAGTGGGGTGTCCCTCAGGGCAGTTGCCTTGGGCCCGTTACTCTTCTCTATTTTTACAAATGATTTGTCACTGGTCTGACACAAAGCTAGAAGGACTAAGTATGCGGACGATTCCACACTCTACATGTCAGCACCCCTAGCCAGTGCGCTCACTAAAAAAATAAACAAGGAGTTTCAGTCAGTATCACAACGGGTAATTAATAATAAACTGGCCTTAAATACATCTACAACTAAAAACATTGTTGTTATTGGTTCAAAACATTCTCTAAGACCTAATCTTCAACTGAAGTTGTGTATAAAGTTCGTTACCATCGGTGTGACTGTCGGTGTGCCCATTGAGCACATCGAGGAATATGAATTCCTATGAGTAACATTGGATGGTCCATTATCACGTGCAAGTCATATTTTGTTATGAAGATGGGGCGAGGTATGTCTGTATGAAAACACAAAAAACCAACTGTGCTAATTGTTCAAGTTCTTGTCCCATCTTTATTATTGTCTGGTAACACGGTCAGGTTGCAGCAAAGGAATACCTAGCCACAGCTACAGCTGACTCAGAACAGAGCAGCACGCGTTTAAACTGCACAGAACTAACATCAACAACATGCATGCTTGCCAGTCTTTCCTGGTTGAAGGGTTGACCAGAGATGAGCTGCTTCTGTTCTAGATTTTATGAGAAAAATTACTGCGATGAAAATTACAGATTGTCTGCATAATCAAATAACATTTAGCTCAGACACCCCATAACATACCACACACAAGACATGCCACCAGGGGTCTCTTCAGACACCCCGTAACATACCACACACAAGACATGCCACCAGGGGTCTCATCAGACACCCCGTAACATACCACACAAGACATGCCACCAGGGGTCTCTTCAGACACCCCGTAACATACCACACAAGACATGCCACCAGGGGTCTCTTCAGTCCCTTTAGTCCAAAATGAATTCAGGGCAACAGACAGTATTATACAGAGCCATGATCACATGGAACTTCCTTTCCATCGCCAATTACTCAAGCAAAATTACCTGTTTAACATGTTTTAAACAACATCTGATGGAACAGAGGATGAGGCGACACACACACCTACACACACCTACACCCTAACACACAGACACACTAACACACAGACACACGAACACAAAATGATTAGATGAAGCACAGTGGCAATACATTTGTTGTTGTTTAGTTATTAGTTGAAGCACTGCGATAACACATTAAGCTGTTGCGTAAAGAAACGCAATATCTGACAGCACCGTGTTGGCTGTTCCTTTAAACTAGAGAAGAGACTTCTATGATCTAGATGACATCACTGGGGTTCACTTTCCTTCAAAATTAGACAAGAGGCATCCAGAATCTAGAAGACAGCACTGGGGTGGCCGTTCCTACATATTAGACAAGAGACACCTAGAATCTAGACGACATCACTGGGGTGGCCGTTCCTTCAAACTAGAGAAGAGAGTTGTATAATCTAGAAGACATCACTGCGGTGGCCGTTCCTTCAAAATGGACCAGAGACACCTAGAATCAAATCAAACTTTATTTGCCACATTCGCCGAGTACGACAAGTATAGACTTTACCGTAAAATCCTTACTTTACAAGCCCTTAACCAACAGAACAGCAGTTCAAGATGTAGAACATCGATGACAGCACTAACGTGACTTTTCCTTCACATTGGACAAGAGACATCTAGAATCTACATGAAAGCATTGGGTTGGCCTTTCCTTCACATTAGACAAGAGACATCTAGAATCTACATGAAAGCATTGGGTTGGCCTTTCCTTCACATTAGACAAGAGACATCTAGAATCTACATGAAAGCATTGGGTTGGCCTTTCCTTCACATTGAAAGAATACGAGGCTAGTTAAGGGTCATATTCCCCATGGTGCTGTTCTGTCTGAGGCAGGCGTTTCCTCTGCTGTTTAATGTACACTCATGCCCCATCTACTCTCCTCTCCATTATCCCCGCCTCTCCATCCACACCTCCGTCTCATGCACTCTTTCCCCGGCAGGCCCCATGCTGGCCATCTCTATTTATTGAATACATCTTCTGCTCTGAAAACAGTTTTTCCACCTGAGCTGCTAGTTGCAACTTTTATTTCCATGGTTGCACACAGGGCCATGGGGAGACGAGAGGAGAGAGAGAAGAGTGGGGGGAGGGGTGAGAGTGGAAAGAAAGAGTGGGGGTGATTAAAGAGAGAGTGAGCGAGTGAGAGAGAGAGAGAAAGATTGAGGGGGAGATAATGATTAGAGGGAGAGAGAGCTAGAGAGGGGAAAAAGACAAAGAGAAATGGAGAGAGAGAGAGAGAGCGAGAGAGAGAGAGAGAGAGAGATGTAGTGAACTAACAGGATAGATGACAGCGCTGGGGTGGCCGTTCCTTCACATTAAACACAAGGCTAGTTAAGGGTCATATTCCCGATCTAGTGCTGTAGTGAACTAACAGGATAGATGGCAGAGGGTTGGTCATTTCTCTGGTCTATATTACTTAATAAGAGGAGCGATAGCAGAGCCTGCCTGATGTTCTCATTTCACTTATTAAAAAACACACAAGTCAGTAGTATGTCACCCACGGTGCTGAGAGGGGGTGGGGAGGAGACGAGATGGGGGAGAGATGAAAGAAGAGAGTGGAGAAACGGGAGGCAGAGGGAGAGAGAAAAGGGGAGGATTTAAAACTGCAAGTAAACATCAACCTGCACCTGGTCAACAGAACTATATATTATTTAATACATTTTTCACGAGATCAATTTTAAAGTGGCTCCAATTCAACATTGGGCAACCCAAGCAGACACAACACCTAGAAATGGAAGGTTGCATTGCCCCCTAGATTTTATTAGTTAATTTCTCTTCCATCAAATGCCTTCTATGCATAAAGTATTGTGTTGTGTGCTTGCGTGCTTAAGGTTGTCACGCACTGACCTTAGAGATCCTTTTTATGTCTCTATTTTGGTCAGGACGTGAGTTGGGGTGGGCATTCTGTTTTGTCTTCTATGTTTTCTATTTCTGTGTGTTTGGCCGGGTGTGGTTCTCAATCAGAGGCAGCTGTCTAGCGGTGTCTCTGATTGAGAACCATACTTAGGTAGCCTATTCTCACCTGTGTTTTGTGTGGAGTTATTTTCTGTTTTGTTTGTCTGCACCAGACAGAACTGTTTTGTTTGTTCCGCTTTGTTATTTTTTGTTCTAGTGTTCAGTTTTATAAAAAATCATGAAATCGTACCACGCTGCACATTGGTCCTCTTCTTCAAACAGTCGTTATAGAACTACCCACCACTAAAGGACCAAGCAGCGTGGAAGAGAGGACTGGACATGGGAGGACATTCTGCACGCGCAAGGGATCCTCCCATGGGAACAGGTGGAGGCAGCCAGGAGAGCGGAGGCAGCAGGAGAAGGGAACCACCGGTATGAGGAAACACGGCTGGCAAGGAATCCTGAGAGGCAGCCCCCCCCAAAATGTTGGGGAGTGTGGTGGAGTCAGGTGGAGACCTGAACCCACTCCCTGTGCTTACCTGGGAGAGCATGTGACTGGTCAGGCCCCGTGATATGGGGTGATGCGCACTGTGTCTCAGCCAAGCGGAAGCTGGCATCCAGCCAGAATGGGTGGGGCCCAGTGTGTCCATGGCCTCGGCCAAGGAGGAGGCCGCCTGTATGTCTCCCCAGCCTGGTGAGTCCTAAGCCTGTCTCCTGTCCGGAGCTGCCAGAGTCGCCCTCCCCGTCCGGAGCTGCCAGAGTCGCCCTCCCCGTCCGGAGCTGCCAGAGTCGCCCTCCCCGTCCGGAGCTGCCAGAGTCGCCCTCCCCGTCCGGAGCTGCCAGAGTCGCCCTCCCCGTCCGGAGCTGCCAGAGTCGCCCTCCCCGTCCGGAGCTGCCAGAGTCGCCCTCCCCGTCCGGAGCTGCCAGAGTCGCCCTCCCCGTCCGGAGCTGCCAGAGTCGCCCTCCCCGTCCGGAGCTGCCAGAGTCACCCCCCCCGTCCGGAGCTGCCAGAGTCGCCCCCCCCGTCCGGAGCTGCCAGAGTCGCCCCCCCCGTCCGGAGCTGCCAGAGTCGCCCCCCCCGTCCGGAGCTGCCAGAGTCGCCCCCCCCGTCCGGAGCTGCCAGAGTCGCCCCCCCCGTCCGGAGCTGCCAGAGTCGCCCCCCCCGTCCGGAGCTGCCAGAGTCGCCCCCCCCGTCCGGAGCTGCCAGAGTCGCCCCCCCCGTCCGGAGCTGCCAGAGTCGCCCCCCCCGTCCGGAGCTGCCAGAGTCGCCCCCCCCCGTCCGGAGCTGCCAGAGTCGCCCTCCCCGTCCGGAGCTGCCAGAGTCGCCCTCCCCGTCCGGAGCTGCCAGAGTCGCCCTCCCCGTCCGGAGCTGCCAGAGTCGCCCTCCCCGTCCGGAGCTGCCAGAGTCGCCCTCCCCGTCCGGAGCTGCCAGAGTCGCCCTCCCCGTCCGGAGCTGCCAGAGTCGCCCTCCCCGTCCGGAGCTGCCAGAGTCGCCCTCCCCGTCCGGAGCTGCCAGAGTCGCCCTCCCCGTCCGGAGCTGCCAGAGTCGCCCTCCCCGTCCGGAGCTGCCAGAGTCGCCCTCCCCGTCCGGAGCTGCCAGAGTCGCCCTCCTGTCCGGGGCCCGCTGCGAGGGTTCCCAGGTCGGGGTCGGCGATGACGGTCCCCACTCCAGGGGTGGAACCAGGCTGGTCTCTCTAGCTGTATTCTACCAGGCTGGTCTCTCTAGATGTATTATACCAGGAGGCTGGTGTCTCTAGATGTTTTTTTCCAGGTTGGTCTCTCTAGCTATATTATACAAGGCTGGTCTCTCTAGCTGTATTATACAAGGCTGGTCTCTCTAGCTGTATTATACCAGGCTGGTCTCTCTAGCTGTATTATATCAGACTGGTCTCTCTGGTTGTATAATACCAGACTGGTGTCTCTCTTACTGTATTATACCAGGCTGGTTTATCTTGCTGTATTATACCAGACTGGTCTCTCTTGCTGTATTATACCAGGCTGTTCTCTCTAGCTGTATTATACCATGCTGGCCTGGCTGTATTATACCAGTGTGGTCTCTCTAGCTGCATTATACCAGGCTGGCCTCTCTAGCTGCATTATACCAGGCTGGTCTCTCTAGCTGTATTATACCAAGCTGGTCTCTCTAGCTGTATAATACCAGGCTGGTCTCTCTAGTTGTATTATACAAAGCTGGTCTCTCTAACTGTTTTATAACAGGCTTGTCTCTCTAGCTGTATTATACCAGGCTTGTCTCTCTAGCTGTATTATACCAGGCTTGTCTCTCTAGCTGTATTATACCAGGCTGGTCTCTCTAGCTGTATTTTAACAGGCTGGAATAGCTGTTTTATACCAGGCTGTTCTCTCTAGCTGTATTATACCAGGCTGTTCTCTCTAGCTGTATAATACAAGGCTGGTCTCTCTAGCTGTTTTATAACAGGCTGGTCTCTCTAGCTGTATTAAACCAGGCTGGTCTCTCTAGCTGTATTATACCAGACTGGTCTCTCTAGTTGTATAATACCAGGCTGGACTCTCTATCTGTATTAAACAAGGCTGGTATCTCTATCTGTATTAAACAAGGCTGTTCTCTCTAGCTGTATGATACCAGTCTGGTCTCTCTAGCTGTATTATACCAGGCTGGTCTGTCTGTATTATACCAGGCTGGTCTCTCTAGCTGTATTAAACCTTGGCTGGTCTCTCTAGCTGTATTATACCATACTGGTCTCTCTAGTTGTATAATACCAGGCTGGACTCTCTCTCTGTATTAAACAAGGCTGGTCTCTCTAGCTGTATTATACCAGGCTGTTTCTCTCTAGCTGTATTATAGTAGGCTGTTCTCTCTAGCTGTATTATACCAGGCTGGTCTCTCTAGCTGTATTATACCAGGCTGGTCTAGCTGTATTATATTAGGCTGGACTAGCTGTTTTATACCAGGCTGGTCTCTCTAGCTGTATTATACCAGTCTGGTCTCTCTAGCTGTATTATACCAGGCTGGTCTGTCTGTATTATTCCAGGCTGGTCTCTCTAGCTGTATTAAACCAGGCTGGTCTCTCTAGCTGTATTATACCATACTGGTCTCTCTAGTTGTATAATACCAGGCTGGACTCTCTCTCTGTATTAAACAAGGCTGGGGTCTCTAGCTGTATTATACCAGGCTGTTTCTCTCTAGCTGTATTATAGTAGGCTGTTCTCTCTAGCTGTATTATACCAGGCTGGTCTCTCTAGCTGTATTATACCAGGCTGGTCTAGCTGTATTATATTAGGCTGGACTAGCTGTTTTATACCAGGCTGGTCTCTCTAGCTGTATTATACCAGTCTGGTCTCTCTAGCTGTATTATACCAGGCTGGTCTGTCTGTATTATTCCAGGCTGGTCTCTCTAGCTGTATTAAACCAGGCTGGTCTCTCTAGCTGTATTATACCATACTGGTCTCTCTAGTTGTATAATAGCAGGCTGGACTCTCTATCTGTATTAAACAAGGCTGGTCTCTCTAGCTGTTTTATAACAGGCTTGTTTCTCTAGCTGTATTATACCAGGCTGGTCTCTCTAGCTGTATTATACCAAGCTGGTCTCTCTAGCTGTATAATACCGGGCTGGTCTCTCTAGTTGTATTATACAAGGCTGGTCTCTCTAGCTATATTATACCAGGATGGACTAGCTGTATTATACCAGGCTGGTCTCTCTAGTTGTATTATACAAGGCTGGTCTATCTAGCTGTATTATACCAGGCTGGTCTCTCTATCTGTATTGTACCAGGCGGGCTTAGCTGTATTATACAGGCTGGTCTCTCTAGTTGTATTATAACAGAATGGACCCTCATTCTGTATTAAACAAGGCTGGTCTCTCTAGCTGTATGATACCAGGCTGGTCTCTCTTGCTGTATTATACCAGACTGGTCTCTCTAGCTGTATTATACCAGGCTCGTCTCTCTAGCTGTATTACACCAGGCTAGTCTCTCTAGCTGTATTATACCAGGCTGGTCTGGCTGTATTATGCCAGACGGGTCTCTCTTTCTGTATTGTACCATGCTGGCTTAGCTGTATTATACCAGGCTGGTCTCTGTAGCTATATTATACCAGGCTGGACTAGCTGTATTCTACCAGGCTGGTCTAGCTGTTTTATACCAGGCTATTCTATCTAGCTGTATTATACCAGGCTTGTCTCTCTAGCTGTATTATACTAGGCTGTTCGCTCTAGCTGTATTATACCAGGCTGGTCTCTCTAGCTGTATTATACCAGGCTTGTCTAGCTGTATTCTATTAGGCTGGACTAGCTGTTTAATACCAGGCTGGTCTCTCTAGCTGTTTTATACCAGGCTGGTCTCTCTAGCTGTATTATACCAGGCTGGTCTGGCTGTATTATACCAGACGGGTTTCTCTATCTGTATTGTAACATACCGGCTTAGCTGTATTATACAGGCTGGTCTCTCTAGCTATATTATACAAGGCTGGTCTCTCTAGCTATATTATACCAGGATGGACTAGCTGTATTATACCAGGCTGGACTAGCTGTATTCTGTTAGGCTTGTCTAGATGTATCATACCAGGCTGGTCTCTCTAGCTGTATTAAATCAGGCTGGTCTCTCTTGCTGTATTATACCAGGCTGGTCTCTCTTGCTGTATTATACCAGGCTGGTCTCTCTAGCTGTATTATACCAGGCTGGTCTATCTAGCTGTATTATACCAGGCTGGTCTCTCTAGCTGTATGATACCAGGCTGGTCTCTCTATCTGTATTGTACCAGGCGGGCTTAGCTGTATTATACAGGCTGGTCTCTCTAGTTGTATTATAACAGAATGGACCCTCATTCTGTATTAAACAAGGCTAGTCTCTCTAGCTGTATGATACCAGGCTGGTCTCTCTTGCTGTATTATACCAGGCTGGTCTCTCTAGCTGTATTATACCAGGCTCGTCTCTCTAGCTGTATTACACCAGGCTGGTCTCTCGCTGTATTATACCAGGCTGGTCTGGCTGTATTATACCAGACGGGTCTCTCTAGCTATATTATACAAGGCTGGTCTCTCTAGCTATATTATACCAGGCTGGTCTAGCTGTTTTATACCAGGCTGTTCTATCTAGCTGTATTATACCAGGCTTGTCTCTCTAGCTGTATTATACTAGGCTGTTCTCTCTAGCTGTATTATACCAGGCTGGTCTCTCTAGCTGTATTATACCAGGCTTGTTTAGCTGTATTCTATTACGCTGGACTAGCTGTTTAATACCAGGCTGGTCTCTCTAGCTATATTATACAAGGCTGGTCTCTCTAGCTATATTATACCAGGCTGGACTAGCTGTATTATACCAGGCTGGACTAGCCGTATTATACCAGGGTGGTCTCTCTAGCTGTATTTTAACAGGCTGGAATAGCTGTTTTATACCAGGCTGTTCTCTCTAGCTGTATTATACAAGGCTGTTCTCTCTAGCTGTATAATACCAGGCTGGTCACTCTAGCTGCATTATACAAGGCAGGACTCTCTAGCTGTATTATACCAGGCTGTTCTCTCTAGCTGTATAATACAAGGCTGGTCTCTCTAGCTGTTTTATAACAGAATGGTCTCTCTAGCTGTATTAAACCAGGCTGGTATCTCTAGCTGTATTATACCAGATTGGTCTCTCTAGCTGTATTATACCAGGCTGGTCTGTCTGTATTATACCAGGCTGGTCTCTCTAGCTGTATTAAACCGTGGCTGGTCTCTCTAGCTGTATTATACCATACTGGTCTCTCTAGTTGTATAATACCAGGCTGGACTCTCTCTCTGTATTAAACAAGGCTGGTCTCTCTATCTGTATTAAACAAGGCTGGTCTCTCTAGCTGTATTATACCAGGCTGTTTCTCTCTAGCTGTTTTATACTAGGCTGTTCTCTCTAGCTGTATTATACCAGGCTGGTCTCTCTAGCTGTATTATACCAGGCTGGTCTAGCTGTATTCTATTAGGCTGGACTAGCTGTTTTATACCAGGCTGGTCTCTCTAGCTGTATTATACCAGTCTGGTCTCTCTAGCTGTATTATACCAGGCTGGTCTGTCTGTATTATTCCAGGTTGGTCTCTCTAGCTGTATTATACCAGGCTGGTCTGTCTGTATTATTCCAGGTTGGTCTCTCTATTGCTTCTTCACCTGCATTGCTTGCTGTTTGGGGTTTTAGGCTGGGTTTCTGTACAGCACTTTGAGATATCAGCTGATGTACGAAGGGCTATATAAAATAAATTTGATTGATTGATTGATTGATTGATATTAAAACAGGCTCGTCTCTCTAGCTGTATTATACCATACTGGTCTCTCTAGTTGTATAATAGCAGGCTGGACTCTCTATCTGTATTAAACAAGGCTGGTCTCTCTAGCTGTTTTATAACAGGCTTGTTTCTCTAGCTGTATCATACCAGGATGGTCTCTCTAGCTGTATTATACCAAGCTGGTCTCTCTAGCTGTATAATACCAGGCTGGTCTCTCTAGTTGTATTATACAAGGCTGGTCTCTCTAGCTATATTATACAGGGATGGACTAAGTGTATTATACCAGGCTGGACTAGCTGTATTCTGTTAGGCTTGTCTAGATGTATTATACCAGGCTGGTCTCTCTAGCTGTATTAAATCAGGCTGGTCTCTCTATCTGTATGATACCAGGCTGGTCTCGCTTGCTGTATTATACCAGGCTGGTCTCTCTAGCTGTATTATACCAGGCTGGTCTATCTAGCTGTATTATAACAGAATGGACCCTCATTCTGTATTAAACAAGGCTGGTCTCTCTAGCTGTATGACACCAGGCTGGTCTCTCTTGCTGTATTATACCAGACTGGTCTCTCTAGCTGTATTACACCAGGCTGGTCTGGCTGTATTATGCCAGACGGGTCTCTCTTTCTGTATTGTACCATGCTGGCTTAGCTGTATTATACAGGCTGGTCTCTCTAGCTATATTATACAAGGCTGGTCTCTCTAGCTATATTATACCAGGCTGGACTAGCTGTATTCTACCAGGCTGGTCTAGCTGTTTTATACCAGGCTGGTCTCTCTAGCTGTATTACACTAGGTTGTTCTCTCTAGCTGTATTATACCAGGCTGGTCTCTCTAGCTGTATTATAGCAGGCTTGTCTAGCTGTATTCTATTAGGCTGGACTAGCTGTTTAATACCAGGCTGGTCTCTCTAGCTGTTTTATACCAGGCTGGTCTCTCTAGTTGTATTATAACAGAATGGAACCTCATTCTGTATTAAACAAGGCTGGTCTCTCTAGCTGTATGATACCAGGCTGGTCTCTCTTGCTGTATTATACCAGGCTGGTCTCTCTAGCTGTATTACACCAGGCTGGTCTCTCGCTGTATTATACCAGACGGGTCTCTCTTTCTGTATTGTACCATGCTGGCTTAGCTGTATTATACAGGCTGGTCTCTCTAGCTATATTATACAAGGCTGGTCTCTCTAGCTATATTATACCAGGCTGGACTAGCTGTATTCTACCAGGCTGGTCTAGCTGTTTTATACCAGGCTGTTCTATCTAGCTGTATTATACCAGGCTTGTCTCTCTAGCTGTATTATACTAGGCTGTTCTCTCTAGCTGTATTATACCAGGCTGGTCTCTCTAGCTGTATTATACCAGGCTGGACTAGCAGACGGGTATCTCTATCTGTATTGTACCATACCGGCTTAGCTGTATTATACAGGCTGGTCTCTCTAGCTATATTATACAAGGCTAGTCTCTCTAGCTATATTATACCAGGCTGGACTAGCTGTATTATACCAGGCTGGACTAGCTGTATTATACTAGGCTGTTCTATCTAGCTGTATTATACCAGGCTTGTCTCTCTAGCTATATTCTACCAGCTGGCCTCTCTAGCTGTATTATACCAGGCTGTTCTCTCTAGCTGTATTATACTAGGCTGTTCTCTCTAGCTGTATTATACCAGGCTGGTCTCTCTAGCTGTATTCTACCAGGCTGGTCTCTCTAGCTGTTTTATTCCAGGCTTGCTTAGCTGTATTATACCAGGCTGGTCTCTCTAGCTGTATTATGCCAGGCTTATCTCTCTAGCTGTAATATACAAGGATGGTCTCTTTAGCTGTATTATACCAGGAGGATGGTCTCTCTAGCTGTATTATACAAGGCTGGTCTCTGTAGCTATATTATACCAGGCTGGACTAGCTGTATTATACCAGGCTGGTCTCTCTAGCTGTATTATAACCAGAGTGGTCTCTCTAGTTGCATTATACCAGGCTGTTCTCTCTAGTTGTATTTTACCAGGCTGGTCTCTCTAGTTGTATTCTACGAGGCTGGTCTAGCTGTTTTATACCAGGCTGTTCTATCTAGCTGTATTATACCAGGCTGGTCTCTCTAGCTGTATTATACCTTGCTGGTCTCTCTAGCTGTATAATACCAGGCTGGTCTGGCTGTATTATACCAGGCTGGTCTCTCTTGCTGTATTATACTAGGCTGGTCTAGCTGTATTATACTAGGCTGGTCTAGCTGTATTCTATTAGGCTGGACTAGCTGTTTTATACCAGGCTGGACTCTCTAGCTGTTTTACACCAGGCTGGTCCCTCTAGCTGTATTATACCAGGCTGGTCTCTCGAGCTGTATTCTACCAGACTGGTCTCTCTAGCTGTTTTATTCCGGGCAAGCTTAGCTGTATTATACCAGGCTGGTCTCTGTAGCTGTATTATACCAGGCTTGTCTAGCTGTATTCTGTTAGGCTGGACTAGCTGTTTAATACCAGGCTGGTCTCTCTAGCTGTATTATACCAGGCTGGTCTGGCTGTATTATACCAGACGGGTCTCTCTATCTGTATTGTACCATACCGGCTTAGCTGTATTATACAGGCTGGTCTCTCTAGCTATATTATACAAGGCTGGTCTCTCTAGCTATATTATACCAGGCTGGACTAGCTGTATTATACCAGGCTGGACTAGCTGTATTCAATTAGGCTGGACTAGCTGTTTAATACCAGGCTGGTCTCTCTAGCTATATTCTACCAGCTGGCCTCTCTAGCTGTATTATACCAGGCTGTTCTCTCTAGCTGTATTATACCAGGCTGGTCTAGCTGTATTCTATTAGGCTGGACTAGCTGTTTAATACCAGGCTGGTCTCTCTAGCTGTATTATACCAGGCTGGTCTCTCTAGCTGTATTCTACCAGGCTGGTCTCTCTAGCTGTTTTATTCCAGGCTTGCTTAGCTGTATTATACCAGGCTTGGTCTCTCTAGCTGTATTATGCCAGACTTATCTGTCTAGCTGTAATATACAAGGATGGTCTCTCTAGCTGTATTATACAAGGCTGGTCCTTGTATCTATATTATACCAGGCTGGACTAGCTGTATTATAACCAGACTGGTCTCTCTAATGTCATTATACCAGGCTGTTCTCTCTAGTTGTATTTTACCAGGCTGGTCTCTCTAGTTGTATTCTACGAGGCTGGTCTAGCTGTTTTATACCAGGCTGTTCTATCTAGCTGTATTATACAAGGCTGGTCTCTCTTGCTGTATTATACCTTACTGGTCTCTCTAGCTGTATAATACCAGGCTGGTCTGGCTGTATTATACCAGGCTGGTCTCTCTTGCTGTATTATACTAGGCTGGTCCCTCTAGCTGTATTATACCAGGCTGGTCTCTCGAGCTTTATTCTACCAGGCTGGTCTCTCTATCTGTATTGTACCAGGCGGGCTTAGCTGTATTATAAAGTCTGGTCTCTCTAGCTGTATGATACCAGGCTGGTCTCTCTTGCTGTATTATACCAGGCTGGTATCTCTAGCTGTATTATACCAGGCTGGTCTCTCTAGCTATATTATACCAGGCTGGACTAGCTGTATTATACTAGGCTGTTCTATCTAGCTGTATTATACCAGGCTGGTCTCTCTAGCTATATTATACCAGGCTTGTCTCTAGCTGTATTATACTAGGCTGTTCTCTCTAGCTGTATTATAACAGGCTGGTCTCTCTAGCTGTATTATACCAGGCTGGTCTAGCTGTATTCTTTTAAGCTGGACAAGCTTTTTAATACCAGGCTGGTCTCTCTAGCTGTATTATACCAGGCTGGTCTCTCTAGCTGTATTATACCAGGCTGGCGTGGCTGTATTATACCAGACTGGTCTCTCTATCTGTATTATACAAGGCTGGTCTCTCTAGCTGTATTATACCAGGCTGGACTAGCTGTATTATACCAGGCTGGACTAGCTGTCTTATACTAGGCTGTTCTGTCTAGCTGTATTATACCAGGCTTGTCTCTCTAGCTATATTATACCAGGCTGTACTAGCTGTATTATACCAGGCTGGTTTAGCTGTTTTATACCAGGCTGTTCTATCTAGCTGTATTATACCAGGCTTGTCTCTCTAGCTGTATTATACCAGGCTGGTCTCTCTATTGCTGTTTTATACCAGGCTGGTCTCTCTAGCTGTATTATACCAGGCTGGTCTTTCTAGCTGTATTATAACAGGCTGGTCTAGCTGTATTCTATTAGTCTGGACTAGCTGTTTAATACCAGGCTGGTCTCTCTAGCTGAATTATACCAGGCTGGTCTCTCTAGCTGTATTATACCAGGCTAGTCTCTCGAGCTGTACTCTACCAGGCTGGTCTCTCTAGCTGTTTTATTCCAGGCTTGCTTAGCTGTATTATACCAGGCTGGTCTCTCTAGCTGTATTATTCCAGGCTTATCTCTCTAGCTGTAATATACAAGGATGGTCTCTCTAGCTGTATTATACCAGGAGGCTGGTCTCTCTAGCTGTATTATACCAGGCTGGTCTGGCTGTATTATACCAGGCTGGTCTCTCTAGCTGCATTATACTAGGAGGGTGGTCTCTCTAGCTGTATTATACCAGGAGGCTGGTCACTCTAGCTGTTTTATAACAGGCTGGTCTCTGTAGCTGTATATTAACAGGCTTGTCTAGCTGTTTTATACCAGGCTGTTCTATCTAGCTGTATTATACCAGGCTGGTCTCTGTAGCTGTATTATACCAGGCTGGTCTCTCTAGCTGTATAATACCAGGCTGTTCTGGCTGTATTATACCAGGCTGGTCTCTCTAGCTGTATTATCCCAGGCTGGTCTCTCTAGCTGTATTATCCCAGGCTGTTCCCTCTAGCTGTATTATACCAGGCTGGTCTCTCTAGCTGTATTATACCAGGCTGGTCTAGCTGTATTCTATTAGGCTGGACTAGCTGTTTTATACCAGGCTGGACTCTCTAGCTGTTTTATACCAGGCTGGTCAGCTGTATTCTATTAGGCTGGACTAGCTGTTTTATACCAGGCTGGTCTCTCTAGCTGTATTACACCAGGCTGGTCTCTCTAGCTGTATTATACAAGGCTGGTCTCTCTAGCTGTATTATAACAGGCTGGTCTCTCAAGCTGTATTAAACCAGGCTGGTCTCTCTAGATGTATTATACCAGACTGGTCTCTCTAGTTGTATAATATCAGGCTGGACTCACTATCTGAATTAAACAAGGCTGGTCTCTCTAGCTGTATGATACCAGATTGGTCTCATTTGCTGTATTATACCAGGCTGGACTCTCTAGCTGTATTATACCAGGCTGTTCTCTCTAGCTGTATTATACCAGGCTGTTCTCTCTAGCTGTATTATACCAGGCTGGTCTGGCTGTATTATACCAGGCTGGACTAGTTGTATTATACCAGGCTGGTCTCTCTAGCTGTATTATAACCAGACTGGTCTCTCTAGTTGCATTTTACCAGGCTGTTCTCTCTAGCTGTATTATAACAGGCTGGTATCTCTAGCTGTATGATACCAGGCTGGTCTCTCTTGCTGTATTATACCAGGCTGGTCTCTCTAGTTGTATTATAACAGGCTGGACTCTCATTCTGTATTATACCAGGCTGGACTAGCTGTATTATAACCAGACTGGTCTCTCTAGTTGCATCATACCAGTCTGTTCTCTCTAGCTGTATAATACAAGGCTGGTCTCTCTAGCTGTATTATACCAGGCTGGTCTCTCTAGCTGTATTAAACCAGGCTGGTCTCTCTAGCTGTATTATACCAGACTGGTCTCTCTAGTTGTATAATATCAGACTGGACTCACTATCTGTATTATACCAGGCTGGTCTCTCTAGTTGTATTATAACAGGCTGGACCCTCATTCTGTATTATACCAGGCTGGACTAGCTGTATTATAACCGGACTGGTCTCTCTAGTTGCATCATACCAGGCTGTTCTCTCTAGCTGTATAATACAAGGCTGGTCTCTCTAGCTGTATTATAGCATGCTTGTCTCTCTAGCTGTATTAAACAAGGCTGGTCTCTCTAGCTGTATGATACCAGGCTGGTCTCTCTTGCTGTATTATACCAGGCTGGTCTCTCTAGCTGTATTATACCAGGCTGGTGTCTCTAGCTGTATTATACCAGGCTGGTCTCTCTATCTGTATTGTACCAGGCGGGATTAGCTGTATTATACAGTCTGGTCTCTCTAGTTGTATTATACCAGGCTGGACTCTCATTCTGTATTAAACAAGGCTGGTCTCTCTAGCTGTATGATACCAGGCTGGTCTCTCTTGCTGTATTATACCAGGCTGGTCTCTCTAGCTTTATTATACCAGGCTGGTCTCTCTAGCTGTATTATACCAGGCTGGTCTCTCTAGCTGAATTATACCAGGCTGGTCTCTCTAGCTGTATTATACCAGGCTGGTCTCTCTAGCTGAATTATACCAGGCTGGTCTCTCTAGCTGTTTCATTTCTGGCTTGCTTAGCTGTATTATACCAGGCTGGTCTCTCTAGCTGTATTATACCAGGCTGGTCTAGCTGTATTCTACGAGGCTGGTCTAGCTGTTTTATACCAGGCTGTTCTATCTAGCTGTATTTTACCATGCTGGTCTCTCTAGCTGTATAATACAAGGCTGGTCTCTCTAGCTGTATTATACCAGGCTGGTGTCTCTAGCTGTATTATACTAGGAGGGTGGTCTCTCTAGCTGTATTATACCAGGAGGCTGGTCTCTCCAGTTGTATTATACCAGCCTGGCCTCTCTAGCTGTTCTATAACAGGCTGGTCTCTGTAGCTGTATTATACCAGGCTGGAATAGCTGTTTTATACCAGGCTGTTCTCTCTAGTTGTACTATACAAGGCTGTTCTCTATAGCTGTATAATACAAGGCTGGTCTCTAGCTGTTTTATAACAGACTGGTCTCTCTAGTTGCATTATACCAGTCTGTTCTCTCTAGCTGTATAATACAAGGCTGGTCTCTCTAGCTGTTTTATAACAGACTTGTCTCTCTAGCTGTATTATACCAGGCTGGTCTCTCTAGTTGTGTAATACCAGGCTGGACTCACTATCTGTATTAAACAAGGCTGGTCTCTCTAGCTGTATTATACCAGGCTGGTCTCTCTAGCTGTATTATACAAGGCTGGTCTCTCTAGCTGTATTAAACCAGGCTGGTCTCTCTAGCTGTATTATACCAGGCTGGTCTGGCTGTATTATACCAGGCTGGTCTCTCTAGCTATATTATACAAGGCTGGTCTCTCTAGCTATATTATACCAGGCTGGACTAGCTGTATTATACCAGGCTGGACTAGCTGTATTATACCAGGCTGGTCTCTCTAGCTGTATTAGAACCAGACTGGTCTCTCTAGTTGCATTATACCAGGCTGTTCTCTCTAGTTGTATTTTACCAGGCTGGTCTCTCTAGTTGTATTCTACCAGGCTGGTCTAGCTGTTTTGTACCGGGCTTTTCTATCTAGCTGTATTATACCAGGCTGGTCTCTCTGGCTGTATTATACCAGGCTGGTCTCTATCTGAATTGTACCATGCTGGCTTAGCTGTATTATACAGGCTGGTCTCTCTAGCTATATTATACAAGGCTGGTCTCTCTAGCTATATTTTACCAGGCTGGTCTCTCTATTTGTATTCTACGATGCTGGTCTAGCTGTATTATACCAGGCTGTTCTCTCTAGCTGTATTATATGAGGATGTTCTCTCTAGCTGTATTATAGCATGCTGGTCTCTCTAGCTGTATTATACCAGGCTGGTCTAGCTGTATTCTATTAGGCTGGACTAGCTGTTTAATACTAGGCTGGTCTCTCTAGTTGCATTATACCAGGCTGTTCTCGCTAGCTGTATTATACCAGGCTGGACTAGCTGTATTATACCAGGCTGGTCTAGCTGTATTCTATTAGGCTGGACTAGCTGTTTAATACTAGGCTGGTCTCTCTAGTTGCATTATACCAGGCTGTTCTCTCTAGCTGTATTATACCAGGCTGGTCTATCTAGCTGTATTATAACAGAATGGACCCTCATTCTGTATTAAACAAGGCTGGTCTCTCTAGCTGTATGACACCAGGCTGGTCTCTCTTGCTGTATTATACCAGACTGGTCTCTCTAGCTGTATTACACCAGGCTGGTCTGGCTGTATTATGCCAGACGGGTCTCTCTTTCTGTATTGTACCATGCTGGCTTAGCTGTATTATACAGGCTGGTCTCTCTAGCTATATTATACCAGGCTGGACTAGCTGTATTCTACCAGGCTGGTCTAGCTGTTTTATACCAGGCTGGTCTCTCTAGCTGTATTACACTAGGTTGTTCTCTCTAGCTGTATTATACCAGGCTGGTCTCTCTAGCTGTATTATAGCAGGCTTGTCTAGCTGTATTCTATTAGGCTGGACTAGCTGTTTAATACCAGGCTGGTCTCTCTAGCTGTTTTATACCAGGCTGGTCTCTCTAGTTGTATTATAACAGAATGGAACCTCATTCTGTATTAAACAAGGCTGGTCTCTCTAGCTGTATGATACCAGGCTGGTCTCTCTTGCTGTATTATACCAGGCTGGTCTCTCTAGCTGTATTACACCAGGCTGGTCTCTCGCTGTATTATACCAGACGGGTCTCTCTTTCTGTATTGTACCATGCTGGCTTAGCTGTATTATACAGGCTGGTCTCTCTAGCTATATTATACAAGGCTGGTCTCTCTAGCTATATTATACCAGGCTGGACTAGCTGTATTCTACCAGGCTGGTCTAGCTGTTTTATACCAGGCTGTTCTATCTAGCTGTATTATACCAGGCTTGTCTCTCTAGCTGTATTATACTAGGCTGTTCTCTCTAGCTGTATTATACCAGGCTGGTCTCTCTAGCTGTATTATACCAGGCTGGACTAGCAGACGGGTATCTCTATCTGTATTGTACCATACCGGCTTAGCTGTATTATACAGGCTGGTCTCTCTAGCTATATTATACAAGGCTAGTCTCTCTAGCTATATTATACCAGGCTGGACTAGCTGTATTATACCAGGCTGGACTAGCTGTATTATACTAGGCTGTTCTATCTAGCTGTATTATACCAGGCTTGTCTCTCTAGCTATATTCTACCAGCTGGCCTCTCTAGCTGTATTATACCAGGCTGTTCTCTCTAGCTGTATTATACTAGGCTGTTCTCTCTAGCTGTATTATACCAGGCTGGTCTCTCTAGCTGTATTCTACCAGGCTGGTCTCTCTAGCTGTTTTATTCCAGGCTTGCTTAGCTGTATTATACCAGGCTGGTCTCTCTAGCTGTATTATGCCAGGCTTATCTCTCTAGCTGTAATATACAAGGATGGTCTCTTTAGCTGTATTATACCAGGAGGATGGTCTCTCTAGCTGTATTATACAAGGCTGGTCTCTGTAGCTATATTATACCAGGCTGGACTAGCTGTATTATACCAGGCTGGTCTCTCTAGCTGTATTATAACCAGACTGGTCTCTCCAGTTGCATTATACCAGGCTGTTCTCTCTAGTTGTATTTTACCAGGCTGGTCTCTCTAGTTGTATTCTACGAGGCTGGTCTAGCTGTTTTATACCAGGCTGTTCTATCTAGCTGTATTATACCAGGCTGGTCTCTCTAGCTGTATTATACCTTGCTGGTCTCTCTAGCTGTATAATACCAGGCTGGTCTGGCTGTATTATACCAGGCTGGTCTCTCTTGCTGTATTATACTAGGCTGGTCTAGCTGTATTATACTAGGCTGGTCTAGCTGTATTCTATTAGGCTGGACTAGCTGTTTTATACCAGGCTGGACTCTCTAGCTGTTTTACACCAGGCTGGTCCCTCTAGCTGTATTATACCAGGCTGGTCTCTCGAGCTGTATTCTACCAGACTGGTCTCTCTAGCTGTTTTATTCCGGGCAAGCTTAGCTGTATTATACCAGGCTGGTCTCTGTAGCTGTATTATACCAGGCTTGTCTAGCTGTATTCTGTTAGGCTGGACTAGCTGTTTAATACCAGGCTGGTCTCTCTAGCTGTATTATACCAGGCTGGTCTGGCTGTATTATACCAGACGGGTCTCTCTATCTGTATTGTACCATACCGGCTTAGCTGTATTATACAGGCTGGTCTCTCTAGCTATATTATACAAGGCTGGTCTCTCTAGCTATATTATACCAGGCTGGACTAGCTGTATTATACCAGGCTGGACTAGCTGTATTCAATTAGGCTGGACTAGCTGTTTAATACCAGGCTGGTCTCTCTAGCTATATTCTACCAGCTGGCCTCTCTAGCTGTATTATACCAGGCTGTTCTCTCTAGCTGTATTATACCAGGCTGGTCTAGCTGTATTCTATTAGGCTGGACTAGCTGTTTAATACCAGGCTGGTCTCTCTAGCTGTATTATACCAGGCTGGTCTCTCTAGCTGTATTATACCAGGCTTGTCTCTCGAGCTGTATTCTACCAGGCTGGTCTCTCTAGCTGTTTTATTCCAGGCTTGCTTAGCTGTATTATACCAGGCTTGGTCTCTCTAGCTGTATTATGCCAGACTTATCTGTCTAGCTGTAATATACAAGGATGGTCTCTCTAGCTGTATTATACAAGGCTGGTCCTTGTATCTATATTATACCAGGCTGGACTAGCTGTATTATAACCAGACTGGTCTCTCTAGTGTCATTATACCAGGCTGTTCTCTCTAGTTGTATTTTACCAGGCTGGTCTCTCTAGTTGTATTCTACGAGGCTGGTCTAGCTGTTTTATACCAGGCTGTTCTATCTAGCTGTATTATACAAGGCTGGTCTCTCTTGCTGTATTATACCTTACTGGTCTCTCTAGCTGTATAATACCAGGCTGGTCTGGCTGTATTATACCAGGCTGGTCTCTCTTGCTGTATTATACTAGGCTGGTCCCTCTAGCTGTATTATACCAGGCTGGTCTCTCGAGCTTTATTCTACCAGGCTGGTCTCTCTATCTGTATTGTACCAGGCGGGCTTAGCTGTATTATAAAGTCTGGTCTCTCTAGCTGTATGATACCAGGCTGGTCTCTCTTGCTGTATTATACCAGGCTGGTATCTCTAGCTGTATTATACCAGGATGGTCTCTCTAGCTATATTATACCAGGCTGGACTAGCTGTATTATACTAGGCTGTTCTATCTAGCTGTATTATACCAGGCTGGTCTCTCTAGCTATATTATACCAGGCTTGTCTCTAGCTGTATTATACTAGGCTGTTCTCTCTAGCTGTATTATAACAGGCTGGTCTCTCTAGCTGTATTATACCAGGCTGGTCTAGCTGTATTCTTTTAAGCTGGACAAGCTTTTTAATACCAGGCTGGTCTCTCTAGCTGTATTATACCAGGCTGGTCTCTCTAGCTGTATTATACCAGGCTGGCGTGGCTGTATTATACCAGACTGGTCTCTCTATCTGTATTATACAAGGCTGGTCTCTCTAGCTGTATTATACCAGGCTGGACTAGCTGTATTATACCAGGCTGGACTAGCTGTCTTATACTAGGCTGTTCTGTCTAGCTGTATTATACCAGGCTTGTCTCTCTAGCTATATTATACCAGGCTGTACTAGCTGTATTATACCAGGCTGGTTTAGCTGTTTTATACCAGGCTGTTCTATCTAGCTGTATTATACCAGGCTTGTCTCTCTAGCTGTATTATACCAGGCTGGTCTCTCTATTGCTGTTTTATACCAGGCTGGTCTCTCTAGCTGTATTATACCAGGCTGGTCTTTCTAGCTGTATTATAACAGGCTGGTCTAGCTGTATTCTATTAGTCTGGACTAGCTGTTTAATACCAGGCTGGTCTCTCTAGCTGAATTATACCAGGCTGGTCTCTCTAGCTGTATTATACCAGGCTAGTCTCTCGAGCTGTACTCTACCAGGCTGGTCTCTCTAGCTGTTTTATTCCAGGCTTGCTTAGCTGTATTATACCAGGCTGGTCTCTCTAGCTGTATTATGCCAGGCTTATCTCTCTAGCTGTAATATACAAGGATGGTCTCTCTAGCTGTATTATACCAGGAGGCTGGTCTCTCTAGCTGTATTATACCAGGCTGGTCTGGCTGTATTATACCAGGCTGGTCTCTCTAGCTGCATTATACTAGGAGGGTGGTCTCTCTAGCTGTATTATACCAGGAGGCTGGTCACTCTAGCTGTTTTATAACAGGCTGGTCTCTGTAGCTGTATATTAACAGGCTTGTCTAGCTGTTTTATACCAGGCTGTTCTATCTAGCTGTATTATACCAGGCTGGTCTCTGTAGCTGTATTATACCAGGCTGGTCTCTCTAGCTGTATAATACCAGGCTGTTCTGGCTGTATTATACCAGGCTGGTCTCTCTAGCTGTATTATCCCAGGCTGGTCTCTCTAGCTGTATTATCCCAGGCTGTTCCCTCTAGCTGTATTATACCAGGCTGGTCTCTCTAGCTGTATTATACCAGGCTGGTCTAGCTGTATTCTATTAGGCTGGACTAGCTGTTTTATACCAGGCTGGACTCTCTAGCTGTTTTATACCAGGCTGGTCAGCTGTATTCTATTAGGCTGGACTAGCTGTTTTATACCAGGCTGGTCTCTCTAGCTGTATTACACCAGGCTGGTCTCTCTAGCTGTATTATACCAGGCTGGTCTCTCTAGCTGTATTATAACAGGCTGGTCTCTCAAGCTGTATTAAACCAGGCTGGTCTCTCTAGATGTATTATACCAGACTGGTCTCTCTAGTTGTATAATATCAGGCTGGACTCACTATCTGAATTAAACAAGGCTGGTCTCTCTAGCTGTATGATACCAGATTGGTCTCATTTGCTGTATTATACCAGGCTGGACTCTCTAGCTGTATTATACCAGGCTGTTCTCTCTAGCTGTATTATACCAGGCTGTTCTCTCTAGCTGTATTATACCAGGCTGGTCTGGCTGTATTATACCAGGCTGGACTAGTTGTATTATACCAGGCTGGTCTCTCTAGCTGTATTATAACCAGACTGGTCTCTCTAGTTGCATTTTACCAGGCTGTTCTCTCTAGCTGTATTATAACAGGCTGGTCTCTCTAGCTGTATGATACCAGGCTGGTCTCTCTTGCTGTATTATACCAGGCTGGTCTCTCTAGTTGTATTATAACAGGCTGGACTCTCATTCTGTATTATACCAGGCTGGACTAGCTGTATTATAACCAGACTGGTCTCTCTAGTTGCATCATACCAGTCTGTTCTCTCTAGCTGTATAATACAAGGCTGGTCTCTCTAGCTGTATTATACCAGGCTGGTCTCTCTAGCTGTATTAAACCAGGCTGGTCTCTCTAGCTGTATTATACCAGACTGGTCTCTCTAGTTGTATAATATCAGACTGGACTCACTATCTGTATTATACCAGGCTGGTCTCTCTAGTTGTATTATAACAGGCTGGACCCTCATTCTGTATTATACCAGGCTGGACTAGCTGTATTATAACCAGACTGGTCTCTCTAGTTGCATCATACCAGGCTGTTCTCTCTAGCTGTATAATACAAGGCTGGTCTCTCTAGCTGTATTATAGCATGCTTGTCTCTCTAGCTGTATTAAACAAGGCTGGTCTCTCTAGCTGTATGATACCAGGCTGGTCTCTCTTGCTGTATTATACCAGGCTGGTCTCTCTAGCTGTATTATACCAGGCTGGTGTCTCTAGCTGTATTATACCAGGCTGGTCTCTCTATCTGTATTGTACCAGGCGGGATTAGCTGTATTATACAGTCTGGTCTCTCTAGTTGTATTATAACAGGCTGGACTCTCATTCTGTATTAAACAAGGCTGGTCTCTCTAGCTGTATGATACCAGGCTGGTCTCTCTTGCTGTATTATACCAGGCTGGTCTCTCTAGCTGTATTATACCAGGCTGGTCTCTCTAGCTGTATTATACCAGGCTGGTCTCTCTAGCTGAATTATACCAGGCTGGTCTCTCTAGCTGTATTATACCAGGCTGGTCTCTCTAGCTGAATTATACCAGGCTGGTCTCTCTAGCTGTTTCATTTCTGGCTTGCTTAGCTGTATTATACCAGGCTGGTCTCTCTAGCTGTATTATACCAGGCTGGTCTAGCTGTATTCTACGAGGCTGGTCTAGCTGTTTTATACCAGGCTGTTCTATCTAGCTGTATTTTACCATGCTGGTCTCTCTAGCTGTATAATACAAGGCTGGTCTCTCTAGCTGTATTATACCAGGCTGGTGTCTCTAGCTGTATTATACTAGGAGGGTGGTCTCTCTAGCTGTATTATACCAGGAGGCTGGTCTCTCCAGTTGTATTATACCAGCCTGGCCTCTCTAGCTGTTCTATAACAGGCTGGTCTCTGTAGCTGTATTATACCAGGCTGGAATAGCTGTTTTATACCAGGCTGTTCTCTCTAGTTGTACTATACAAGGCTGTTCTCTATAGCTGTATAATACAAGGCTGGTCTCTAGCTGTTTTATAACAGACTGGTCTCTCTAGTTGCATTATACCAGTCTGTTCTCTCTAGCTGTATAATACAAGGCTGGTCTCTCTAGCTGTTTTATAACAGACTTGTCTCTCTAGCTGTATTATACCAGGCTGGTGTCTCTAGTTGTGTAATACCAGGCTGGACTCACTATCTGTATTAAACAAGGCTGGTCTCTCTAGCTGTATTATACCAGGCTGGTCTCTCTAGCTGTATTATACAAGGCTGGTCTCTCTAGCTGTATTAAACCAGGCTGGTCTCTCTAGCTGTATTATACCAGGCTGGTCTGGCTGTATTATACCAGGCTGGTCTCTCTAGCTATATTATACAAGGCTGGTCTCTCTAGCTATATTATACCAGGCTGGACTAGCTGTATTATACCAGGCTGGACTAGCTGTATTATACCAGGCTGGTCTCTCTAGCTGTATTAGAACCAGACTGGTCTCTCTAGTTGCATTATACCAGGCTGTTCTCTCTAGTTGTATTTTACCAGGCTGGTCTCTCTAGTTGTATTCTACCAGGCTGGTCTAGCTGTTTTGTACCAGGCTTTTCTATCTAGCTGTATTATACCAGGCTGGTCTCTCTGGCTGTATTATACCAGGCTGGTCTCTATCTGAATTGTACCATGCTGGCTTAGCTGTATTATACAGGCTGGTCTCTCTAGCTATATTATACAAGGCTGGTCTCTCTAGCTATATTTTACCAGGCTGGTCTCTCTATTTGTATTCTACGATGCTGGTCTAGCTGTATTATACCAGGCTGTTCTCTCTAGCTGTATTATATGAGGATGTTCTCTCTAGCTGTATTATAGCATGCTGGTCTCTCTAGCTGTATTATACCAGGCTGGTCTAGCTGTATTCTATTAGGCTGGACTAGCTGTTTAATACTAGGCTGGTCTCTCTAGTTGCATTATACCAGGCTGTTCTCGCTAGCTGTATTATACCAGGCTGGACTAGCTGTATTATACCAGGCTGGACTAGCTGTATTCTATTAGGCTGGACTAGCTTTTTAATACTAGGCTGGTCTCTCTAGCTATATTATACCAGGCTGTTCTCTCTAGCTGTATTATACGAGGCTGTTCTCTCTACTTGTATTATACCAGACTGGTCTCTCTTGCTGTATTATACTGGGCTGGTCTCTCTAGCTGTATTATACAAGGCTGGTCTCTCTAGCTGTATTATTCCAGGCTGGTCTGGCTGTATTATACCAGGCTGGTCTCTCTATCTGTATTGTACCATGCTGGCTTAGCTGTATTATACAGGCTGGTCTCTCTAGCTGTATTATACAAGGCTGGTCTCTCTAGCTATATTATACCAGGCTGGACTAGCTGTATTATACCAGGCTGGTATCTCTAGCTGTATTATAACCAGACTGTTCTCTCTAGCTGTATTATAACAAAACTGGTCTCTCTAGTTGCATTATACCAGGCTGTTCTCTCTAGTTGTATTTTACCAGGCTGGTCTCTCTATTTGTATTCTACGAGGCTGGTCTAGCTGTTTTATACCAGGATGTTCTATCTAGCTGTATTATACCAGGATGGTCTCTCTAGCTGTATTATACCAGGCTGGTCTCTCTAGCTGTATAATACCAGGCTGGTCTGGCTGTATTATACCAGGCTGGTCTCTCTAGCTGTATTATACCAGGCTGTTCCCTCTAGCTGTATTATACCAGGCTGGTCTCTCTAGCTGTATTATACCAGGCTGGTCTAGCTGTATTCTGTTAGGCTGGACTAGCTGTTTTATACCAGGCTGGACTCTCTAGCTGTTTTATACCAGGCTGGTCAGCTGTATTCTATTAGGCTGGACTAGCTGTTTTATACCAGGCTGGTCTCTCTAGCTGTATTACACCAGGCTGGTCTCTCTAGCTGTATTATACCAGGCTGGTCTCTCGAGCTGTATTCTACCAGGCTGGTCTCTCTAGCTGTTTTATTCCAGGCTTGCTTAGCTGTATTATACCAGGCTGGTTTCTCTATCTGTATTGTACAAGGCGGGATTAGCTGTATTATACAGTCTGGTCTCTCTAGTTGTATTATAACAGGCTGGACTCTCATTCTGTATTAAACAAGGCTAGTCTCTCTAGCTGTATGATACCAGGCTGGTCTCTCTTGCTGTATTATACCAGGCTGTTCTCTCTAGCTGTATTATACCAGGCTGGTCTCTCTAGCTGTATTATACCAGGCTGGTCTGGCTGTATTATACCAGGCTGGTCTCTCTATCTGTATTGTACCAGGCGGGATTAGCTGTATTATACAGTCTGGTCTCTCTAGTTGTATTATAACAGGCTGGACTCTCATTCTGTATTATACCAGGCTGGACTAGCTGTATTATAACCAGACTGGTCTCTCTAGTTGCATCATATCAGGCTGTTCTCTCTAGCTGTATAATACAAGGCTGGTCTCTAGCTGTATTATACCAGGCTGGTCTCTCTAGCTGTATTATAACAGGCTGGTCTCTCAAGCTGTATTAAACCAGGCTGGTCTCTCTAGCTGTATTATACCAGACTGGTCTCTCTAGTTGTATAATATCAGACTGGACTCACTATCTGTATTAAACAAGGCTGGTCTCTCTAGCTGTATGATACCAGGCTGGTCTCTCTTGCTGTATTATACAAGGCTGGTCTCTCTAGCTGTATTATACCAGGCTGGTCTCTCTAGCTGTATTATACCAGGCTGGTCTGGCTGTATTATACCAGGCTGGTCTCTCTATCAGTATTGTACCATGATGGCTTAGCTATATTATACAAGGCTGGTCTCTCTATTTGTATTCTACGAGTCTGGTCTAGCTGTTTTATACCAGGCTGTTCTATCTAGCTGTATTATACCAGGCTGGTCTCTCTAGCTGTATTATACCAGGCTGGTCTCTCTAGCTGTATAATACCAGGCTGGTCTTGCTGTATTATACCAGGCTGGTCTCTCTAGCTGTATTATACCAGGCTGTTCCCTCTAGCTGTATTACACCAGGCTGGTCTCTCTAGCTGTATTATACCAGGCTGTTCCCTCTAGCTGTTTTACACCAGGCTGGTCCCTCTAGCTGTATTATACCAGGCTGGTCTCTCGAGCTGTATTCTACCAGGCTGGTCCTTCTAGCTGTTTTATTCCAGGCTTGCTTAGCTGTATTATACCAGGCTGGTCTCTCTAGCTGTATTATTCCAGGCTTATCTCTCTAGCTGTATTATACCAGGCTGGTCTCTCTATCTGTATTGTACCAGGTGGGATTAGCTGTATTATACAGTCTGGTCTCTCTAGTTGTATTATAACAGGCTGGACTCTCATTCTGTATTAAACAAGGCTGGTCTCTCTAGCTGTATGATACCAGGCTGGTCTCTCTTGCTGTATTATACCAGGCTGGTCTCTCTAGCTGTATTATACCAGGCTGGTCTCTCTAGCTGTATTATACCAGGCTGGTCTGGCTGTATTATACCAGACTGGTCTCTCTATCTGTATTGTACCATGCTGGCTTGGCTGTATTATACAGGCTGGTCTCTCTAGCTATATTATACAAGGCTGGTCTCTCTAGCTGTATTATACCAGGCTGGCCTCTCTAGCTGTATTATACCAGGCTGTTCTCTCTAGCTGTATTATATGAGGCTGTTCTCTATAGCTGTATTATACCAGGCTGTTCTCTATAGCTGTATTATACCAGGCTGGTCTCTCTAGCTGTATTATACCAGGCTGGTCTCTCTAGCTGTATTATACCAGGCTGGTCTCTCTAGCTGTATTATACCAGGCTGGTCTTTCTAGCTGTATTATACCAGGCTGGTCTCTCTAGCTGAATTATACCAGGCTAGTCTCTCGAGCTGTATTCTACCAGGCTGGTCTCTCTAGCTGTTTCATTTCTGGCTTGCTTAGCTGTATTATACCAGGCTGGTCTAGCTGTATTCTACGAGGCTGGTCTAGCTGTTTTATACCAGGCTGTTCTATCTAGCTGTATTATACCAGGCTGGTCTCTCTAGCTTTATAATACAAGGCTGGTCTCTCTAGCTGTATTATACAAGGCTGGTGTCTCTAGCTGTATTATACTAGGAGGGTGGTCTCTCTAGCTGTATTATACCAGGAGGCTGGTCTCTCCAGTTGTATTATACCAGCCTGGCCTCTCTAGCTGTTCTATAACAGGCTCGTCTCTGTAGCTGTATTACCACAGGCTGGAAAAGCTGTTTTATACCAGGCTGTTCTCTCTAGCTGTACTATACAAGGCTGTTCTCTATAGCTGTATAATACAAGGCTGGTCTCTCTAGCTGTTTTATAACAGACTTGTCTCTCTAGCTGTATTATACCAGGCTGGTCTCTCTAGCTGTATTATACCAGGCTGGTCTCTCTAGCTGTATTATACCAGCCTGGCCTCTCTAGCTGTTCTATAACAGGCTCGTCTCTGTAGCTGTATTACCACAGGCTGGAATAGCTGTTTTATACCAGGCTGTTCTCTCTAGCTGTACTATGCAAGGCTGTTCTCTATAGCTGTATAATACAAGGCTGGTCTCTCTAGCTGTTTTATAACAGACTTGTCTCTCTAGCTGTATTATACCAGGCTGGTCTCTCTAGCTGAATTATACCAGGCTAGTCTCTCGAGCTGTATTATATGAGGCTGTTCTCTCTAGCTGTATTATACCAGGCTGGTCTCTCTAGCTGAATTATACCAGGCTAGTCTCTCGAGCTGTATTCTACCAGGCTGGTCTCTCTAGCTGTTTCATTTCTGGCTTGCTTAGCTGTATTATACCAGGCTGGTCTCTCTAGCTGTATTATACCATGCTGGTCTAGCTGTATTCTACGAGGCTGGTCTAGCTGTTTTATACCAGCCTGTTCTATCTAGCTGTATTATACCAGGCTGGTCTCTCTAGCTTTATAATACAAGGCTGGTCTCTCTAGCTGTATTATACAAGGCTGGTGTCTCTAGCTGTATTATACTAGGAGGGTGGTCTCTCTAGCTGTATTATACCAGGAGGCTGGTCTCTCCAGTTGTATTATACCAGCCTGGCCTCTCTAGCTGTTCTATAACAGGCTCGTCTCTGTAGCTGTATTACCACAGGCTGGAATAGCTGTTTTATACCAGGCTGTTCTCTCTAGCTGTACTATACAAGGCTGTTCTCTATAGCTGTATAATACAAGGCTGGTCTCTCTAGCTGTTTTATAACAGACTTGTCTCTCTAGCTGTATTATACCAGGCTGGTCTCTCTAGCTGTATTATAACAGGCTGGTCTCTCTAGCTGTATTATACCAGACTGGTCTCTCTAGCTGTATTAAACCAGGCTGGTCTCTCTAGCTGTATTATACCAGGCTGGTCTGGCTGTATTATACCAGGCTGGTCTCTCTAGCTATATTATACAAGGCTGGTCTCTCTAGCTATATTAAACCAGGCTGGTCTCTCTAGCTGTATTATACCAGGCTGGACTAGCTGTATTATACCAGGCTGGTCTCTCTAGCTGTATTAGAACCAGACTGGTCTCTCTAGTTGCATTATACCAGGCTGTTCTCTCTAGTTGTATTTTACCAGGCTGGTCTCTCTAGTTGTATTCTACCAGGCTGGTCTAGCTGTTTTGTACCAGGCTTTTCTATCCAGCTGTATTATACCAGGCTGGTCTCTCTGGCTGTATTATACCAGGCTGGTCTCTCTATCTGAATTGTACCATGCTGGCTTAGCTGTATTATACAGGCTGGTCTCTCTAGCTATATTATACAAGGCTGGTCTCTCTAGCTATATTTTACCAGGCTGGTCTCTCTAGTTGTATTCTACCAGGCTGGTCTAGCTGTTTTATACCAGGCTGGTCTATTTATCTTTATTATACCAAGCTGGTCTCTCTAGCTGTATTATACCAGGCTGGCCTCTCTAGCTGTATTATACCAGGCTGTTCTCTCTAGCTGTATTATACCAGGCTGGTCTCTCTAGCTGTACAATACCAGGCTGGTCTGGCTTTATTATACCAGGCTGGTCTCTCTAGCTATATTATACAAGGCTGGTCTCTTTAGCTATATTATACCAGGCTGGACTAGCTTTTTAATACTAGGCTGGTCTCTCTAGTGGCATTATACCAGAATGGTCTCTCTAGCTGTACAATACCAGGCTGGTCTGGCTTTATTATACCAGGCTGGTCTATCTAGCTGTATTTTACCAGGCTTGTCTCTCTAGCTGTAGTATACCAGGCTGGTCTCTCTAGCTGTATTATACCAGGCTGGTCTCTCTAGCTGTATTATACCAGGCTGGTCTCTCTAGCTGTATTATACCAGGCTGGCCTCTCTAGCTGTATTATACCAGGCTGTTCTCTCTAGCTGTATTATACGAGGCTGTTCTCTCTACTTGTATTATACCAGACTGGTCTCTCTTGCTGTATTATACTGGGCTGGTCTCTCTAGCTGTATTATACCAGGCTGGTCTCTCTAGCTGTATTATTCCAGGCTGGTCTGGCTGTATTATACCAGGCTGGTCTCTCTAGCTATATTATACCAGGCTGGTCTCTCTAGCTATATTATACCAGGCTGGACTAGCTGTATTATACCAGGCTGGTATCTCTAGCTGTATTATAACCAGACTGGTCTCTCTAGCTGTATTATAACCAGACTGGTCTCTCTAGTTGCATTATACCAGGCTGTTCTCTCTAGTTGTATTTTACCAGGCTGGTCTCTCTATTTGTATTCTACGAGGCTGGTCTAGCTGTTTTATACCAGGATGTTCTATCTAGCTGTATTATACCAGGATGGTCTCTCTAGCTGTATTATACCAGGCTGGTCTCTCTAGCTGTATAATACCAGGCTGGTCTGGCTGTATTATGCCAGGCTGGTCTCTCTAGCTGTATTATACCAGGCTGTTCCCTCTAGCTGTATTATACCAGGCTGGTGTCTCTAGCTGTTTTATACCAGGCTGGTCAGCTGTATTCTATTAGGCTGGACTAGCTGTTTTATACCAGGCTGGTCTCTCTAGCTGTATTACACCAGGCTGGTCTCTCTAGCTGTATTATACCAGGCTGGTCTCTCGAGCTGTATTCTACCAGGCTGGTCTCTCTAGCTGTTTTATTCCAGGCTTGCTTAGCTGTATTATACCAGGCTGGTTTCTCTATCTGTATTGTACAAGGTGGGATTAGCTGTATTATACAGTCTGGTCTCTCTAGTTGTATTATAACAGGCTGGACTCTCATTCTGTATTAAACAAGGCTAGTCTCTCTAGCTGTATGATACCAGGCTGGTCTCTCTTGCTGTATTATACCAGGCTGTTCTCTCTAGCTGTATTATACCAGGCTGGTCTCTCTAGCTGTATTATACCAGGCTTGTCTGGCTGTATTATACCAGGCTGGTCTCTCTATCTGTATTGTACCAGGCAGGATTAGCTGTATTATACAGTCTGGTCTCTCTAGTTGTATTATAACAGGCTGGACTCTCATTCTGTATTATACCAGGCTGGACTAGCTGTATTATAACCAGACTGGTCTCTCTAGTTGCATCATACCAGGCTGTTCTCTCTAGCTGTATAATACAAGGCTGGTCTCTCTAGCTGTATTATAACAGGCTGGTCTCTCAAGCTGTATTAAACCAGGCTGGTCTGTCTCTCTAGCTGTATTATACCAGACTGGTCTCTCTAGTTGTATAATATCAGACTGGACTCACTATCTGTATTATACCAGGCTGGTCTGGCTGTATTATACCAGGCTGGTCTCTCTATCAGTATTGTACCATGATGGCTTAGCTGTATTATACAGGCTGGTCTCTCTAGCTATATTATACAAGGCTGGTCTCTCTAGCTATATTATACCAGGCTGGACTAGCTGTATTATACCAGACTGGACTAGTTGCATTATACCAGGCTGTTCTCTCTAGTTGTATTTTACCAGGCTGGTCTCTCTATTTGTATTCTACGAGGCTGGTCTAGCTGTTTTATACCAGGCTGTTCTATCTAGCTGTATTATACCAGGCTGGTCTCTCTAGCTGTATAATACCAGGCTGGTCTGGCTCTATTATACCAGGCTGATCTCTCTAGCTGTATTATACCAGGCTGTTCCCTCTAGCTGTTTTACACCAGGCTGGTCCCTCTAGCTGTATTATACCAGGCTGGTCCTTCTAGCTGTTTTATTCCAGGCTTATCTCTCTAGCTGTATTATACCAGGCTTGTCTCTCTATCTGTATTGTACCAGGCGGGATTAGCTGTATTATACAGTCTGGTCTCTCTAGTTGTATTATAACAGGCTGGACTCTCATTCTGTATTAAACAAGGCTGGTCTCTCTAGCTGTGTGATACCAGGCTGGTCTCTCTTGCTGTATTATACCAGGCTGGTCTCGCTTGCTGTATTATACCAGGCTGGTCTCGCTAGCTGTATTATACCAGGCTGGTCTCTCTAGCTGTATCATACCAGGCTGGTCTGGCTGTATTATACCAGACTGGTCTCTCTATCTGTATTGTAACATGCTGGCTTGGCTGTATTATACAGGCTGGTCTCTCTAGCTATATTATACAAGGCTGGTCTCTATAGCTGTATTATACCAGGCTGGCCTCTCTAGCTGTATTATACCAGGCTGTTCTCTCTAGCTGTATTATATGAGGCTGTTCTCTCTAGCTGTATTATACCAGGCTGTTATCTCTAGCTGTATTATACCAGGCTGTTCTCTCCAGCTGTATTATACGAGGCTTTTCTCTCTACTTGTATTATACCAGGCTGGTCTCTCTAGCTGTATTATACCAGGCTGGTCTCTCTAGCTGTATTATACCAGGCTGGTCTCTCTAGCTGTATTATACCAGGCTGGAATAGCTGTTTTATACCAGGCTGTTCTCTCTAGCTGTACTATACAAGGATGTTCTCTATAGCTGTATAATACAAGGCTGGTCTCTCTAGTTGCATTATACCAGTCTGTTCTCTCTAGCTGTATAATACAAGGCTGGTCTCTCTAGCTGTTTTATAACAGACTTGTCTCTCTAGCTGTATTATACCAGGCTGGTCTCTCTAGCTGTATTATAACAGGCTGGTCACTCTAGCTGTATTAAAACCAGGCTGGTCTCTCTAGCTGTATTATACCAGACTGGTCTCTCTAGCTGTATTAAACCAGGCTGGTCTGGCTGTATTATACCAGGCTGGTCTCTCTAGCTATATTATACCAGGCTGGACTAGCTGTATTATACCAGGCTGGTCTCTCTGGCTGTATTATACCAGGCTGGTCTCTCTATCTGAATTGTACCATGCTGGCTTAGCTGTATTATACAGGCTGGTCTCTCTAGCTATATTATACAAGGCTGGTCTCTCTTGCTGTATTATACCAGGCTGGTCTCGCTAGCTGTATTATACCAGGCTGGTCTCTCTAGCTGTATCATACCAGGCTGGTCTGGCTGTATTATACCAGACTGGTCTCTCTATCTGTATTGTAACATGCTGGCTTGGCTGTATTATACAGGCTGGTCTCTCTAGCTGTATTATACCAGGCTGTTATCTCTAGCTCTATTATACCAGGCTGTTCTCTCCAGCTGTATTATACGAGGCTTTTCTCTCTACTTGTATTATACCAGGCTGGTCTCTCTAGCTGTATTATACCAGGCTGGTCTCTCTAGCTGTATTATACCAGGCTGGTGTCTCTAGCTGTATTATACCAGGAGGCTGGTCTCTCCAGTTGTATTATACCAGCCTGGCCTCTCTAGCTGTTCTATAACAGGCTGGTCTCTGCAGCTGTATTATCACAGGCTGGAATAGCTGTTTTATACCAGGCTGTTCTCTCTAGCTGTACTATACAAGGATGTTCTCTATAGCTGTATAATACAAGGCTGGTCTCTCTAGCTGTTTTATAACAGACTGGTCTCTCTAGTTGCATTATACCAGTCTGTTCTCTCTAGCTGTATAATACAAGGCTGGTCTCTCTAGCTGTTTTATAACAGACTTGTCTCTCTAGCTGTATTATACCAGGCTGGTCTCTCTAGCTGTATTATAACAGGCTGGTCACTCTAGCTGTATTAAAACCAGGCTGGTCTCTCTAGCTGTATTATACCAGACTGGTCTCTCTAGCTGTATTAAACCAGGCTGGTCTGGCTGTATTATACCAGGCTGGTCTCTCAATCTGAATTGTACCATGCTGGCTTAGCTGTATTATACAGGCTGGTCTCTCTAGCTATATTATACAAGGCTGGTCTCTCTAGCTATATTTTACCAGGCTGGTCTCTCTAGTTGTATTATACCAGGCTGTTCTATTTATCTTTATTATACCAAGCTGGTCTCTCTAGCTGTATTATACCAGGATGGCCTCTCTAGCTGTATTATACCAGGCTGTTCTCTCTAGCTGTATTATACCAGTTTGGTCTCTCTAGCTGAATTATACCAGGCTGGTCTGGCTTTATTATACCAGGCTGGTCTCTCTAGCTATATTATACAAGGCTGGTCTCTCTAGCTATATTATACCAGGCTGGACTTGCTGTATTATACCATGCTGGACTAGCTGTATTATACCAGGCTGTTCTCTCTAGCTGTATTATAACCAGACTGGTCTCTCTAGTTGCATTATACCAGGTTGGTCTCTCTAGCTGTATTATACCAGGCTAGTCTCTCTAGTTTTATTCTACCAGGCTGGTCTAGCTGTTTTATACCAGGCTTTTCTATCTAGCTGTATTATACCAGGCTGGTCTCTCTGGCTGTATTATACCAGGCTGGTCTCTCTATCTGAATTGTACCATGCTGGCTTAGCTGTATTATACAGGCTGGTCTCTCTAGCTATATTATACAAGGCTGGTCTCTCTAGCTGTATTATACCAGGCTCTTCTCTCTATCTGTATTATAACCAGACTGGTCTCTCTAGTTGCATTATACCAGGCTGTTCTCTCTAGTTGTATTTTACCAGGCTGGTCTCTCTAGCTGTATTATACCAGGCTGGCCTCTCTAGCTGTATTATACCAGGCTGTTCTCTCTAGCTGTATCATACTAGGCTGTTCTCTCTAGCTGTATTATACCAGGCTGGTCTCTCTAGCTATATTATACAAGGCTGGTCTCTCTAGCTATATTATACAAGGCTGGTCTCTTTAGCTATATTATACCAGGCTTTACTAGCTGTATTATACCAGGCTGGACTAGCTGTATTATACCAGGCTGTTCTCTCTAGCTGTATTATAACCAGACTGGTCTCTCTAGTTGCATTATACCAGGCTGTTCTCTCTAGTTGTATTATACCAGGCTGGTCTCTCTAGCTGTTTCATTCCAGGCTTTCTTAGCTGTATTATACCAGGCTGGTCTCTCTAGCTGTATTATACCAGGAGGCTGGTCTCTCTAGCTGTATTATACCAGACTGGTCTCTCTAGTTGCATTATACCAGGCTGTTCTCTCTAGTTGTATTTTACCAGGCTGGTCTCTCTAGTCGTATTCTATCAGGCTGGTCAAGCTGTTTTATACCAGGCAGTTCTATCTAGCTGTATTATACCAGGCTGGTCTCTCTGGCTGTATTATACCAGGCTGGTCTCTCTAGCTATATTATACCAGGCTGGACTAGCTGTGTTATACCAGGCTGGACTAGCTGTATTATACCAGGCTCTTCTCTCTAGCTGTATTATAACCAGACTGGTCTCTCTAGTTGCATTATACCAGGCTGGTCTCTCTAGTTGTATTTTACCAGGCTCGTCTCTCTAGTTGTATTCTACCAGGCTGGTCTAGCTGTTTTATACCAGGCTGTTCTATCTAGCTTTATTGTACCAAGCTGGTCTCTCTAGTTGTATTATACCAGGTTGGTCTCTCTAGCTGAATTATACCAGGCTAGTCTCTCTAGTTTTATTCTACGAGGCTGGTCTAGCTGTTTTATACCAGGCTTTTCTATCTAGCTGTATTATACCAGGCTGGTCTCTCTATCTGAATTGTACCATGCTGGCTTAGCTGTATTATACAGGCTGGTCTCTCTAGCTATATTATACAAGGCTAGTCTCTCTAGCTATATTATACCAGGCTGGACTAGCTGTATGATACCAGGCTGGACTAGCTGTATTATACCAGGCTCTTCTCTCTAGTTGTATTTTAACAGGCTGGTCTCTCTAGCTGTATTATGCCAGGCTGGCCTCTCTAGCTGTATTATACCAGGCTGTTCTCTCTAGCTGTATCATACTAGGCTGTTCTCTCTAGCTGTATTACACCAGGCATGTCTCTCTAGCTGTATTATATCATGCTGGTCTGGCTTTATTATACCAGGCTGGTCTCTCTAGCTATATTATACAAGGCTGGTCTCTCTAGCTATATTATACAAGGCTGGTCTCTCTCTAGCTATATTATACCAGGCTGGACTAGCTGTATTATACCAGGCTGGACTAGCTGTATTATACCAGGCTGTTCTCTCTAGCTGTATTATAACCAGACTGGTCTCTCTAGTTGCATTATACCAGGCTGTTCTCTCTAGTTGTATTATACCAGGTTGGTCTCTCTAGCTGAATTATACCAGGCTAGTCTCCCGAGCTGTATTCTACCAGGCTGGTCTCTCTAGCTGTTTCATTCCAGGCTTGCTTAGCTGTATTATACCAGGCTGGTCTCTCTAGCTATATTATACCAGGAGACTGGTCTCTCTAGCTGTATTATACCAGACTGGTCTCTCTAGTTGCATTATACCAGGCTGTTCTCTCTAGTTGTATTTTACCAGGCTGGTCTCTCTAGTTGTATTCTACCAGGCTGGTCTAGCTGTTTTATACCAGGCTCTTCTATCTAGCTGTATTATACCAGGCTGGTCTCTCTGGCTGTATTATACCAGGCTGGTCTCTCTAGCTATATTATACCAGGCTGGACTAGCTGTGTTATACCAGGCTGGTCTCTCTAGCTGTATTATACCAGGCTCTTCTCTCTAGCTGTATTATAACCAGACTGGACTCTCTAGTTGCATTATACCAGGCTGTTCTCTCTAGTTGTATTTTACCAGGCTGGTCTAGCTGTTTTATACCAGGCTGTTCTATCTAGCTTTATTATACCAAGCTGGTCGCTACAGCTGTATTATACCATTCTGGTCTGGCTGGATTATACCAGGCTGGTCTCTTTAGTTGTATTATAACAGGCTGGTCACTCTAGCTGTATTATACCAGGCTGGTCTCTTAAGCTGTATGATACCAGGCAGGTCTCTCTAGCTGTATTATACCAGGCTGGTCTCTCCAGCTGTATTCTACCATGGTGGTATGGCTGGATTATACCAGGCTGGTCTCTCCAGTTGTATTATACCGGGCTGGCCTCTCTAGCTGTAATATACCAGGCTGGTCTCTCAAGTTGTATTATACCAGGCTGGTCTCTCCAGCTGTATTAGACCATGCTTGTCTGGCTGGATTATACCAAAGTGGTCTCTCCCATCTCTATGATACCATGCTGGTCTGGCTGGATTATACCAAAGTGGTCTCTCCCATCTCTATGATACCAGGCTGGTCTCTCTATCTGTCTTATACCAGGCTGGTACTCTAGCTGTATTATAACAGGCCAGTCTCTCTAGCTGTATTATACCAGGCTGGTCTCTCTAGCTGTATTATACCAGGCTGGTCTCTCTAGCTGTATTATGACAGGTTGGTCTCTCTAGCTGTATTATACCAGGCTGGTCTCTGTATTATACGAGGCTGGTCTCTCTAGCTGTATTATAACATGCTGGACTAGCTGTATCATACCAGGCTGGTCTCTCTAGGTGTATTATAACAGGCTTGTCTCTCTAGCTGTATTATACCAGGCTGGTCTCTCTAGCTGAATTATACTAGGCTGGGTAGCTGTATTATACTAGGCTGATCTCTCTAGCTGTATTATACCTGGCTGGTCTCTCTAGCTGTATTAAACCAGGCTGGTCTAGCTGTATTCTACCAGGCTGGTCTAGCTGTATTATAACAGGCTGTTCTCTCAAGCTATATTATACCAGGCTGGTCTCTCTAGCTGTATCATACCAGGCTGGCCTCTCGAGCTGGATTATACCAGGCTGGTCTCTCTAGCTGTATTATACCAGACTGATCACTCTAGCTGTATTATACAATGCTGGTATGCCTGGATTATACCAGGGCGGTCTCTCTAGCTGTTTTATAACAGGCTGGTCTCTCTAGCTATATTATAACAGGCTGGTCTCTCTAGCTGTATTATAACAGTCTGGTCTCTCTAGCTGTATTATACCAGGCTGGTCTCTATCTGTATTATACCAGGCTGGTCTCTCTAGCTGTATAATACCAGGCTGGCCTCTCTAGCTTTATTATACCAGGCTGGTCGCTCCAGTTGTATTATACCATGCTGGTCTCTCAAGCTGTATTATACCATGCTGGTCTCTCAAGCTGTATTATACCATGCTGGTCTCTCAAGCTGTATTATACCATGCTGGTCTCTCCAGCTGTATTTTACGATGCTGGTCTGGCTGCATTTTACCAGGCTGGTCTATTTAGTTGTATTATACCAGGCTGGTCTCTTTAGCTGTATTATTCCAGGCTGGCCTCTCTAGTGGTATTATAACAGGCTGGTCTCTCTACTTGTATTACACCAGGCTGGACTCTCTAGCAATATTATACCAGGCTGGTCTCTCTAGCTTTATTATACCAGGCTGGCCTCTCTAGCGGTATTTACCAGGCTAGTCTCTCTAGCTGTATTATACCAGGCTGGTCTCTCTAGCTGTATTATACCAGGCTGGTCTCTCCAGTTGTATTATACCACGCTGGTCTCTCCAGCTGTATTTTACGATGCTGGTCTGGCTGCATTTTACCAGGCTGGTCTATTTAGTTGTATTATACCAGGCTGGTCTCTCCAGTTGTTTTATACAAGGCTGGTCTCTCTAGCTGTATTATACCAGGCTGGTCTCTCCAGTTTTATTATAGCAGGATGGTCTCTCCAGTTTTATTATAGCAGGATGGTCTCTCTAGCTGTTTTACACCAGGCTGGTCTCTCTAGCTGTATTATACCAGGCTGGTCTCTCTAGCTGTATTAATAAAAGCTGGTCTCTCCAGCTGTATAATACCAGGCTGGTCTCTCTAGTTGTATTATACCAGGCTGGTCTCTCTAGCTGTATTACAATAGGCTGGTCTCTCTAGCTGTATTATACCAGGCTGTCTCTCTAGCTGTATTATACCAGGCTGGTCTCTCTAGCTGTACAATACCAGGCTGGTCTCTCTAGCTGTATTATACCATGCTGGTATGGCTGGATTATACCAGGCTGGTCTCTCTAGCTGTATTATACCAGGCTGGTCTCTCTAGCTGTATTATACCAGGCTGGTCTCTCTAGCTGTACAATACCAGGCTGGTCTCTCTAGCTGTTTTATAACATCCTGGACTAGCTGTATTATAACAGGCTGGTCTCTCTAGGTGTATTATAACAGGCTTGTCTCTCTAGCTGTATTATACCAGGCTGGTCTCTCTAGCTGTACAATACCAGGCTGGTCTCTCTAGCTGTATTATACCATGCTGGTATGGCTGGATTATACCAGGCTGGTCTCTTTAGCTGTATTATTCCAGGCTGGCCTCTCTAGTTGTATGATAACAGCCTGGTCTCTCTAGTGGTATTATACTAGGCTGATCTCTCTAGCTGTTATACCAGGCTGGTCTATCTAGTTGTATTATACAAGGCTGGTCTCTCTAGCTGTTATACCAGGCTGGTCTCTCTAGCTGTATTATACCAGGCTGGTCTCTCTAGTTGTATTATACAATGCTGGTCTCTCCAGCTGTATTATACCAAGCTGTTCTGGCTGGATTATACTAGGCTGATCTCTCTAGCTGTTATACCAGGCTGGTCTATCTAGTTGTATTATACAAGGCTGGTCTCTCTAGCTGTTATACCAGGCTGGTCTCTCTAGCTGTATTATACCAGGCTGGTCTCTCTAGTTGTATTATACCAGGCTGGTCTCTCCAGCTGTATTATACCAAGCTGTTCTGGCTGGATTATACTAGGCTGATCTCTCTAGCTGTTATACCAGGCTGGTCTATCTAGTTGTATTATACAAGGCTGGTCTCTCTAGCTGTTATACCAGGCTGGTCTCTCTAGCTGTATTATACCAGGCTGGTCTCTCTAGTTGTATTATACAATGCTGGTCTCTCCAGCTGTATTATACCAAGCTGTTCTGGCTGGATTATACCAGGCTGGTTTCTCTAGCTGTATTATACCATGCTGGTATGGCTGGATTATACCAGGCTGGTCTCTTTAGCTGTATTATTCCAGGCTGGCCTCTCTAGTTGTATGATAACAGCCTGTTCTCTCTAGTTGTATTATACCAGGCTGGCCTCTCTAGCTATATTATACCAGTCTGGTCTCTCTAGCTATATTATACCAGTCTGGTTTCTCTAGCTGTATTATACCAGGCTGTTCTCTCTAGCTATATTATACCAGTCTGGTCTCTCTAGCTGTATTATACCAGGCTGGTCTCTCTAGCTGTATTATACTAGGCTGGTCTCTCTCGCTGTATTATTCCAGGCTGGCCTCTCTAGCTTTATAATCCCAGGCTGGTCTCTCCAGTTGTGTTATACCATGCTGGTCTCTCCAGCTGTATTATACCATGCTGGTCTGGCTGCATTATTATACCAGGCTGGTCTCTCCAGTTGTATTATACCAGACTGGTCTCTCCAGCTGTATTATACCATGCTGGTCTGGCTGTATTATTCTAGGCTGGTCTCTTTAGCTGTATTATACCAGGCTGGTCTCTCTAGCTGTATTTATACCAGTCTGGACTCTCTAGCTGTAGTATACCAGGCTGGTCTCTCTAGCTGTCTTCTACCAGGCTGGTCTAGCTGTATTGTAACAGACTGTTCTCTCAAGCTATATTATACAAGGCTGGTTTCTCTAGTTCTATTATACCAGGCTGGTCTCTTTAGCTGTATTATAAAAGGCTGTTCTCTCAAGCTATATTATACCAGGCTGGCCTCTCTAGCTTTATTATAACAGGCTGGTCTCTCCAGTTGTATTATACCAGGCTGGTCTCTCCAGCTATATTATACCAGGCTGGTCTCTCTAGCTGTATTATACTAGACTGGTATCTCTAGCTGTATTCTACCAGGCTGGACTCTCTACCTGTATTTATACCAGGCTGGACTCTCTAGCTGTATTATACCAGGATGGTCTATCTAGCTGTATAATACCAGGCTGGTCTCTCTAGTTGTATTATACAAGGCTGGTCTCTCCAGCTGTATTATACCACGCTGGTCTGGCTGTATTATAACAGGCTGTTCTCTCAAGCTACATTATACAGGGCTGGTCACTCTAGCTGTATTATACCAGACTGGTCTCTCCAGCTGTATTATACCAGACTGGTCTCTCCAGCTGTATTATACAAGGCTGGTCTCTCTAGCTGTTATACCAGGCTGGTCTCTCTAGCTGTATTATACCAGGCTGGTCTCTCTAGTTCTATTATACAAGGCTGGTCTCTCTAGCTGTATTATACCATGCTGGTCTATCTAGTTGTATTATACAAGGCTGGTCTCTCTAGCTGTATCATACCATGCTGGTCTCTCGAGGTGTATTATACCAGGCTGGTCTCTCTAGCTGTTATACCAGGCTGGCATCTCTAGTTGTATTATACCAGGCTGGCCTCTCTAGCTGTATTCTACCAGGCTGGTCTAGTTGTATTATAACAGGCTGTTCTCTCAAGCTATATTATACAAGGCTGGTCTTTCTAGTTCTATTATACCAGGCTGGTCTCTTTAGCTGTAATATACCAGGCTGTTCTCTCTAGCTGTGTTCTACCAGGATGGTCTAGCTGTATTATAACAGGCTGTTCTCTCAATCTATATTATAAAAGGCTGGTCTCTCTAGTTCTATTATAACAGGCTGGTCTCTCCAGTTGTATTATACCAGACTGGTCTCTCCAGCTGTATTATACAAGGCTGGTCTCTCTAGCTGTTATACCAGGCTGGTCTCTCTAGCTGTATTATACCAGGCTGGTCTCTCTAGTTCTATTATACAAGGCTGGTCTCTCTAGCTGTATTATACCATGCTGGTCTCTCCAGCTGTATTGTACCATGCTGGTCTCTCTAGCTGTATAATACCAGACTTGTCTCTCTAGCTGTATTCTACCAGGTTCGTCTAGCTGTATTATAACAGGCTGTTCTCTCAAGCTACATTATTCAGGGCTGGTCGCTCTAGCTGTATTATACCAGGCTGGTCTCTCTAGCTGTATTATACCATGCTGGTCTCTCCAGCTGTATTGTACCATGCTGGTCTATCTAGTTGTATTATACCAGGCTGGCCTCTCTAGCTGTATTCTACCAGGCTGGTCTAGCTGTATTATAACAGGCTGTTCTCTCAATATATATTATTCAAGGCTGGTCACTCTAGCTGCATTATACCAGGCTGGTCTCTCGAGCTGTATTATACAAGGCTGGTCTCTCGAGGTGTATTATAACATGCTGGACTAGCTGTATTATACCAGGCTGGTCTCTCTAGCTGTATTATACCAGTCTGGTCTCTCTAACTATATTATACCAGTCTGGTCTCTCTAGCTGTATTACACCAGGCTGTTCTCTCTAAATATATTATACCAGTCTGGTCTCTCTAGCTGTATTATACCAGGCTGGTCTCTTTAGTTGTATTATACCAGGCTGGCCTCTCTAGCTATATTATACCAGTCTGGTCTCTCTAACTATATTATACCAGTCTGGTCTCTCTAGCTGTATTATACCAGGCTGTTCTCTCTAGCTATATTATACCAGTCTGGTCTCTCTAGCTGTATTATACCAGGCTGGTCTCTTTAGTTGTATTATACCAGGCAGGCCTCTCTAGCTATATTATACCAGTCTGGTCTCTCTAGCTGTATTATACCAGGCTGGTCTCTCTAGCTGTATTATACCAGGCTGTTCTCTCTCGCTGTATTATTCCAGGCTGGCCTCTCTAGCTTTATAATCCCAGCCTGGTCTCTCCAGTTGTGTTATACCATGCTGGTCTCTCCAGCTATATTATACCAGTCTGGTCTCTCTAGCTGTATTATACCAGGCTGGTCTCTCTAGCTGTATTATACCAGGCTGGTCTCTCTAGCTGTATTATACCAGGCTGGTCTCTCTCGCTGTATTATTCCAGGCTGGCCTCTCTAGCTTTATAATCCCAGCCTGGTCTCTCCAGTTGTGTTATACCATGCTGGTCTCTCCAGCTGTATTATACCATGCTGGTCTGGCTGCATTATTATACCAGGCTGGTCTCTCTAGTTGTATTATACCAGACTGGTCTCTCCAGCTGTATTATACCATGCTGGTCTGGCTGTATTATTCTAGGCTGGTCTCTTTAGCTGTATTATACCAGGCTGGTCTCTCTAGCTGTATTATACAAGGCTGGTCTCTCTAGCTGTTATACCAGGCTGGTCTCTCTAGCTGTATTATACCAGGCTGGTCTCTCTAGCGGTATTATACAAGGCAGGTCTCTCCAGCTGTATTATACCACGCTGTTCTGGCTGGATTATACTAGGCTGGTCTCTTTAGATGTATTATACCAGGCTGGTCTCTCTAGCTGTATTATACCAGGCTGTTCTCTCTAGTTGTATTATACAAGGCTGGTCTCCAGCTGTATTATACCACGCTGTTCTGGCTGGATTACACTAGGCTGGTCTCTTTAGATGTATTATACCAGGCTGGTCTCTCTAGCTGTATTATACCAGGCTGGTCTCTCTAGCTGTATTATACCAGTCTGGTCTCTCTAGCTGTATTATACCAGTCTGGTCTCTCTAGCTGTATTATACCAGGCTGTTCTCTCTAGCTATATTATACTAGTCTGGTCTCTCTAGCTGTATTATACCAGGCTGGTCTCTCTAGCTGTATTATGCCAGGCTGGTCTCTCTAGCTGTATTATACCAGGCTGGTCTCTTTAGTTGTATTATACCAGGCTGGCCTCTCTAGCTATATTATACCAGTCTGGTCTCTCTAGCTATATTATACCAGTCTGGTCTCTCTAGCTGTATTATACCAGGCTGTTCTCTCTAGCTATATTATACCAGTCTGGTCTCTCTAGCTGTGTTATACCAGGCTGGTCTCTCTAGCTGTATTATACCAGGCTGGTCTCACTCGCTGTATTATACCAGGCTGGTCTCTCAAGCTGTATTATTCTAGGCTGGCCTCTCTAGCTTTATAATCCCAGGCTGGTCTCTCCAGTTGTGTTATACCATGCTGGTCTCTCCAGCTGTATTATACCATGCTGGTCTGGCTGCATTATTATACCAGGCTGGTCTGTCCAGTTGTATTATACCAGAATGGTCTCTCCAGCTGTATTATACCATGCTGGTCTGGCTGTATTATACCAGGCTGGCCTCTCTAGCTATATTATACCAGTCTGGTCTCTCTAGCTATATTATACCAGTCTGGTCTCTCTAGCTGTATTATACCAGGCTGTTCTCTCTAGCTGTATTATACCAGTCTGGTCTCTCTAGCTGTATTATACCAGGCTGGTCTCTCTAGCTGTATTATACCAGGCTGGTCTCTCTCACTGTATTATTCCAGGCTGGCCTCTCTAGCTTTATAATCCCAGGCTGGTCTCTCCAGCTGTATTATACCATGCTGGTCTGGCTGTATTATAACAGACTGTTCTCTAAAGCTATATTATACAAGGCTGGTTTCTCTAGTTCTATTATACAAGGCTGGTTTCTCTAGTTCTATTATACCAGGCTGGTCTCTTTAGCTGTATTATAAAAGGCTGTTCTCTCAAGCTATATTTTACCAGGCTGGCCTCTCTAGCTTTATTATAACAGGCTGGTCTCTCCAGTTGTATTATACCAGGCTGGTCTCTCTAGCTGTATTATACCAGGCTGTTCTCTCTAGTTGTATTATACAAGGCTGGTCTCTCCAGCTGTATTATACCACGCTGTTCTCTCTAGCTATATTATACTAGTCTGGTCTCTCTAGCTGTATTATACCAGGCTGGTCTCTCTAGCTGTATTATGCCAGGCTGGTCTCTCTAGCTGTATTATACCAGGCTGGTCTCTTTAGTTGTATTATACCAGGCTGGCCTCTCTAGCTATATTATACCAGTCTGGTCTCTCTAGCTATATTATACCAGTCTGGTCTCTCTAGCTGTATTATACCAGGCTGTTCTCTCAAGCTATATTTTACCAGGCTGGCCTCTCTAGCTTTATTATAACAGGCTGGTCTCTCCAGTTGTATTATACCAGGCTGGTCTCTTTAGCTGTATTATAAAAGGCTGTTCTCTCAAGCTATATTTTACCAGGCTGGCCTCTCTAGCTTTATTATAACAGGCTGGTCTCTCCAGTTGTATTATACCAGGCTGGTCTCTCCAGCTGTATTATACCAGGCTGGACTCTCTAGCTGTATTATACCAGGCTGGTCTCTCTAGCTGTATTATACTAGACTGGTATCTCTAGCTGTATTATACCAGGCTGGTCTATCTAGCTGTATTAAAACAGGCAGGTCTCTCTAGCTGTATAATACCTGCCTGGTCTCTCTAGTTGTATTATACAAGGCTGGTCTCTCCAGCTGTATTATACCATGCTGGTCTGGCTGGATTATACTAGGCTGGTCTCTTTAGATGTATTATACCAGGCTGGTCTCTCTAGCTCTATTATACCAGGCTGGTCTCTCTAGCTGTATTATACCAGGCTGGTCTCTCTAGCTGTTTTATACCAGGCTGGTCTCTCTCGCTGTATTATACCAGGCTGGCTTCTCTAGCTTTATTATACCTTGCTGGTCTCTCCAGATGTATTATACTAAACTGGTCTGGCTGCATTATTATACCAGGCTGGTCTCTCTAGCTGTATTATACCAGGCTGGTCTCTCTAGCTGTTTTATACCAGGCTGGCCTCTCTAGCTTTATTATACCTTGCTGGTCTCTCCAGATGTATTATACTATGCTGGTCTGGCTGCGTTATTATACCAGGCTGGTCTCTCTAGCAGTATTATACCAGGCTGGTCTCTCTTGATGTTTTATACCAGGCTGGTCTCTCTCGCTGTATTATACTAGGCTGGTCTATCAAGCTGTATTATACCAGGCTGGTCTCTCTAGCTGTATTATACCAGGCTGGCCTCTCTAGCTTTATTATACCAGGCTGGTCTCTCCAGTTGTATTATACCATGCTGGTCTCTCAAGCTGTATTATACCATGCTGGTCTGGCTGCATTATACCAGGCTGGTCTCTTTAGTTGTATTACACCAGGCTGGAATCTCTAGCTGTATTATACCAGGCTGGTCTCTCCAGTTGTATTATACCAGGCTGGTCTCTCCAGATGTATTATACCATGCTGGTCTGGCTGGATTATACTAGGCTGGTCTCTCTAGCTATATTATACCAGTCTGGTCTCTCCAGTTGTATTATACCATGCTGGTCTCTCCAGATGTATTATACCATGCTGGTCTGGCTGCATTATCATACCAGGCTGGTCTCTCTAGCTGTATTATACCAGGCTGGTCTCTCTCGCTGTATTATACTAGGCTGGTCTCTCTAGCAGTATTATACCAGGCTGGTCTCTCTAGCTGTATTATACCAGGCTGGCCTCTCTAGCTTTATTATACAAGGCTGGTCTCTCCAGTTGTATTATACCATGCTGGTCTCTCAAGCTGTATTATACCATGCTGGTCTGGCTGCATTATACCAGGCTGGTCTCTTTAGCTGTATTATACCAGGCTGGAATCTCTAGCTGTATTATACCAGGCTGGTCTCTCCAGTTGTATTATACCAGGCTGGTCTCTCCAGCTGTATTATACCATGCTGGTCTGGCTGGATTATACTAGGCTGGTCTCTTTAGCTGTACTATACCAGGCTGGTCTCTCTAGCTGTATTATACCAGGCTGGTCTCTCTAGCTATATTATACCAGTCTGGTCTCTCTAGCTGTATTATACCAGTCTGGTCTCTCTAGCTGTATTATACCAGGCTGGTCTCTCTAGCTGTATTTATACAAGGCTGGTCTCTCTAGCTGTATTATACCAGGCTGGTCTCTTTAGTTGTATTATACCAGGCTGGCCTCTCTAGCTATATTATACCAGTCTGGTCTCTCTAGCTGTATTATACCAGGCTGGTCTCTCTAGCTGTATTATACCAGGCTGGTCTCTTTAGTTGTATTATACCAGGCTGGCCTCTCTAGCTATATTATACCAGTCTGGTCTCTCTAGCTGTATTATACCAGGCTGGTCTCTCTAGCTGTATTATACCAGGCTGGTCTCTCTAGCTGTATTATACCAGGCTGGTCTCTCCAGTTGTATTATACCAGGCTGGTCTCTCCAGCTGTATTATACCATGCTGGTCTGGCTGGATTATACTAGGCTGGTCTCTTTAGCTGTACTATACCAGGCTGGTCTCTCTAGCTGTATTATACCAGGCTGGTCTCTCTAGCTATATTATACCAGTCTGGTCTCTCTAGCTGTATTATACCAGTCTGGTCTCTCTAGCTGTATTATACCAGGCTGGTCTCTCTAGCTGTATTTATACAAGGCTGGTCTCTCTAGCTGTATTATACCAGGCTGGTCTCTTTAGTTGTATTATACCAGGCTGGCCTCTCTAGCTGTATTATACCAAGCTGGTCTGGCTGTATTATTATAGGCTAGTCTCTTTAGCTGTATTATACCAGGCTGGTCTCTTTAGCTGTATTATACCAGGCTGGTGTCTCTAGCTGTATTATACCAGGCTGGTCTCTCTAGCTGTATTATACCAGGCTGGTCTCTCTAGCTGTATTATACCAGGCTGGTCTCTTTAGTTGTATTATACCAGGCTGGCCTCTCTAGCTATATTATACCAGTCTGGTCTCTCTAGCTATATTATACCAGTCTGGTCTCTCTAGCTGTATTATACCAGGTTGTTCTCTCTAGCTATATTATACCAGTCTGGTCTCTCTAGCTGTATTATACCAGGCTGGTCTCTCTAGCTGTATTATACAAGGCTGGTCTCTCTCACTGTATTATTCCAGGCTGGCCTCTCTAGCTTTATAATCCCAGGCTGGTCTCTCCAGCTGTATTATACCATGCTGGTCTGGCTGTATTATTCTAGGCTGGTCTCTTTAGTTGTATTATACCAGGCTGGTCTCTCTAGCTGTATTTATACCAGTCTGGACTCTCTAGCTGTATTATACCAGGCTGGTCTCTCTAGCTGTCTTCTACCAGGCTGGTCTAGCTGTATTATAACAGACTGTTCTCTCAAGCCATATTATACAAGGCTGGTTTCTCTAGTTCTATTATACCAGGCTGGTCTCTTTAGCTGTATTATAAAAGGCTGTTCTCTCAAGCTATATTTTACCAGGCTGGCCTCTCTAGCTTTATTATAACAGGCTGGTCTCTCCAGTTGTATTATACCAGGCTGGTCTCTCCAGCTGTATTATACCAGGCTGGACTCTCTAGCTGTATTATACCAGGCTGGTCTCTCTAGCTGTATTATACTAGACTGGTATCTCTAGCTGTATTATACCAGGCTGGTCTGGCTGGATTATACTAGGCTGGTCTCTTTAGATGTATTATACCAGGCTGGTCTCTCTAGCTCTATTATACCAGGCTGGTCTCTCTAGCTGTATTATACCAGGCTGGTCTCTCTAGCTGTTTTATACCAGGCTGGTCTCTCTCGCTGTATTATACCAGGCTGGCCTCTCTAGCTTTATTATACCTTGCTGGTCTCTCCAGATGTATTATACTAAACTGGTCTGGCTGCATTATTATACCAGGCTGGTCTCTCTAGCTGTATTATACCAGGCTTGTCTCTCTAGCTGTTTTATACCAGGCTGGCCTCTCTAGCTTTATTATACCTTGCTGGTCTCTCCAGATGTATTATACTATGCTGGTCTGGCTGCGTTATTATACCAGGCTGGTCTCTCTAGCAGTATTATACCAGGCTGGTCTCTCTTGATGTTTTATACCAGGCTGGTCTCTCTCGCTGTATTATACTAGGCTGGTCTATCAAGCTGTATTATACCAGGCTGGTCTCTCTAGCTGTATTATACCAGGCTGGCCTCTCTAGCTTTATTATACCAGGCTGGTCTCTCCAGTTGTATTATACCATGCTGGTCTCTCAAGCTGTATTATACCATGCTGGTCTGGCTGCATTATACCAGGCTGGTCTCTTTAGTTGTATTATACCAGGCTGGAATCTCTAGCTGTATTATACCAGGCTGGTCTCTCCAGTTGTATTATACCAGGCTGGTCTCTCCAGATGTATTATACCATGCTGGTCTGGCTGGATTATACTAGGCTGGTCTCTCTAGCTATATTATACCAGTCTGGTCTCTCCAGATGTATTATACCATGCTGGTCTGGCTGCATTATTATACCAGGCTGGTCTCTCTAGCTGTATTATACCAGGCTGGTCTCTCTCGCTGTATTATACTAGGCTGGTCTCTCTAGCAGTATTATACCAGGCTGGTCTCTCTATCTGTATTATACCAGGCTGGCCTCTCCAGTTGTATTATACCATGCTGGTCTCTCAAGCTGTATTATACCATGCTGGTCTGGATGCATTATACCAGGCTGGTCTCTTTAGATGTATTATACCAGGCTGGAATCTCTAGCTGTATTATACCAGGCTGGTCTCTCCAGTTATATTATACCAGGCTGGTCTCTCCAGCTGTATTATACCATGCTGGTCTGGCTGGATTATACTAGGCTGGTCTCTTTAGCTGTACTATACCAGGCTGGTCTCTCTAGCTGTATTATACCAGGCTGGTCTCTCTAGCTATATTATACCAGTCTGGTCTCTCTAGCTGTATTATACCAGTCTGGTCTCTCTAGCTGTATTATACCAGGCTGGTCTCTCTAGCTGTATTTATACAAGGCTGGTCTCTCTAGCTGTATTCTACCAGGCTGGTCTAGCTGTATTATAACAGACTGTTCTCTCAAGCTATATTATACAAGGCTGGTCTCTCTAGTTCTATTATACCAGGCTGGTCTCTCTAGCTTTATTATACCAGGCTGGTCTCTCCAGTTGTATTATACCATGCTGGTCTCTCCAGATGTATTATACCATGCTGGTCTGGCTGCATTATTATACCAGGCTGGTCTCTCTAGCTGTATTATACCAGGCTGGTCTCTCTTGATGTTTTATACCAGGCTGGTCTCTCTCGCTGTATTATACTAGGCTGGTCTCTCTAGCTGCATTATACCAGGCTGGTCTCTCTAGCTGTATTATACCAGGCTGGTCTCTCTAGCTGTATTATACCAGGCTGGTCTCTCTAGCTGTATTATACTAGGCTGGTCTCTCTAGCAGTATTATACCAGGCTGGTCTCTCTAGCTGTATTATACCAGGCTGGCCTCTCTAGCTTTATTATACAGGGCTGGTCTCTCCAGTTGTATTATACCATGCTGGTCTCTCAAGCTGTATTATACCATGCTGGTCTGGCTGCATTATACCAGGCTGGTCTCTTTAGATGTATTATACCAGGCTGGAATCTCTAGCTGTATTATACCAGGCTGGTCTCTCCAGTTGTATTATACCAGGCTGGTCTCTCCAGCTGTATTATACCATGCTGGTCTGGCTGGATTATACTAGGCTGGTCTCTTTAGCTGTACTATACCAGGCTGGTCTCTCTAGCTGTATTATACCAGGCTGGTCTCTCTAGCTATATTATACCAGTCTGGTCTCTCTAGCTGTATTATACCAGTCTGGTCTCTCTAGCTGTATTATACCAGGCTGGTCTCTCTAGCTGTATTTATACAAGGCTGGTCTCTCTAGCTGTATTCTACCAGGCTGGTCTAGCTGTATTATAACAGACTGTTCTCTCAAGCTATATTATACAAGGCTGGTCTCTCTAGTTCTATTATACCAGGCTGGTCTCTCTAGCTTTATTATACCAGGCTGGTCTCTCCAGTTGTATTATACCATGCTGGTCTCTCCAGATGTATTATACCATGCTGGTCTGGCTGCATTATTATACCAGGCTGGTCTCTCTAGCTGTATTATACCAGGCTGGTCTCTCTTGATGTTTTATACCAGGCTGGTCTCTCTCGCTGTATTATACTAGGCTGGTCTCTCTAGCTGTATTATACCAGGCTGGTCTCTCAAGCTGTATTATACCAGGCTGGTCTCTAGCTGTATTATACCAGGCTGGTCTCTCTAGCTGTATTATACCAGGCTGTTCTCTCTAGCTATATTATACTAGTCTGGTCTCTCTAGCTGTATTATACCAGGCTGGTCTCTCTAGCTGTATTATGCCAGGCTGGTCTCTCTAGCTATATTATACCAGTCTGGTCTCTCTAGCTGTATTATACCAGGCTGTTCTCTCTAGCTATATTATACCAGTCTGGTCTCTCTAGCTGTGTTATACCAGGCTGGTCTCTCTAGCTGTATTATACCAGGCTGGTCTCTCTCGCTGTATTATACCAGGCTGGTCTCTCTAGCTTTATAATCCCAGGCTGGTCTCTCCAGTTGTGTTATACCATGCTGGTCTCTCCAGCTGTATTATACCATGCTGGTCTGGCTGCATTATTATACCAGGCTGGTCTGTCCAGTTGTATTATACCAGAATGGTCTCTCCAGCTGTATTATACCATGCTGGTCTGGCTGTATTATACCAGGCTGGCCTCTCTAGCTATATTATACCAGTCTGGTCTCTCTAGCTATATTATACCAGTCTGGTCTCTCTAGCTGCATTATACCAGGCTGTTCTCTCTAGCTGTATTATACCAGTCTGGTCTCTCTAGCTGTATTATACCAGGCTGGTCTCTCTAGCTGTATTATACCAGGCTGGTCTCTCTCACTGTATTATTCCAGGCTGGCCTCTCTAGCTTTATAATCCCAGGCTGGTCTCTCCAGCTGTATTATACCATGCTGGTCTGGCTGTATTATAACAGACTGTTCTCTCAAGCTATATTATACAAGGCTGGTTTCTCTAGTTCTATTATACAAGGCTGGTTTCTCTAGTTCTATTATACCAGGCTGGTCTCTTTAGCTGTATTATAAAAGGCTGTTCTCTCAAGCTATATTTTACCAGGCTGGCCTCTCTAGCTTTATTATAACAGGCTGGTCTCTCCAGTTGTATTATACCAGGCTGGTCTCTCCAGCTGTATTATACCAGGCTGGACTCTCTAGCTGTATTATACCAGGCTGGTCTCTCTAGCTGTATTATACTAGACTGGTATCTCTAGCTGTATTATACCAGGCTGGTCTATCTAGCTGTATTAAAACAGGCAGGTCTCTCTAGCTGTATAATACCAGCCTGGTCTCTCTAGTTGTATTATACAAGGCTGGTCTCTCCAGCTGTATTATACCATGCTGGTCTGGCTGGATTATACTAGGCTGGTCTCTTTAGATGTATTATACCAGGCTGGTCTCTCTAGCTCTATTATACCAGGCTGGTCTCTCTAGCTGTATTATACCAGGCTGGTCTCTCTAGCTGTTTTATACCAGGCTGGTCTCTCTCGCTGTATTATACCAGGCTGGCTTCTCTAGCTTTATTATACCTTGCTGGTCTCTCCAGATGTATTATACTAAACTGGTCTGGCTGCATTATTATACCAGGCTGGTCTCTCTAGCTGTATTATACCAGGCTGGTCTCTCTAGCTGTTTTATACCAGGCTGGCCTCTCTAGCTTTATTATACCTTGCTGGTCTCTCCAGATGTATTATACTATGCTGGTCTGGCTGCGTTATTATACCAGGCTGGTCTCTCTAGCAGTATTATACCAGGCTGGTCTCGCTTGATGTTTTATACCAGGCTGGTCTCTCTCGCTGTATTATACTAGGCTGGTCTATCAAGCTGTATTATACCAGGCTGGTCTCTCTAGCTGTATTATACCAGGCTGGCCTCTCTAGCTTTATTATACCAGGCTGGTCTCTCCAGTTGTATTATACCATGCTGGTCTCTCAAGCTGTATTATACCATGCTGGTCTGGCTGCATTATACCAGGCTGGTCTCTTTAGTTGTATTGTACCAGGCTGGAATCTCTAGCTGTATTATACCAGGCTGGTCTCTCCAGTTGTATTATACCAGGCTGGTCTCTCCAGATGTATTATACCATGCTGGTCTGGCTGGATTATACTAGGCTGGTCTCTCTAGCTATATTATACCAGTCTGGTCTCTCCAGTTGTATTATACCATGCTGGTCTCTCCAGATGTATTATACCATGCTGGTCTGGCTGCATTATTATACCAGGCTGGTCTCTCTAGCTGTATTATACCAGGCTGGTCTCTCTCGCTGTATTATACTAGGCTGGTCTCTCTAGCAGTATTATACCAGGCTGGTCTCTCTAGCTGTATTATACCAGGCTGGCCTCTCTAGCTTTATTATACAAGGCTGGTCTCTCCAGTTGTATTATACCATGCTGGTCTCTCAAGCTGTATTATACCATGCTGGTCTGGCTGCATTATACCAGGCTGGTCTCTTTAGATGTATTATACCAGGCTGGAATCTCTAGCTGTATTATACCAGGCTGGTCTCTCCAGTTGTATTATACCAGGCTGGTCTCTCCAGCTGTATTATACCATGCTGGTCTGGCTGGATTATACTAGGCTGGTCTCTTTAGCTGTACTATACCAGGCTGGTCTCTCTAGCTGTATTATACCAGGCTGGTCTCTCTAGCTATATTATACCAGTCTGGTCTCTCTAGCTGTATTATACCAGTCTGGTCTCTCTAGCTGTATTATACCAGGCTGGTCTCTCTAGCTGTATTTATACAAGGCTGGTCTCTCTAGCTGTATTATACCAGGCTGGTCTCTTTAGTTGTATTATACCAGGCTGGCCTCTCTAGCTATATTATACCAGTCTGGTCTCTCTAGCTGTATTATACCAGGCTGGTCTCTCTAGCTGTATTATACCAGGCTGGTCTCTTTAGTTGTATTATACCAGGCTGGCCTCTCTAGCTATATTATACCAGTCTGGTCTCTCTAGCTATATTATACCAGTCTGGTCTCTCTAGCTGTATTATACCAGGCTGTTCTCTCTAGCTATATTATACCAGTCTGGTCTCTCTAGCTGTATTATACCAGGCTGGTCTCTCTAGCTGTATTATGCCAGGCTGGTCTCTCTAGCTGTATTATACCAGGCTGTTCTCTTTAGTTGTATTATACCAGGCTGGCCTCTCTAGCTATATTATACCAGTCTGGCCTCTCTAGCTATATTATACCAGTCTGGTCTCTCTCGCTGTATTATTCCAGGCTGGCCTCTCTAGCTTTATAATCCCAGGCTGGTCTCTCCAGTTGTGTTATACCATGCTGGTCTCTCCAGCTGTATTATACCATGCTGGTCTGGCTGCATTATTATACCAGGCTGGTCTGTCCAGTTGTATTATACCAGACTGGTCTCTCCAGCTATATTATACCATGCTGGTCTGGCTGTATTATTATAGGCTAGTCTCTTTAGCTGTATTATACCAGGCTGGTCTCTTTAGCTGTATTATACCAGGCTGGTGTCTCTAGCTGTATTATACCAGGCTGGTCTCTCTAGCTGTATTATACCAGGCTGGTCTCTCTAGCTGTATTATACCAGGCTGGTCTCTTTAGTTGTATTATACCAGGCTGGCCTCTCTAGCTATATTATACCAGTCTGGTCTCTCTAGCTATATTATACCAGTCTGGTCTCTCTAGCTGTATTATACCAGGCTGTTCTCTCTAGCTATATTATACCAGTCTGGTCTCTCTAGCTGTATTATACAAGGCTGGTCTCTCTCACTGTATTATTCCAGGCTGGCCTCTCTAGCTTTATAATCCCAGGCTGGTCTCTCCAGCTGTATTATACCATGCTGGTCTGGCTGTATTATTCTAGGCTGGTCTCTTTAGTTGTATTATACCAGGCTGGTCTCTCTAGCTGTATTTATACCAGTCTGGACTCTCTAGCTGTATTATACCAGGCTGGTCTCTCTAGCTGTCTTCTACCAGGCTGGTCTAGCTGTATTATAACAGACTGTTCTCTCAAGCCATATTATACAAGGCTGGTTTCTCTAGTTCTATTATACCAGGCTGGTCTCTTTAGCTGTATTATAAAAGGCTGTTCTCTCAAGCTATATTTTACCAGGCTGGCCTCTCTAGCTTTATTATAACAGGCTGGTCTCTCCAGTTGTATTATACCAGGCTGGTCTCTCCAGCTGTATTATACCAGGCTGGACTCTCTAGCTGTATTATACCAGGCTGGTCTATCTAGCTGTATTAAAACAGGCAGGTCTCTCTAGCTGTATAATACCAGCCTGGTCTCTCTAGTTGTATTATACAAGGCTGGTCTCTCCAGCTGTATTATACCATGCTGGTCTGGCTGGATTATACTAGGCTGGTCTCTTTAGATGTATTATACCAGGCTGGTCTCTCTAGCTCTATTATACCAGGCTGGTCTCTCTAGCTGTATTATACTAGACTGGTATCTCTAGCTGTATTATACCAGGCTGGTCTATCTAGCTGTATTAAAACAGGCAGGTCTCTCTAGCTGTATAATACCAGCCTGGTCTCTCTAGTTGTATTATACAAGGCTGGTCTCTCCAGCTGTATTATACCATGCTGGTCTGGCTGGATTATACTAGGCTGGTCTCTTTAGATGTATTATACCAGGCTGGTCTCTCTAGCTCTATTATACCAGGCTGGTCTCTCTAGCTGTATTATACCAGGCTGGTCTCTCTAGCTGTTTTATACCAGGCTGGTCTCTCTCGCTGTATTATACCAGGCTGGCCTCTCTAGCTTTATTATACCTTGCTGGTCTCTCCAGATGTATTATACTAAACTGGTCTGGCTGCATTATTATACCAGGCTGGTCTCTCTAGCTGTATTATACCAGGCTGGTCTCTCTAGCTGTTTTATACCAGGCTGGCCTCTCTAGCTTTATTATACCTTGCTGGTCTCTCCAGATGTATTATACTATGCTGGTCTGGCTGAGTTATTATACCAGGCTGGTCTCTCTAGCAGTATTATACCAGGCTGGTCTCTCTTGATGTTTTATACCAGGCTGGTCTCTCTCGCTGTATTATACTAGGCTGGTCTATCAAGCTGTATTATACCAGGCTGGTCTCTCTAGCTGTATTATACCAGGCTGGCCTCTCTAGCTTTATTATACCAGGCTGGTCTCTCCAGTTGTATTATACCATGCTGGTCTCTCAAGCTGTATTATACCATGCTGGTCTGGCTGCATTATACCAGGCTGGTCTCTTTAGTTGTATTATACCAGGCTGGAATCTCTAGCTGTATTATACCAGGCTGGTCTCTCCAGTTGTATTATACCAGGCTGGTCTCTCCAGATGTATTATACCATGCTGGTCTGGCTGGATTATACTAGGCTGGTCTCTCTAGCTATATTATACCAGTCTGGTCTCTCCAGTTGTATTATACCATGCTGGTCTCTCCAGATGTATTATACCATGCTGGTCTGGCTGCATTATTATACCAGGCTGGTCTCTCTAGCTGTATTATACCAGGCTGGTCTCTCTCGCTGTATTATACTAGGCTGGTCTCTCTAACAGTATTATACCAGGCTGGTCTCTCTAGCTGTATTATACCAGGCTGGCCTCTCTAGCTTTATTATACAAGGCTGGTCTCTCCAGTTGTATTATACCATGCTGGTCTCTCAAGCTGTATTATACCATGCTGGTCTGGCTGCATTATACCAGGCTGGTCTCTTTAGATGTATTATACCAGGCTGGAATCTCTAGCTGTATTATACCAGGCTGGTCTCTCCAGTTGTATTATACCAGGCTGGTCTCTCCAGCTGTATTATACCATGCTGGTCTGGCTGTACTATACCAGGCTGGTCTCTCTAGCTGTATTATACCAGGCTGGTCTCTCTAGCTATATTATACCAGTCTGGTCTCTCTAGCTGTATTATACCAGTCTGGTCTCTCTAGCTGTATTATACCAGGCTGGTCTCTCTAGCTGTATTTATACAAGGCTGGTCTCTCTAGCTGTATTCTACCAGGCTGGTCTCTCTTGATGTTTTATACCAGGCTGGTCTCTCTCGCTGTATTATACTAGGCTGGTCTCTCTAGCTGCATTATACCAGGCTGGTCTCTCTAGCTGTATTATACCAGGCTGGCCTCTCTAGCTTTATTATGCCAGGCTGGTCTCTCCAGTTGTATTATACCATGCTGGTCTCTCAAGCTGTATTATACCATGCTGGTCTGGCTGCATTATACCAGGCTGGTCTCTTTAGTTGTATTATACCAGGCTGGAATCTCTAGCTGTATTATACCATGCTGGTCTGGCTGGATTATACTAGGCTGGTCTCTTTAGCTGTATTATACCAGGCTGGTCTCTCTAGCTGTATTATACCAGGCTGGACTCTCTAGCTATATTATACCAGTCTGGTCTCTCTAGCTGTATTATACCAGGCTGGTCTCTCTAGCTGTATTTATACCAGGCTGGACTCTCTACCTGTATTATACCAGGCTGGTCTCTCTAGCTGTATTTATACCAGGCTGGACTCTCTACCTGTATTATACCAGGCTGGTCTCTCTAGCTGTATTATACCAGGCTGGCCTCTATAGCTTTATTATACCAGGCTGGTCTCTCCAGTTGTATTATACCATGCTGGTCTCTCAAGCTGTATTATACCATGCTGGTCTGGCTGCATTATATCAGGCTGGTCTCTTTAGTTGTATTATACCAGGCTGGAATCTCTACCTGTATTATACCAGGCTGGTCTCTCTAGCTGTATTATACCAGGCTGCCCTCTCTAGCTTTATTATACCAGGCTGGTCTCTCCAGTTGTATTATACCATGCTGGTCTCTCAAGCTGTATTATACCATGCTGGTCTGGCTGTATTATACCAGGCTGGTCTCTCTAGCTGTATTATACCAGGCTGGTCTCTCTACCTGTATTATACCAGGCTGGTCTCTCTAGCTGTATTTATACCAGGCTGGACTTTCTAGCTGTATTATAACAGGCTGGTCTCTCTAGCTGTATTCTACCAGGCTGGTCTAGCTGTATTATAACAGACTGTTCTCTCAAGCTATATTATACAAGGCTGGTCTCTCTAGTTCTATTATACCAGGCTGGTCTCTCTAGCTTTATTATACCAGGCTGGTCTCTCCAGTTGTATTATACCATGCTGGTCTGGCTGCATTATTATACCAGGCTGGTCTCTCTAGCTGTATTATACCAGGCTGGTCTCTCTTGATGTTTTATACTAGGCTGGTCTCTCTAGCTGTTTTATACCAGGCTTGGTCTCTCTTGATGTTTTATACCAGGCTGGGCTCTCTCGCTGTATTATACCATGCTGGTCTGGCTGGATTATACTAGGCTGGTCTCTTTAGCTGTATTATACCAGGCTGGTCTCTCTAGCTGTATTATACCAGGCTGGTCTCTCTAGCTATATTATGCCAGTCTGGTCTCTTTAGCTTTATTATACCAGGCTGGTCTCTCTAGCTGTATTATACCAGGCTGGTCTCTCTAGCTATATTATACCAGGCTGGTCTCTCTAGCTTTATTATACCAGGCTGGTCTCTCCAGTTGTATTATACCATGCTGGTCTGGCTGCATTATTATACCAGGCTGGTCTCTCCAGTTGTATTATACCATGCTGGTCTCTCCAGATGTATTATACCATGCTGGTCTGGCTGCATTATTATACCAGGCTGGTCTCTCTAGCTTTATTATACCAGGCTGGTCTCTCCAGTTGTATTATACCATGCTGGTCTCTCCAGATGTATTATACCATGCTGGTCTGGCTGCATTATTATACCAGGCTGGTCTCTCTTGATGTTTTATACCAGGCTGGTCTCTCTCGCTGTATTATACTAGGCTGGTCTCTCTAGCTGTATTATACCAGGCTGGTCTCTCTAGCTGTATTATAACATGCTCGACTAGCTATATTATACCAGGCTGGTCTCTTTAGTGGTTTTATACCAAGTTGGCCTCTCTACCTGTATTATACCAGGCTGGTCTCTCTCGCTGTATTATACCAGGCTGGCCTCTCTAGCTTTATTATACCAGGCTGGTCTCTCCAGTTGTATTATACCATGCTGGTCTCTCCAGCTGTATTATACCATGCTGGTCTGGCTGCATTATTATACCAGGCTGGTCTCTCTAGCTGTATTATACCAGGCTGGTCTCTCTTGATGTTTTATCCAGGCTGGTCTCTCTCGCTGTATTATACTAGGCTGGTCTCTCTAGCTGTATTATACCAGGCTGGTTTCTCTAGCTGTATTATAACATGCTCGACTAGCTATATTATACCAGGCTGGTCTCTTTAGTGGTTTTATACCAAGTTGGCCTCTCTAGCTGTATTATACCAGGCTGGCCTCTCTAGCTATATTATACCAGTCTGTTCTCTCTAGCTGTATTATACCAGGCTGGTCTCTCTAGCTGTTTTATACCAGGCTGGTCTCTCTCGCTGTATTATACCAGGCTGTCCTTTCTAGCTTTATTATACCAGGCTGGTCTCTCCAGTTGTATTATACCATGCTGGTCTCTCAAGCTGTATTATACCAGGCTGGCATCTCTAGCTATATTATACCAGTCTGGTCTCTCTCGCTGTATTATACCAGTCTGGTCTCTCTAGCTGTATTTATACCAGGCTGGACTCTCAAGCTGTATTATACCATGCTGGTCTGGCTGCATTGTACCAGGCTGGTCTCTTTAGTTGTATTATACCAGGATGGAATCTCTAGCTGTATTATACCAGGCTGGTCTCTCCAGTTGTATTATACCAGGCTGGTCTCTCCAGCTGTATTATACCATGCTGGTCTGGCTGGATTATACTAGGCTGGTCTCTTTAGCTGTATTATACCAGGCTGGTCTCTCTAGCTGTATTATACCAGGCTGGTCTCTCTAGCTATATTATACCAGACTGGTCTCTCTAGCTGTATTATACCAGTCTGGTCTATCTAGCTGTATTATACCAGGCTGGTCTGGCTGCATTATTATACCAGGCTGGTCTCTCTAGCTTTATTATACCAGGCTGGTCTCTCCAGTTGTATTATACCATGCTGGTCTCTCCAGATGTATTATACCATGCTGGTCTGGCTGCATTATTATACCAGGCTGGTCTCTCCAGCTGTATTATACCATGCTGGTCTGGCTGCATTATTATACCAGGCTGGTCTCTCTAGCTGTATTATACCAGGCTGGTCTCTCTTGATGTTTTATCCAGGCTAGTCTCTCTCGCTGTATTATACTAGGCTGGTCTCTCTAGCTGTATTATACCAGCCTGGTCTCTCTAGCTGTATTATACCAGGCTGGCCTCTCTAGCTTTATTATACCAGGCTGGTCTCTCCAGTTGTATTATACCATGCTGGTCTCTCAAGCTGTATTATACCAGGCTGGTCTCTCTAGCTATATTATACCAGTCTGGTCTCTCTAGCTGTATTATACCAGTCTGGTCTCTCTAGCTGTATTATACCAGACTGGTCTCTCTAGCTGTATTTATACCAGGCTGGTCTCTCTAGCTGTATTATACCAGGCTGGTCTCTCTAGCTATATTATACCAGTCTGGTCTATCTAGCTGTATTATACCAGTCTGGTCTCTCTAGCTGTATTATACCAGACTGGTCTCTCTAGCTGTATTTATACCAGGCTGGACTCTAAAGCTGTATTATACCATGCTGGTCTGGCTGCATTGTACCAGGCTGGTCTCTTTAGTTGTATTATACCAGGCTGGAATCTCTAGCTGTATTATACCAGGCTGGTCTATCCAGTTGTATTATACCAGGCTGGTCTCTCCAGCTGTATTATACCATTCTGGTCTGGCTGGATTATACTAGGCTGGTCTCTTTAGCTGTATTATACCAGTCTGTTCTCTCTAGCTGTATTATACCAGGTTGGTCTCTCTAGCTGTATTATACCAGGCTGGTCTCTCTAGCTGTTTTATACCAGGCTGGTCTCTCTCGCTGTATTATACCAGGCTGTCCTCTCTAGCTTTATTATACCAGGCTGGTCTCTCCAGTTGTATTATACCATGCTGGTCTCTCAAGCTGTATTATACCAGGCTGGTCTCTCTAGCTATATTATACCAGTCTGGTCTCTCTAGCTGTATTATACCAGTCTGGTCTCTCTAGCTGTATTATACCAGACTGGTCTCTCTAGCTGTATTTATACCAGGCTGGTCTCTCTAGCTGTATTATACCAGGCTGGTCTCTCTAGCTATATTATACCAGTCTGGTCTATCTAGCTGTATTATACCAGTCTGGTCTCTCTAGCTGTATTATACCAGACTGGTCTCTCTAGCTGTATTTATACCAGGCTGGACTCTAAAGCTGTATTATACCATGCTGGTCTGGCTGCATTGTACCAGGCTGGTCTCTTTAGTTGTATTATACCAGGCTGGAATCTCTAGCTGTATTATACCAGGCTGGTCTATCCAGTTGTATTATACCAGGCTGGTCTCTCCAGCTGTATTATACCATTCTGGTCTGGCTGGATTATACTAGGCTGGTCTCTTTAGCTGTATTATACCAGTCTGTTCTCTCTAGCTGTATTATACCAGGTTGGTCTCTCTAGCTGTATTATACCAGGCTGGTCTCTCTAGCTGTTTTATACCAGGCTGGTCTCTCTCGCTGTATTATACCAGGCTGTCCTCTCTAGCTTTATTATACCAGGCTGGTCTCTCCAGTTGTATTATACCATGCTGGTCTCTCAAGCTGTATTATACCAGGCTGGTCTCTCTAGCTATATTATACCAGTCTGGTCTCTCTAGCTGTATTATACCAGTCTGGTCTCTCTAGCTGTATTATACCATTCTGGTCTGGCTGGATTATACTAGGCTGGTCTCTCCAGTTGTATTATACCATGCTGGTCTGGCTGCATTATTATACCAGGCTGGTCTCTCTAGCTGTATTATACCAGGCAGGTCTCTCTTGATGTTTTATACCAGGCTGGTCTCTCTCGCTGTATTATACCATGCTGGTCTGGCTGGATTATACTAGGCTGGTCTCTTTAGTGGTTTTATACCAAGTTGGCCTCTCTAGCTGTATTATACCAGGCTTGGCCTCCCTAGCTATATTATATCAGTCTGTTCTCTCGAGCTGTATTATACCAGGCTGGTCTCTCTAGCTGTATTATACCAGGCTGGTCTCTCTAGCTGTATTATACCAGGCTGGTCTCTCTAGCTGTATTATACCAAGCTGGTCTAGCTGTTTTATAACAGACTGTTCTCTCAAGCTATATTATACAAGGCTGGTCTCTTTAGCTGTATTATACCAGGCTGGTCTCTCTAGCTGTATTATAACATGCTCGACTAGCTATATTATACCAGGCTGGTCTCTCTAGCTATATTATACCAGTCTGGTCTCTCTAGCTGTATTATACCAGTCTGGTCTATCTAGCTGTATTATACCAGGCTGGTCTCTCTAGCTGTATTCTACCAGGCTGGTCTAGCTGTATTATAACAGACTGTTCTCTCAAGCTATATTATACCAGTCTGGTCTCTCTAGCTGTATTATACCAGTCTGGTCTATCTAGCTGTATTATACCAGTCTGGTCTCTCTAGCTGTATTATACCAGTCTGGTCTATCTAGCTGTATTATACCAGGCTGGTCTCTCTAGCTGTATTATACCAGTCTGGTCTATCTAGCTTTATTATACCAGGCTGGTCTCTCCAGTTGTATTATACCATGCTGGTCTGGCTGCATTATTATACCAGGCTGGTCTCTCTAGCTGTATTATACCAGGCAGGTCTCTCTTGATGTTTTATACTAGGCTGGTCTCTCTAGCTGTATTATACCATGCTGGTCTGGCTGCATTATTATACCAGGCTGGTCTCTCTAGCTGTATTATACCAGGCAGGTCTCTCTTGATGTTTTATACTAGGCTGGTCTCTCTAGCTGTATTATACCATGCTGGTCTGGCTGCATTATTATACCAGGCTGGTCTCTCTAGCTGTATTATACCAGGCAGGTCTCTATTGATGTTTTATACTAGGCTGGTCTCTCTAGCTGTATTATACTAGGCTGGTCTCTATTGATGTTTTATACCAGGCTGGTCTCTCTCGCTGTATTATACCATGCTGGTCTGGCTGGATTATACTAGGCTGGTCTCTTTAGTGGTTTTATACCAAGTTGGCCTCTCTAGCTGTATTATACCAGAGTGGCCTCTCTACCTACATTATACCAGTCTGTTCTCTCTAGTCTATTATACCAGGCTGACCTCTCTAGCTATATTATACCAGTCTGTTCTCTCTAGCTGTATTATACCAGGCTGGTCTCTCTAGCTCTATTATACCAGGCTGGTCTCTCTAGCTGTTTTATACCAGGCTGTCCTCTCTAGCTTTATTATACCAGGCTGGTCTCTCCAGTTGTATTATACCATGCTGGTCTCTCAAGCTGTATTATACCAGGCTTGTCTCTCTAGCTATATTATACCAGTCTGGTCTCTCTAGCTGTATTATACCAGTCTGGTCTCTCTAGCTGTATTTATACCAGGCTGGACTCTCAAGCTGTATTATACCATGCTGGTCTCTCTAGCTATATTATACCAGTCTGGTCTCTCTAGCTGTATTATACCAGTCTTGTCTATCTAGCTGTATTATACCAGGCTGGTCTCTCTAGCTGTATTTATACCAGGCTGGACTCTCTAGCTGTATTATACCAGGCTGGTCTCTCTAGCTGTATTCTACCAGGCTGGTCTAGCTGTATTATAACAGACTGTTCTCTCAAGCTATATTATACAAGGCTGGTCTCTCTAGTTTTATTATACCAGGCTGGTCTCTCTAGCTTTATTATACCATGCTGGTCTCTCCAGTTGTATTATATCATGCTGGTCTGGCTGCATTATTATACCAGGCTGGTCTCTCTAGCTGTATTATACCAGGCTGGTCTCTCTTGATGTTTTATACTAGGCTGGTCTCTAGCTGTATTATACTAGGCTGGTCTCTCTTGATGTTTTATACCAGGCTGTTCTCTCTCGCTGTATTATACCAGGCTGGTCTCTCTAGCTGTATTATACCAGGCTGGTCTCTCTAGCTGTTTTATACCAGGCTGGTCTCTCTCGCTGTATTATACCAGACTGGCCTCTCTAGCTTTATTATACCAGGCTTGGTCTCTCCAGTTGTATTATACCATGCTGGTCTCTCAAGCTGTATTATACCAGGCTGGTCTCTCTAGCTATATTATACCAGTCTGGTCTCTCTAGCTGTATTATACCAGTCTGGTCTCTCTAGCTGTATTATACCATGCTGGTCTGGCTGCATTGTACCAGGCTGGTCTCTTTAGTTGTATTATACCAGGCTGGAATCTCTAGCTGTATTATACCAGGCTGGTCTCTCCAGCTATATTATACCATTCTGGTCTGGCTGGATTATACTAGGCTGGTCTCTTTAGCTGTATTATACCAGGCTGGTCTCTCTAGCTGTATTATACCAGGCTGGTCTCTCTAGCTATATTATACCAGGCTGGTCTCTCTAGCTGTATTTATACCAGGCTGGACTCTCTAGCTGTATTATACCAGGCTGGTCTCTCTAGCTGTATTCTACCAGGCTGGTCTAGCTGTATTATAACAGACTGTTCTCTCAAGCTATAATATACAAGGCTGGTCTCTTTAGCTGTATTATACCAGGCTGGTCTCTCTAGCTGTATTATAACATGCTCGACTAGCTATATTATACCAGGCTGGTCTCTTTAGTGGTTTTATACCAAGTTGGCCTCTCTAGCTGTATTATACCAGGCTGGCCTCTCTAGCTATATTTTACCAGTCTGTTCTCTCTAGCTGTATTATACCAGGCTGGTCTCTCTAGCTGTATTATACCAGGCTGGTCTCTCAAGCTGTTTTATACCAGGCTGTCCTCTCTAGCTTTATTATACCAGGCTGGTCTCTCCAGTTGTATTATACCATGCTGGTCTCTCAAGCTGTATTATACCAGGCTGGTCTCTCTAGCTATATTATACCAGTCTGGTCTCTCTAGCTGTATTATACCAGTCTGGTCTCTCTAGCTGTATTATACCAGACTGGTCTCTCTAGCTGTATTTATACCATGCTGGTCGGGCTGCATTGTACGAGGCTGGTCTCTTTAGTTGTATTATACCAGGCTGGAATCTCTAGCTGTATTATACCAGGCTGGTCTCTCCAGTTGTATTATACCAGGCTGGTCTCTCCAGCTGTATTATACCATGCTGGTCTGGCTGGATTATACTAGGCTGGTCTCTTTAGCTGTATTATACCAGGCTGGTCTCTCCAGTTGTATTATACCAGGCTGGTCTCTCCAGCTGTATTATACCATGCTGGTCTGGCTGGATTATACTAGGCTGGTCTCTTTAGCTGTATTATACCAGGCTGGTCTCTCTAGCTGTATTATACCAGGCTGGTCTCTCTAGCTATATTATACCAGTCTGGTCTCTCTAGCTGTATTATACCAGGCTGGTCTCTCTAGCTGTATTTATACCAGGCTGGACTCTCTAGCTGTATTATACCAGGCTGGTCTCTCTAGCTGTATTCTACCAGGCTGGTCTAGCTGTATTATAACAGACTGTTCTCTCAAGCTACATTATACAAGGCTGGTCTCTCTAGTTCTATTATACCAGGCTGGTCTCTCTAGCTTTATTATACCAGGCTGGTCTCTCCAGTTGTATTATACCATGCTGGTCTGGCTGCATTATTATACCAGGCTGGTCTCTCTAGCTGTATTATACCAGGCTGGTCTCTCTTGATGTTTTATACCAGGCTGGTCTCTCTCGCTGTGTTATACCATGCTGGTCTGGCTGGATTATACTAGGCTGGTCTCTTTAGTGGTTTTATACCAAGTTGGCCTCTCTAGCTGTATTCTACCAGGCTGGTCTAGCTGTATTATAACAGACTGTTCTCTCAAGCTACATTATACAAGGCTGGTCTCTCTAGTTCTATTATACCAGACTGGCCTCTCTAGCTGTATTATACCAGAATGGTCTCTCCAGTTGCATTATACCATGCTGGTCTCTCAAGCTGTATTATACCAGGCTGGTCTCTCTAGCTATATTATACCAGTCTGGTCTCTCTAGCTGTATTATACCAGTCTGGTCTCTCTAGCTGTATTATAACAGACTGGTCTCTCTAGCTGTATTTATACCAGAATGGACTCTCAATCTGTATTATACCATGCTGGTCTGGCTGCATTGTACCAGGCTGGTCTCTTTAGTTGTATTATACCAGGATGGAATCTCTAGCTGTATTATACCAGGCTGGTCTCTCCAGTTGTATTATACCAGGCTGGTCTCTCTAGCTATATTATACCAGTCTGGTCTCTCTAGCTGTATTATACCAGTCTGGTCTATCTAGCTGTATTATACCAGGCTGGTCTCTCTAGCTGTATTTATACCAGGCTGGACTCTAGCTGTATTATACCAGGCTGGTCTCTCTAGTTCTATTATACCAGGTTGGTCTCTCTAGCTTTATTATACCAGGCTGGTCTCTCCTGTTGTATTATACCATGCTGGTCTGGCTGGATTATACTAGGCTGGTCTCTTTAGTGGTTTTATACCAAGTTGGCCTCTCTAGCTGTATTATACCAGGCTGGTCTCTCTAGCTGTTTTATACCAGGCTGGTCTCTCTCGCTGTATTATACCAGACTGTCCTCTCTAGCTTTATTATACCAGAATGGTCTCTCCAGTTGCATTATGCCATGCTGGTCTCTCAAGCTGTATTATACCAGGCTGGTCTCTCTAGCTATATTATACCAGTCTGGTCTCTCTAGCTGTATTATACCAGTCTGGTCTCTCTAGCTGTATTATAACAGACTGGTCTCTCTAGCTGTATTTATACCAGGCTGGACTCTCAATCTGTATTATACCATGCTGGTCTGGCTGCATTGTACCAGGCTGGTCTCTTTAGTTGTATTATACCAGGATGGAATCTCTAGCTGTATTATACCAGGCTGGTCTCTCCAGTTGTATTATACCAGGCTGGTCTCTCTAGCTATATTATACCAGTCTGGTCTCTCTAGCTGTATTATACCAGTCTGGTCTATCTAGCTGTATTATACCAGGCTGGTCTCTCTAGCTGTATTATACCAGGCTGGTCTCTCCAGTTGTATTATACCAGGCTGGTCTCTCCAGCTGTATTATACCATGCTGGTCTGGCTGGATTATACTAGGCTGGTCTCTTTAGCTGTATTATACCAGTCTGGTCTATCTAGCTGTATTATACCAGGCTGGTCTCTCTAGCTGTATTATACCAGGCTGGTCTCTCCAGTTGTATTATACCAGGCTGGTCTCTCCAGCTGTATTATACCATGCTGGTCTGGCTGGATTATACTAGGCTGGTCTCTTTAGCTGTATTATACCAGGCTGGTCTCTCCAGTTGTATTATACCAGGCTGGTCTCTCCAGCTGTATTATACCATGCTGGTCTGGCTGGATTATACTAGGCTGGTCTCTTTAGCTGTATTATACCAGGCTGGTCTCTCTAGCTGTATTATACCAGGCTGGTCTCTCTAGCTGTATTTATACCAGGCTGGACTCTCTAGCTGTATTATACCAGGCTGGTCTCTCTAGCTGTATTCTACCAGGCTGGTCTAGCTGTATTATAACAGACTGTTCTCTCAAGCTACATTATACAAGGCTGGTCTCTCTAGTTCTATTATACCAGGCTGGTCTCTCTAGCTTTATTATACCAGGCTGGTCTCTCCAGTTGTATTATACCATGCTGGTCTGGCTGCATTATTATACCAGGCTGGTCTCTCTAGCTGTATTATACCAGGCTGGTCTCTCTTGATGTTTTATACCAGGCTGGTCTCTCTCGCTGTGTTATACCATGCTGGTCTGGCTGGATTATACTAGGCTGGTCTCTTTAGTGGTTTTATACCAAGTTGGCCTCTCTAGCTGTATTCTACCAGGCTGGTCTAGCTGTATTATAACAGACTGTTCTCTCAAGCTACATTATACAAGGCTGGTCTCTCTAGTTCTATTATACCAGACTGGCCTCTCTAGCTTTATTATACCAGAATGGTCTCTCCAGTTGCATTATACCATGCTGGTCTCTCAAGCTGTATTATACCAGGCTGGTCTCTCTAGCTATATTATACCAGTCTGGTCTCTCTAGCTGTATTATACCAGTCTGGTCTCTCTAGCTGTATTATAACAGACTGGTCTCTCTAGCTGTATTTATACCAGGCTGGACTCTCAATCTGTATTATACCATGCTGGTCTGGCTGCATTGTACCAGGCTGGTCTCTTTAGTTGTATTATACCAGGATGGAATCTCTAGCTGTATTATACCAGGCTGGTCTCTCCAGTTGTATTATACCAGGCTGGTCTCTCTAGCTATATTATACCAGTCTGGTCTCTCTAGCTGTATTATACCAGTCTGGTCTATCTAGCTGTATTATACCAGGCTGGTCTCTCTAGCTGTATTTATACCAGGCTGGACTCTAGCTGTATTATACCAGGCTGGTCTCTCTAGTTCTATTATACCAGGTTGGTCTCTCTAGCTTTATTATACCAGGCTGGTCTCTCCTGTTGTATTATACCATGCTGGTCTGGCTGGATTATACTAGGCTGGTCTCTTTAGTGGTTTTATACCAAGTTGGCCTCTCTAGCTGTATTATACCAGGCTGGTCTCTCTAGCTGTATTATACCAGGCTGGTCTCTCTAGCTGTTTTATACCAGGCTGGTCTCTCTCGCTGTATTATACCAGACTGTCCTCTCTAGCTTTATTATACCAGAATGGTCTCTCCAGTTGCATTATACCATGCTGGTCTCTCAAGCTGTATTATACCAGTCTGGTCTCTCTAGCTATATTATACCAGTCTGGTCTCTCTAGCTGTATTATACCAGTCTGGTCTCTCTAGCTGTATTATAACAGACTGGTCTCTCTAGCTGTATTTATACCAGGCTGGACTCTCAATCTGTATTATACCATGCTGGTCTGGCTGCATTGTACCAGGCTGGTCTCTTTAGTTGTATTATACCAGGATGGAATCTCTAGCTGTATTATACCAGGCTGGTCTCTCCAGTTGTATTATACCAGGCTGGTCTCTCTAGCTATATTATACCAGTCTGGTCTCTCTAGCTGTATTATACCAGTCTGGTCTATCTAGCTGTATTATACCAGGCTGGTCTCTCTAGCTGTATTTATACCAGGCTGGACTCTAGCTGTATTATACCAGGCTGGTCTCTCTAGTTCTATTATACCAGGTTGGTCTCTCTAGCTTTATTATACCAGGCTGGTCTCTCCTGTTGTATTATACCATGCTGGTCTGGCTGCATTATTATACCAGGCTGGTCTCTCTAGCTGTATTATACCAGGCTGGTCTCTCTAGCTATATTATACCAGTCTGGTCTCTTTAGCTTTATTATACTAGTCTGGTCTCTCTAGCTGTATTATACCAGGCTGGTCTCTCTAGCTATATTATACCAGTCTGGTCTCTCTAGCTGTATCATACCAGGCTGGACTCTCTAGCTGTATTATACCAGGCTGGAATCTCCAGTTGTATTATACCAGGCTGGGTTCTCCAGCTGTATTATACCAAGCTGGTCTGGCTGGATTATACTAGGCTGGTCTCTTTAGCTGTATTATAGCAGGCTTGTCTCTCTAGCTATATTATACCAGGCTGGTCTCTCTAGCTTTATTATACCAGGCTGGTCTCTCTAGCTATATTATACCAGTCTGGTCTCTCTAGCTGTATTATACCAGGCTGGTCTCTCTAGCTGTATTTATACCAGGCTTGGTCTCTCTAGCTGTATTATACCAAGCTGGTCTGGCTGGATTATACTAGGCTGGTCTCTTTAGCTGTATTATAGCAGGCTTGTCTCTCTAGCTATATTATACCAGGCTGGTCTCTCTAGCTTTATTATACCAGGCTGGTCTCTCCAGCTGTATTATACCAGGCTGGTCTCTTTAGTGGTATTATACCAGGCTGTTCTCTCTAGCTGTATAATACTAGACTGGTATCTCTAGCTGTATTCTACCAGGCTGGACTCTCTAGCTGTATTATACCAGGCTGGTCTCTTTAGCTGTATTATAACAGACTGTTCTCTCTAGCTGTATTATACTAGACTGGTATCTCTAGCTGTATTCTACCAGGCTGGTCTCTCGAGCTGTATTATACCAGGCTGGTCTGTCTAGCTGTATTATACCAGGCTGGTCTCTCTAGCTGTTTTATACCAGGCTGGTCTCTCTAGCTGTTTTATACCAGCCTGGTCTCTCCAGTTGTATTATACCATGCTGGTCTCTCAAGCTGTATTATACCATGCTGGTCTGGCTGCAATATTATACCAGGCTGGTCTCTCTAGTTCTATTATACCAGGCTGGTCTCTTTAGCTATATTATACCAGGCTGGTCTCTTTAGTGGTATTATACCAGGCTGGCCTCTCCAGTTGTATTATACCAGGCTGGTCTCTCCAGCTGTATTATACCAGGCTGGTCTCTCCAGTTGTATTATACCAGGCTGGTCTCTCCAGCTGTATTATACCATGCTGGTCTGGCTGGATTATACTAGGCTGGTCTCTTTAGCTGTATTATACCAGGCTGGTCTCTCTAGCTGTATTATACCAGGCTGGTCTCTTTAGCTATATTATACCAGTCTGGTCTCTCTAGCTGTATTATACCAGGCTGGACTCTCTAGCTGTATTATACCAGGCTGGTCTCTCTAGGTGTATTATACCATGCTGGTCTGGCTGGATTATACTAGGCTGGTCTCTTTAGCTGTATTATACCAGGCTGGTCTCTCTAGCTGTATTATACCAGGCTGGTCTCTCTAGCTATATTATACCAGTCTGGTCTCTCTAGCTGTATTATACCAGGCTGGACTCTCTAGCTGTATTATACCAGGCTGGTCTCTCCAGCTGTATTATACCATGCTGGTCTGGCTGGATTATACTAGGCTGGTCTCTTTAGCTGTATTATACCAGGCTGGTCTCTCTAGCTGTATTATAACAGGCTGGTCTCTCTAGCTATATTATACCAGTCTGGTCTCTCTAGCTGTATTATACCAGGCTGGTCTCTTTAGCTATATTATACCAGTCTGGTCTCTCTAGCTGTATTATACCATGCTGGACTCTCTAGCTGTATTATACCAGGCTGGTCTCTCTAGCTATATTATACCAGTCTGGTCTCTCTAGCTGTATTATACCAGTCTGGTCTCTCTAGCTGTATTATACCAGGCTGGTCTCTCTAGCTGTATTTATACCAGGCTGGACTCTCTAGCTGTATTTATACCAGGCTGGACTCTCTAGCTGTATTATACCAGGCTGGTCTCTCTAGCTGTATTCTACCAGGCTGGTCTCTCCAGTTGTATTATACCATGCTGGTCTCTCCAGATGTATTATACCATGCTGGTCTGGCTGCATTATTATACCAGGCTGGTCTCTCTAGCTGTATTATACCAGGCTGGTCTAGCTGTATTATAACAGACTGTTCTCTCAAGCTATATTATACCAGGCTGGTCTCTCTAGCTTTATTATACCAGGCTGGTCTCTCCAGTTGTATTATACCATGCTGGTCTCTCCAGATGTATTATACCATGCTGGTCTGGCTGCATTATTATACCAGGCTGGTCTCTCTAGCTGTATTATACCAGGCTGGTCTCTCTCGCTGTATTATACTAGGCTGGTCTCTCTAGCTGTATTATACCAGGCTGGTCTCTCTAGCTGTATTATACCAGGCTGGCCTCTCTAGCTTTATTATACCAGGCTGGTCTCTCCAGTTGTATTATACCATGCTGGTCTCTCAAGCTGTATTATACCATGCTGGTCTGGATGGATTATACTAGGCTGCTCTCTTTAGCTTTATTATACCAGGCTGGTCTCTCCAGTTGTATTATACCATGCTGGTCTGGCTGCATTATTATACCAGGCTGGTCTCTCTAGCTGTATTATACCAGGCTGGTCTCTCTAGCTATATTATACCAGTCTGGTCTCTCTAGCTGTATTATACCAGTCTGGTCTCTCTAGCTGTATTATACCAGGCTGGTCTCTCTAGCTGTATTTATACCAGGCTGGACACTCTAGCTGTATTATACCAGGCTGGTCTCTCTAGCTTTATAATCCCAGGCTGGTCTAGCTGTATTATACCAGGCTGGTCTCTCTTGATGTTTTATACCAGGCTGGTCTCTCTCGCTGTATTATACTAGGCTGGTCTCTCTAGCTGTATTATACCAGGCTGGTCTGGATGGATTATACTAGGCTGCTCTCTTTAGCTGTATTATACCAGGCTGGTCTCTCTAGCTGTATTATACCAGGCTGGTCTCTCTAGCTATATTATACCAGTCTGGTCTCTCTAGCTGTATTTATACCAGGCTGGACTCTCTAGCTGTATTATACTAGGCTGGTCTCTCTAGCTGTATTATACCAGGCTGGTCACTCCAGTTGTATTATACCAGGCTGGTCACTCCAGTTGTATTATACCAGGCTGGTCTCTCCAGCTGTATTATACCATGCTGGTCTGGATGGATTATACTAGGCTGCTCTCTTTAGCTGTATTATACCAGGCTGGTCTCTCTAGCTGTATTATACCAGGCTGGTCTCTCTAGCTGTATTATACCAGGCTGGTCTCTCTAGCTGTATTATACTAGACTGGTATCTCTAGCTGTATTCTACCAGGCTGGTCTCTCGAGCTGTATTATACCAGGCTGGTCTGTCTAGCTGTATTATACCAGGCTGGTCTCTCTAGCTGTTTTATACCAGGCTGGTCTCTCTAGCTGTTTTATACCAGCCTGGTCTCTCCAGTTGTATTATACCATGCTGGTCTCTCAAGCTGTATTATACCATGCTGGTCTGGCTGCAATATTATACCAGGCTGGTCTCTCTAGTTCTATTATACCAGGCTGGTCTCTTTAGCTATATTATACCAGGCTGGTCTCTTTAGTGGTATTATACCAGGCTGGCCTCTCCAGTTGTATTATACCAGGCTGGTCTCTCCAGCTGTATTATACCAGGCTGGTCTCTCCAGTTGTATTATACCAGGCTGGTCTCTCCAGCTGTATTATACCATGCTGGTCTGGCTGGATTATACTAGGCTGGTCTCTTTAGCTGTATTATACCAGGCTGGTCTCTCTAGCTGTATTATACCAGGCTGGTCTCTTTAGCTATATTATACCAGTCTGGTCTCTCTAGCTGTATTATACCAGGCTGGACTCTCTAGCTGTATTATACCAGGCTGGTCTCTCTAGGTGTATTATACCATGCTGGTCTGGCTGGATTATACTAGGCTGGTCTCTTTAGCTGTATTATACCAGGCTGGTCTCTCTAGCTGTATTATACCAGGCTGGTCTCTCTAGCTATATTATACCAGTCTGGTCTCTCTAGCTGTATTATACCAGGCTGGACTCTCTAGCTGTATTATACCAGGCTGGTCTCTCCAGCTGTATTATACCATGCTGGTCTGGCTGGATTATACTAGGCTGGTCTCTTTAGCTGTATTATACCAGGCTGGTCTCTCTAGCTGTATTATACCAGGCTGGTCTCTCTAGCTATATTATACCAGTCTGGTCTCTCTAGCTGTATTATACCAGTCTGGTCTCTCTAGCTGTATTATACCAGGCTGGTCTCTCTAGCTGTATTTATACCAGGCTGGACTCTCTAGCTGTATTTATACCAGGCTGGACTCTCTAGCTGTATTATACCAGGCTGGTCTCTCTAGCTGTATTCTACCAGGCTGGTCTCTCCAGTTGTATTATACCATGCTGGTCTCTCCAGATGTATTATACCATGCTGGTCTGGCTGCATTATTATACCAGGCTGGTCTCTCTAGCTGTATTATACCAGGCTGGTCTAGCTGTATTATAACAGACTGTTCTCTCAAGCTATATTATACCAGGCTGGTCTCTCTAGCTTTATTATACCAGGCTGGTCTCTCCAGTTGTATTATACCATGCTGGTCTCTCCAGATGTATTATACCATGCTGGTCTGGCTGCATTATTATACCAGGCTGGTCTCTCTAGCTGTATTATACCAGGCTGGTCTCTCTCGCTGTATTATACTAGGCTGGTCTCTCTAGCTGTATTATACCAGGCTGGTCTCTCTAGCTGTATTATACCAGGCTGGCCTCTCTAGCTTTATTATACCAGGCTGGTCTCTCCAGTTGTATTATACCATGCTGGTCTCTCAAGCTGTATTATACCATGCTGGTCTGGATGGATTATACTAGGCTGCTCTCTTTAGCTTTATTATACCAGGCTGGTCTCTCCAGTTGTATTATACCATGCTGGTCTGGCTGCATTATTATACCAGGCTGGTCTCTCTAGCTGTATTATACCAGGCTGGTCTCTCTAGCTATATTATACCAGTCTGGTCTCTCTAGCTGTATTATACCAGTCTGGTCTCTCTAGCTGTATTATACCAGGCTGGTCTCTCTAGCTGTATTTATACCAGGCTGGACACTCTAGCTGTATTATACCAGGCTGGTCTCTCTAGCTTTATAATCCCAGGCTGGTCTAGCTGTATTATACCAGGCTGGTCTCTCTTGATGTTTTATACCAGGCTGGTCTCTCTCGCTGTATTATACTAGGCTGGTCTCTCTAGCTGTATTATACCAGGCTGGTCTGGATGGATTATACTAGGCTGCTCTCTTTAGCTGTATTATACCAGGCTGGTCTCTCTAGCTGTATTATACCAGGCTGGTCTCTCTAGCTATATTATACCAGTCTGGTCTCTCTAGCTGTATTTATACCAGGCTGGACTCTCTAGCTGTATTATACTAGGCTGGTCTCTCTAGCTGTATTATACCAGGCTGGTCACTCCAGTTGTATTATACCAGGCTGGTCACTCCAGTTGTATTATACCAGGCTGGTCTCTCCAGCTGTATTATACCATGCTGGTCTGGATGGATTATACTAGGCTGCTCTCTTTAGCTGTATTATACCAGGCTGGTCTCTCTAGCTGTATTATACCAGGCTGGTCTCTCTAGCTGTATTATACCAGGCTGGTCTCTCTAGCTGTATTTATACCAGGCTTGACTCTCTAGCTGTATTGTCCCAGGCTGGTCTCTCTAGCTGTATTATACCAGGCTGGTCTCTCCAGCTGTATTATACCATGCTGGTCTGGCTGGATTATACTAGGCTGGTCTCTTTAGCTGTATTATACCAGGCTGGTCTCTCTAGCTGTATTATACCAGGCTGGTCTCGCCAGCTGTATTATACCATGCTGGTCTGGCTGGATTATACTAGGCTGGTCTCTTTAGCTGTATTATACCAGGCTGGGGTCTCTAGCTGTATTCTACCAGGCTGGTCTCTCTAGTTCTATTATACCAGGCTGGTCTCTTAACTGTATTATACCAGGCTGGTCTCTCCAGCTGTATTATACCAGGCTGGTCTCTACAGCTGTATTATACCAGGCTGGTCTCTCCGGCTGTATTATAACATGCTCGACTAGCTATATTATACCAGGCTGGTCTCTTTAGTGGTATTATACCAGGCTGGTCTCTCTAGCTGTATTATACCAGGCTGGTCTCTCTAGCTATATTATACCAGTCTGGTCTCTCTAGCTGTATTCTTCCAGGCTGGTCTAGCTGTATTATAACAGACTGTTCTCTCTAGCTGTATAATACTAGACTGGTATCTCTAGCTGTATTCTACCAGGCTGGACTCTCTAGCTGTATTATACCAGGCTGGTCTCTTTAGCTGTATTATAACAGACTGTTCTCTCTAGCTGTATTATACTAGACTGGTATCTCTAGCTGTATTATACCAGGCTGGTCTCTCTAGCTGTATTATACCAGGCTGGTCTCTCTAGCTGTTTTATACCAGGCTGGTCTCTCTCGCTGTATTATACCAGGCTGGCCTCTCTAGGTTTATCATACCAGCCTGGTCTCTCCAGTTGTATTATACCATGCTGGTCTCTCAAGCTGTATTATACCATGCTGGTCTGGCTGCAATATTATACCAGGCTGGTCTCTCTAGCTGTATTATACCAGGCTGGTCTCTCTAGCTGTATTATAACAGACTGTTCTCTCAAGCTATATTATACAAGGCTGGTCTCTCTAGTTCTATTATACCAGGCTGGTCTCTTTAGTGGTATTATACCAGGCTGGCCTCTCCAGTTGTATTATACCAGGCTGGTCTCTCCAGCTGTATTATACCAGGCTGGTCTCTTCAGTTGTATTATACCAGGCTGGTCTCTCCAGCTGTATTATACAATGCTGGTCTGGCTGGATTATACTAGGCTGGTCTCTTTAGCTGTATTATACCAGGCTGGTCTCTCTAGCTGTATTATACCAGGCTGGTCTCTTTAGCTGTATTATACCAGGCTGGTCTCTTTAGCTGTATTATACCAGGCTGGTCTCTCTAGTTCTATTATACCAGGCTGGTCTCTCCAGCTGTATTCTACCAGGCTGGTCTAGCTGTATTATAACAGGCTGTTCTCTCAAGCTATATTATAAAAGGCTGGTCTCTCTAGTTATATTATACCAGGCTGGTCTCTTTAGCTGTAATATACCAGGCTGGTCTCTCTAGCTGTATTATACCAGGCTGGTCTCTCTAGCTGTATTATACCATGCTGGTCTCTCCAGCTGTATTGTACCATGCTGGTCTGGCTGCATTATACCAGGCTGGTCTTTCTAGCTGTATTATACCAGGCTGGACTCTCTAGCTGTATTATACCAGGCTGGTCTCTCTAGCTATATTATACCAGTCTGGTCTCTTTAGCTTTATTATACCAGGCTGGTCTCTCTAGCTGTATTATACCAGGCTGGTCTCTCTAGCTATATTATACCAGTCTGGTCTCTCTAGCTGTATCATACCAGGCTGGACTCTCTAGCTGTATTATACCAGGCTGGTCTCTCTAGCTGTATTCTACCAGGCTGGTCTAGCTGTATTATAACCGACTGTTCTCTCAAGCTATATTATACAAGGCTGGTCTCTCTAGTTCTATTATACCAGGCTGGTCTCTCTAGCTTTATTATACCAGGCTGGTCTCTCCAGTTGTATTATACTATGCTGGTCTCTCCAGATGTATTATACCATGCTGGTCTGGCTGCATTATACCAGGCTGGTCTCTTTAGTTGTATTATACCAGGCTGGAATCTCTAGCTGTATTATACCAGGCTGGTCTCTCCAGTTGTATTATACCAGGCTGGGTTCTCCAGCTGTATTATACCAAGCTGGTCTGGCTGGATTATAATAGGCTGGTCTCTTTAGCTGTATTATACCAGGCTGGTCTCTTTAGCTGTATTATACCAGGCTGGACTCTCTAGCTGTATTATACCAGGCTGGTCTCTTTAGCTGTATTATAACAGACTGTTCTCTCTAGCTGTATTATACTAGACTGGTATCTCTAGCTGTATTCTACCAGGCTGGTCTCTCTAGCTTTATTATACCAGGCTGGTCTCTCGAGCTGTATTATACCAGGCAGGTCTCTCTAGCTGTATTATAACAGACTGTTCTCTCAAGCTATATTATACAAGGCTGGTCTCTCTAGTTCTATTATACCAGGCTGGTCTCTTTAGCTATATTATACCAGGCTGGTCTCTTTAGTGGTATTATACCAGGCTGGCCTCTCCAGTTGTATTATACCAGGCTGGTCTCTCCAGCTGTATTATACCAGGCTGGTCTCTCCAGTTGTATTATACCAGGCTGGTCTCTCCAGCAGTATTATACCATGCTGGTCTGGCTGGATTATAGTAGGCTGGTCTCTTTAGCTGTATTATACCAGGCTGGTCTCTCTAGCTGTATTATACCAGGCTGGTCTCTTTAGCTGTATTATACCAGGCTGGTCTCTCTAGCTGTATTATACTAGACTGGTATCTCTAGCTGTATTCTAACAGGGTGGTCTCTCTAGCTGTATTTATAACAGGCTGTACTCTCTAGCTGTATTATACCAGGCTGGTCTCTCTAGTTCTATTATACCAGGCTGGTCTCTCCAGCTGTATTCTACCAGGCTGGTCTAGCTGTATTATAACAGGCTGTTCTCTCAAGCTATATTATACAAGGCTGGTCTCTCTAGTTCTATTATACCAGGCTGTTCTCTTTAGCTGTAATATACCAGGCTGGTCTCTCTAGCTGTATTATACCAGGCTGGTCTCTCTAGCTGTATTATACCAGGCTGGTCTCTCCAGCTGTATTCTACCAGGCTGGTCTAGCTGTATTATAACAGGCTGTTCTCTCAAGCTATATTATACAAGGCTGGTCTCTCTAGTTCTATTATACCAGGCTTGTCTCTTTAGCTGTAATATACCAGGCTGGTCTCTCTAGCTGTATTATACCAGGCTGGTCTTTCTAGCTGTATTATACCAGGCTGGTCTCTCTAGCTGTATTTATACCAGGCTGGACTCTCTAGCTGTATTATACCAGGCTGGTCTCTCTAGCTGTATTATACCAGGCTGGGTAGCTGTATTATACGAGGCTGATCTCTCTAGCTGTATTATACCAGACCTGTCTCTCTAGCTGTATAATACCAGACCTGTCTCTCTAGCTGTATTCTACCAGGCTGGTATAGCTGTATTATACCAGGCTGGTCTCTTTAGCTGTATTATACCAGGCTGGTCTCTCTAGCTGTATTTATAACAGGCTGTACTCTCTAGCTGTATTATACCAGGCTGGTCTCTCTAGTTCTATTATACCAGGCTGGTCTCTCCAGCTGTATTCTACCAGGCTGGTCTAGCTGTATTATAACAGGCTGTTCTCTCAAGCTATATTATACAAGGCTGGTCTCTCTAGTTCTATTATACCAGGCTGGTCTCTTTAGCTGTAATATACCAGGCTGGTCTCTCTAGCTGTATTATACCAGGCTGGTCTCTCTAGCTGTATTATACCATGCTGGTCTCTCCAGCTGTATTGTACCATGCTGGTCTGGCTGCATTATACCAGGCTGGTCTTTCTAGCTGTATTATACCAGGCTGGACTCTCTAGCTGTATTATACCAGGCTGGTCTCTCTAGCTATATTATACCAGTCTGGTCTCTTTAGCTTTATTATACCAGGCTGGTCTCTCTAGCTGTATTATACCAGGCTGGTCTCTCTAGCTTTATTATACCAGGCTGGTCTCTCCAGTTGTATTATACCATGCTGGTCTGGCTGCATTATAACAGACTGTTCTCTCAAGCTATATTATACAAGGCTGGTCTCTCTAGTTCTATTATACCAGGCTGGTCTCTCTTGCTTTATTATACCAGGCTGGTCTCTCCAGTTGTATTATACCATGCTGGTCTGGCTGCATTATACCAGGCTGGTCTCTTTAGTTGTATTATACCAGGCTGGAATCTCTAGCTGTATTATACCAGGCTGGTCTCTCCAGTTGTATTATACCAGGCTGGGTTCTCCAGCTGTATTATACCAAGCTGGTCTGGCTGGATTATACTAGGCTGGTCTCTTTAGCTGTATTATACCAGGCTGGTCTCTTTAGCTGTATTATACCAGGCTGGTCTCTTTAGCTGTATTATACTAGACTGGTATCTCTAGCTGTATTCTACCAGGCTGGTCTCTCTAGCTTTATTATACCAGGCTGGTCTCTCGAGCTGTATTATACCAGGCAGGTCTCTCTAGCTGTATTATAACAGACTGTTCTCTCAAGCTATATTATACAAGGCTGGTCTCTCTAGTTCTATTATACCAGGCTGGTCTCTTTAGCTATATTATACCAGGCTGGTCTCTTTAGTGGTATTATACCAGGCTGGCCTCTCCAGTTGTATTATACCAGGCTGGTCTCTCCAGCTGTATTATACCAGGCTGGTCTCTCCAGTTGTATTATACCAGGCTGGTCTCTCCAGCAGTATTATACCATGCTGGTCTGGCTGGATTATACTAGGCTGGTCTCTTTAGCTGTATTATACCAGGCTGGTCTCTCTAGCTGTATTATACCAGGCTGGTCTCTTTAGCTGTATTATACCAGGCTGGTCTCTCTAGCTGTATTATACTAGACTGGTATCTCTAGCTGTATTCTAGCAGGGTGGTCTCTCTAGCTGTATTTATAACAGGCTGTACTCTCTAGCTGTATTATACCAGGCTGGTCTCTCTAGTTCTATTATACCAGGCTGGTCTCTCCAGCTGTATTCTACCAGGCTGGTCTAGCTGTATTATAACAGGCTGTTCTCTCAAGCTATATTATACAAGGCTGGTCTCTCTAGTTCTATTATACCAGGCTGGTCTCTTTAGCTGTAATATACCAGGCTGGTCTCTCTAGCTGTATTATACCAGGCTGGTCTCTCTAGCTGTATTATACCATGCTGGTCTCTCCAGCTGTATTGTACCATGCTGGTCTGGCTGCATTATACCAGGCTGGTCTTTCTAGCTGTATTATACCAGGCTGGTCTCTCTAGCTGTATTTATACCAGGCTGGACTCTCTAGCTGTATTATACCAGGCTGGTCTCTCTAGCTGTATTATACCAGGCTGGTTAGCTGTATTATACGAGGCTGATCTCTCTAGCTGTATTATACCAGACCTGTCTCTCTAGCTGTATAATACCAGACCTGTCTCTCTAGCTGTATTCTATCAGGCTGGTATAGCTTTATTATAACAGGCTGTTCTCTCAAGCTATAATATACAGGGCTGGTCTCTCTAGCTATATTATACCAGGCTGGTCTCTCAAGCTGTATTATACAAGGCTGGTCTCTCTAGCTGTATTATACCAGGCTGGTCTCTCTAGGAGTATTATACCAGGCTGGCCTCTCTAGCTTTATAATCCAGGTGTATTATACCAGGCTGGTCTCTTTAGTTGTTTTATACCATGAGGCTGGTCTCTCTGGCAGTATTATACCAGGCTGGTCTCTCTAGTTGCATTATACAAGGCTGGTCTCTCTAGCTGTATTATACCAGGAGGCTGGCCTCTATAGCTGATTTATACCAGGCTGGTCTCTCCAGTTGTATTATACCATGCTGGTCTGGCTGCATTATTCCAGGCTGGTCTCTCTAGTTGTATTATACCAGGCTGGTCTCTCCAGCTGTATTATACCATGCTGGTCTGGCTGCATTATTCCAGGCTGGTCTCTCTAGTTGTATTATACCAGGCTGGTCTCTCTAGTTCTATTATACCAGACCTGTCTCTCGAGCTGTATTATACCAGGCTGGTCTCTCTAGCTATATTATACCAGGCTGTTCTGGCTGCATTATACCAGGCTGGTCTCTTTAGTTATATTATACCAGGCTGGTCTCTCTAGCTGTATTTTACCAGACTGGACTAGCTTTATTATACCAGGCTGGTCTCTCTAGTTGTATTATACCAGGCTGGTCTCTCTAGTTGTATTAAACCAGACTGGTCTCTCTAGCTGTATTATACCAGGCTGGTCTCTCTAGCTGTATTATACCAGGCTGGTCTCTCTAGCTGTATTATACCAGGCTGGTCTCTCTGTCTGTATTATACCAGGCTGGTCTCCCTAGCTGTATTATACCAATCTGGTCTCTCTAGCTATATTATACCAGGCTGGTCTCTCTAGCTGTATTATACCAGGCTGGTGTCTTTATCTAATTGGTGAATAACAGGGCCCTATGAGCCTGCCTCGAGTTGAGGCTCTTGGCGGTGTGGAGATATTACAGGTTTCATATGGTCCATACACGCTAAGAATGGGTGTTCCGCCCCCTCTAACCAGTGCCTCCTCCTCCAAGTGGAGCAGAGGAGAGTGGAGCGGAGCAGAGCAGAGGGGAGCAAAGCGGAGCAGAGGGGAGCAGAGCGGAGGAGAGCAGAGCGGAGCAGAGCAGAGCAGAGCAGAAGATTGCAGAGATGAGCAGAGAGGAGCAGAGAGGAGAAAAGGAGAGCAGAGCGGAGCAGAGGAGAGCGGAGCAGAGGAGAGCAGAGCAGAGGAGAGCAGAGTGGAGCAGAGGAAAGCAGAGTGGAGCAGAGGAGAGCAGAGGAGAGAGGAGAGAGGAGAGCGGAGCAGAGGAGAGAGTAGGGAGGAGAGAGGAGAGAGGAGAGAGGATTAGAGTGGAGCAGAGGAGAGAGGAGAGGGGCAGGAAGAAAAGCTGATCTGAGGGCTTTCTGCGTTGCTACAGGCCTCCTTCCCTCATTAATTCCACTGATTCCTCCAGATGGGAAACAAAATATTAAGTTGATTGAGCCCTAGGCAGCAGGGCTGCTCTCTTAACGTGTAAATCCCTATGTTTACTGTAAACAGACAGAGGGAGAAGATCTGATATCTGAAAGCCGGTTGCATAGACTGACGGCAAGGCCGGTGGATGGAGGGATGGAGGAGGGGTGAGCTTGTCATAAATGTTATTAATTATTGGTCAGAAAATTACTCTCCCATTTTTCTGAGGGATTAGTATGTGGCTTGTGTAAACATGGCAAGCACTCGTTTAAATTACGCAAATTAATCTGAACTGTCAATGTGGCATAAAATGCTAGTTCTGCAACATTCCATGGGAAATTCAGCTCCTCATCCAATACAATGCCTTGTTTACCTGGGAAAGGAAACGGAAAGAGTAACAAGGCTGATTTTAATTGAATTATTAATGGTAGAGAGGAGAGGAGAGGAGAGGAGAGGAGAGGAGAGGAGAGGAGAGGAGAGGAGAGGAGAGGAGAGGAGAGGAGAGGAGAGGAGAGGAGAGGAGAGGAGAGGAGAGGAGAGGAGAGGAGAGGAGAGGAGAGGAGAGGAGAGGAGAGGAGAGGTAATTAGGGAACAAGGTTGGCTTTAATTGCCAGTGAAATCCAATTCAAGTGACTGGTACTTCAAGCATAATTTAAAATACTTGATATTGGAGCTTGTTCTCAAAAGTGATGACAGCTTTGTTATAAATTACAGAGGAGGCAGATGGGGAGGAACAGCCCCACATGAACAGAGGAGACTGATGGGGAGGAACAGCCCCACGTGAAGATAGGAGACTGATGGGGAGCAACAGCCCCACGTGAACAGAGGAGACTGATGGGCAGGAACAGCCCCACGTGAATAGAGGAGACTGATGGGGAGGAACAGCCCCATGTGAACAGAGGAGACTGATGGGGAGGAACAGCCCCACGTGAACAGAGGAGACTGATGGGCAGGAACAGCCCCACGTGAACAGAGGAGACTGATGGGGAGGAACAGCCCCACGTGAAGATAGGAGACTGACGGGAGGAACGGTCCCACATGAAGATAGGAGACTGACGGGAGGAACGGTCCCACATGAAGATAGGAGACTGACGGGAGGAACGGTCCCACATGAAGATAGGAGACTGATGGGCAGGAACGGCCACACGTGAACAGAAGAGACTGAAAAGGAGGAACGGTCCTAAGTGACGAGAGGAGACAAGAGACGTGAGGAGCGATCTGTAGCCTGGAACCAAATTTCATCCCATCTCTCTCTCACTCAATGGTGACAAATTGAATAGCTCCTGATGAAAATACAGTATTATGTGGTTGCTCCTGTTTGGCTATATACTTTATGTCACCATAATGACAAAGCAAAAACAGGTTCAACATTATTTTTGCAAAAATAAATCAACTGAAATATCACATTTACATAAATATCCAGACCCTTTACTCAGTACTTTGCTGAAGCACCTTTGGCAGCGATTACAGCCTTGATTCTTCTTGGGTATGAGGTTACGATCTTGGCACACCTGTATTTGGGGACTCTCCCATTCTTCTCTGCAGATACTCACAAGCTCTGTCAGGTTGAATGGGGAGCGTCGCTGCACAGCTATTTTCAAGTCTCTCCAGAGATGTTCGATCAGCTTCAAGTCCGGGTTCTGGTGGGGTCACTCAAGGACATTCACAAATTTGTCACAAGTGTCGTGGAGGATCGTTAAAAAATATAACACTTACAAGAACTTGTGAATTTAATATAGGCTTTTAATACAAACATATCAGAAGCCTAGATGGTCCGTGGAACACACCCTTTTCCAGAGCAATGGCTCTGTTTTTATACACATACAACATATGAGTCCATCCCACATGCAAATGAAGTTACTTCCCTCAGTCCATCTGCCACCATTATCTTTCAATCTGTGCTTCCTGCTTGTTCACGCCTAATATGCCCATATCTGCTTTCAGTCAAGTTATAATGGTGACAGGACCTCTTCATGTCCCAAAAATAATACATGCCCATCTTATCCTATGGGCCCCTTATGTTTAGCTTGGTGTGTTCTTTGGTATACCTGTCCTTATTAGGACTAGTAGACTATGTCTCTTCTCTTCATGTCCTAAAAATATATGCCCTATGTCTATAGTCCATCAGTTGGTCATTTGGCTGAACCCCTCCTTTGTGTGTCCCTCTGACCTTGGCATGTCCAGCTGTCCTATGCTCTCATGGCCTTACTCTGGCCTCCTGTCCTATACAATAGACAATGCATTTTACCAGAATGGCAAATGCACTCTAAGTGTATCTTCCTCTTGTGTTACAGTATAATGTTTGTCCCTTTATGTACAGCTTGCTCCCACACAAGCTGCTCCTGCCTTGCCTCGGCTGTGTGCTTAGTGCCGTTGTCCTGTTGGAAGGTGAACCTTCACCCCAGTCTGAGGTTCTGAGTGCTCTGGAGCAGGTTTTCATAAATTATCTCTTTGTACTTTGCTCCGTTCATCTTTCCCTCGATCTTGACTAGTCTCCCAGTCCCTGCCGCTGAAATACATCCCCACAGCATGATGCTGCCTCCACCATACCTCACCGTAGGGATGGTGCCAGGTTTCCTCCAGACGTGACACTTGGCATTCATGCCAAAGATTTCAATCTTGGTTTCATCGGACCAGAGAATCTTGTTTCTCGTGGCCTGAGAGACCTTTAGGTGCCTTTTGGCAAACTTCAAGCGGGCTAGCATGTGCCTTTTACTGAGGAGTGGCTTCCGTCTGGCCACTCCACCATAACGGCCTGATTGGTGGAGCGCTGCAGAGATTGTTGTCCTTCTGGAAGGTTCGGCTTGGGTTTTGATCTGACATGCACTGTCAACTGCTGGACCTTATATAGATAGGTGTGTACCTTTCCAAATCATGTCCAATCAATTGAATTGACAACAGGTGGACTCCAATCAAGTTGTAGAAACATCTCATGGATGATCAGAAGGTGACGTCAGTATAGGTGTATCAAAGCTGGGACCCAGAGACTGAAAAAACAGCTTCTATCTCAAGGCTCTCCGACTGTTAAATAGCCATCGCTAGCCATCTTCGTTACGTAACTTTGCACCTTAAAGGCTGCTGCCCTGTATACATGGAATCATTGGCACTTTAAAACCTCTTGGGGATAGGGGGCAGCATTTTCACTTTTGGATAAATAGCGTGCCCAATTTCTACTTCCTGCTACTCATGCCAAGAATATAAGATATGCATATTATTAGTAGATTTTGATAGAAAACACTCTGAAGTTTCTAAAACTGTTGGAATCATGTCTGTGAGTATAACCAAACGTATGTAGCAGGCAAAACACAGAGGACTAACGATTCAGAATTTATTTTTTTGAGGTCACTGTCTATTTAATGAGGTTTCATTGGGAAACGAGATTTCTAAGGCAATTGTTTGCAGTTCCTACCGCTTCCACTGGATGTCACCAGTCTTTGGAAATTGGTTGAGGTTATTCCTTTGTGTAATGAAGAAGTACGGCCATCTTGAATTTGTGTAATTTGAATTGTACTTTTTGAGAAGGCCCATGACTGAAAAAGTAGCGTGAGTTTGTTGTCTTCCTGTATTGAACACAGATTGTCCCGTCTACAATTTGATTGATTATTAATATTTAAAAATACCTAAAGTTGTATTACAAAAGTAGTTTGAAATGTTTTGGCAAAGTTTACAGGTAACTTTTGAGATATTTTGTTGTGACGTTGCGCAAATTGGAAGCTGTTTTTTTCTGGATCAAACGTGCCAAATAAATGGAAATTTTCGATATATATCGACGGAATTAATTGAACAAAAGGACCATTTGTGATGTTTATGGGACATATTGGAGTGCCAACAAAAGAAGCTCGTCAAAGGTAAGACATGATTTATATTTTATTTCTGCGTTTTGTGTGGTGCCTGCAGGGTTTAAATATGCTACTCTCTCTTTGTTTACTGTTTTGCTATCATCAGATAATAGCTGTCATGGCCAAATCTGACATGTTGGCTGGATTCACAACAAGTGTAGCTTTAATTTGGTATCTTACATGTGTGATTTATTGAAAGTTTAAATTTTATAGTATTTATATGAATTTTCCCTGGATATTGGCCAGGTATTTTTATTTTATCTTTATTTAGGCAAGTCAGTTAAGAACAAATTCTTATTTTCAATGACGGCCTGGGAACAGTGGGTTAACTGCCTGTTCAGGGGCAGAACGACAGATCTGTGCCTTGTCAACTCTGGGATTTGAACTTGCAACCTTCCGGTTACTAGCCCAACGCTCTAACCACTAGGCTACCCTGCCGCCCCGGCATGCATCTGTTGGTCACAGAAAAAGCATCCCAAACAGTGGGTGACATGTCTGGTGAGTGTGTCGATCCAGAGCATCCCAAACATGCTCAGTGGGTGACATGTCTGGTGAGTGTGTCGATCCAGAGCATCCCAAACATGCTCAGTGGGTGACATGTCTGGTGAGTGTATCGTACGCGTCGATCCAGAGCATCCCAAACATGCTCAGTGGGTGTCATGTCTGGTGAGTGTGTCGTACACGTCGATCCAGAGCATCCCAAACATGCTCAGTGGGTGACATGTCTGGTGAGTGTGTGGACGATGGAAGAACTGGGACATTTTCAGCTTCTAAGAATTGTGTAGAGATCCTTGCGACATGGGGCAATGCATTATCATGCTGAAATATGAGGTGTTGGAAGTGGATGAATGTCACGACAATGAACCTCAGGATCTCGTCACGGTATCTCTGTCTCTCTCCAAGCTATTACACCACAACCTCACCAAGCTATTACACTACAACCTTACCAAGCTATTACACTACAACCTTACCAAGCTATTACACTACAACCTTACCAAGCTATTACACTACAACCTTACCAAGCTATTACACTACAACCTCACCAAGCTATTACCCTACAACCTTACCAAGCTATTACCGTACAACCTCACCAAGCTATTACCCTACAACCTTACCAAGCTATTACCCTACAACCTTACCAAGCTATTACACTAGATCCTCACCAAGCTATTACCTTACCAAGCTATTACACTACACACTGCACACTGCCCTAAAACATCTGGACAAGAGGAATACCTATGTGAGAATGCTGTTCATCGACTACAGCTCGGCATTCAACACCATAGTACCCTCCAAGCTCGTCATCAAGCTCGAGACCCTGGGAATCGACCCCGTCCTGTGCAACTGGGTTCTGGACTTCCTGACGGGCCGCCCCCAGGTGGTGAGGGTAGGCAACAACATCTCCACCCCGCTGATCCTCAACACTGGGGCCCCACAAGGGTGCGTTCTGAGCCCTCTCCTGTACTCCCTGTTCACCCACGACTGCGTGGCCATGCACGCCTCCAACTCAATCATCAAGTTTGCGGACGACACAACAGTGGTAGGCTTGATTACCAACAATGACGAGACGGCCTACAGGGAGGAGGTGAGGGCCCTCGGAGTGTGGTGTCAGGAAAATAACTTCACACTCAACGTCAACAAAACTAAGGAGATGATTGTGGACTTCAGGAAAAAGCAGAGGGAACACCCCCCTATCCACATCGATGGAATAGTAGTGGAGAGGGTAGCAAGTTTTAAGTTCCTCGGCATACACATCACAGACTGACTGAATTGGTCCACTCACACAGACAGCATTGTGAAGAAGGCGCAGCAGCGCCTCTTCAACCTCAGGAGGCTGAAGAAATTCGGTTTGTCACTAAAAGCACTCACAAACTTCTACAGATGCACAATCGAGAGCATCCTGGCGGGCTGTATCACCGCCTGGTACGCCAACTGCTCCGCCCACAACCGTAAGGCTCTCCAAAGGGTAGTGAGGTCTGCACAACGCATCACCGGGGGCAAACTAACTGCCCTCCAGGACACCTACACCACCCGATGTTACAGGAAGGCCATAAAGATCATCAAGGACATCAACCACCCGAGCCACTGCCTGTTCACCCCGCTATCATCCAGAAGGCGAGGTCAGTACAGGTGCATCAAAGCTGGGACCGAGAGACTGAAAAACAGCTTCTATCTCAAGGCCATCAGACTGTTAAACAGCCACCACTAACATTGAGTGGCTGCTGCCAACACACTGACACTGACACTGACTCAACTCCAGCCACTTAAATAATGGGAATTGATGGGAAATGATGTAAATATATCACTAGCCACTTTAAACAATGCTACCTTATATAATGTTACTTACCCTACATTATTCATCTCATATGCATACGTATATACTGTACTCTATATCATCGACTGCATCCTTATGTAATACATGTATCACTAGCCACTAACTATGCCACTTTGTTTACATACTCACCTCATGTATGTACTGTACTAGATACCATCTACTGTATCCTGCCTATGCTGCTCTGTACCATCACTCATTCATATATCCTTATGTACATATTCTTTATCCCCTTACACTGTGTATAAGACAGTAGTTTTGGAATTGTTAGTTAGATTACTTGTTGGTTATTACTGCATTGTCGGAACTAGAAGCACAAGCGTTTCGCTACACTCGCATTAACATCTGCTAACCATGTGTATGTGACAAATAAAATTTGATTTGATTTGATTACAACCTCACCAAGCTATTACACTACAACCTAACCAAAACCATGCATGTCATCTGTAGTTGTGAGGCCGGTTTATCGTTTTGCCAAACTCTCAAAAATTATGTTGTACGCGGCTAATGGTAGAGAAATTAACATTAAATTATTTGGCAACAGCTTTGGTGGACAATCCTGCAGTTAGCAGGCCAATTGCACTCTCACTCAAAACTGAAGACATCTGTGGCATTGTGTTGTGTGACAAAACTGCACACTTTAGAGTGGCCTTTTATTGTCCGATCAAGTAACCATCACGCTGTTTTAATCAGCTTCTTGATATGCCTGTCAGGTGGATGGATTATCTTGGAAAATTTGAAATGCTCACTAACACGGATGTAAACAAATTTGAGCACAACATTTGAGATAAATAAGCTTTTTGTGAACATGAAAAATGTCTGTGATCTTATATTTCAGCTCATTAAACATGGGACCTACATTTGTATACAGTACCAATCGAAATTTTAAACACAGGTATTCATTCAAGGGTTTTTGTATATTTTTACTATATTCTAAATGCAGAATAATGGTAAAGACAACAGAATTATTAAATAACATATATGGAATCATGTATTAACCAAAAAAGTGTTAAACAAATTAAAATGTATTTTAGATTGTAGATTATTCAAATTAGCTTTGAAGACTCTTGGCATTCTCTCTACCAGCTTCACCTGGAATCATTTTCCAACAGTCTTGAAGAAGTTCCCACATATGCTGAGCACTTGATGGCTGCTTTTCCTTCCCTCTGCGGTCCAACTCATCCCAAACCATCTCAATTGGATTGAGGTTGGGTGGAGGCCAGGTCATCTGATGCATTACCTCCATCACTCACCTTGTTGGTCAAATAGCCCTTAAACAGCCTGGAGGTGTGTTGGGTCATTGTCCTGATGAAAAACAAATGATAGTCACACTAGGCGCAAACCAGATGGGATGGCATATCGCTGCAGAATTCTAAAGAAATCACAGACAGTGTCAACAGCAAAGCACCCCCACAGTATCACACCACCTCCTCTATGCTTCACGGTGGGAACATGTGAAGATCATCCATTCACCTACTCTGTGTCTCAAATAGACACGGCTGTTGGATCTAAAAATCTCAAAATTGGACTTATCAGACCAAAGGACAGATTTCCAATTGTCTAAAGTCCATTGCTCGTACTTCTTGGCCCAAGCAATTATCTTATTCTCATTGTTGTCCTCTAATAGTAGTGGTTAATTTGCAGTAATTTGACCACGATTGAAGGTTAAATAAAAATAAATAAATGAAGGCCTGATTTACACGGTCTCCTCTGAACAATTCATGTTGAGATGTGTCTGTTACTTGAACTCTGAAGCATCTATTTGACCTGCAATTTCTGAGGCTGATAACTAATGAATTTATCCTCTGCAGCAGAGGTAACTCTGGGTCTTCCTTTCCTGTGGCGGTCCTCTCGAGAGCTAGTTTCATCATAACCCTTGATGGTTTTTGCGACTGCACTTGAAGAAACTTCCAAAATTCTTGAAATGTTCCTGATTGACAGACCTTCATGTCTTAAAGTAATGATGGATTGTCATTTCTCTTTGTTTATTTGAGCTGTTCTTACCATGATATGGACTTTGTTTTTTACCAAATAGGTCTATCCTCTGTATACCAACCCTACCTTGTCAAAACACAGCTGACTAAGAAGGAAATACAATTCCACAAATTCACTTTTAACAAGGCACACCTGTTAATTGAAATGCATTCCAGGTGATTACTTCATGGAGCTGGTTGAGAGAATGCCAAGAGTGTGCAACATTGTCATCAAGGCAAATGGTGGCTACTATATATTTTAAATTGTTTAACACTTTTTTTGGTTACCACATGATTCCATATGTGTTATGTCATAGTTTTTCTGTCTTCACTATTATTCTACAATGTAGAAAATAGTAAAAACTAAAGAAAAACCCTGGAAAGAGTAGGTGAGTCCAAAATGACTGGTTGCTGTATGTGCCTTTGGAAGTATTCATACCCTCTGACTTTTTCCACAATTTGTCATATTATACTTAATATGTCATCAATACCCAATGATGACAAAGTAAAAACAAGTTTCTGTTCCTCGATGTAGTCAAGGATCGGCAGGATAGTCAGTTTTATGAGGGAATGTTTGGCAGCATGAGTTTTTTATAAATAAAAAAATCCTTTATTTAACTGTACAAGTCAGTTAAGAACAAATTTTGTTTTCAATGATGGCCTAAGAACATTTGAGTAATTGCCTTGTTCAGTTGCAGAAGAACAGATGTTTACCTTGTTAGCTCTGGGAATCAATCTTGCAACCTTTCGGTTACTAGTCCAATGTTCTAACCACTAGGCTAACTGCCGAGGGAAGGATGCTTCGTTACAAAATAGGATGCCGATTCTAGATTTAATTTTGGATTGGAGATGTTTATTGTGAATCTGGAAGGAGAGTTTACTGTCTAGCCAGACACCTAGGTATTTATAGTTGTCCACATATTCTAAGTCAGAACCGTCCAGAGTATTGATGCTAGACGGCGGGCGAGTGCGGGCAGCAAAAGAGCATGCATTTAGTTTTGCTTGCATTTAAGAGCAGTTGGAGGCCACGGAAGGAGTGTTGGATGGCATTGAAGCTTGTCTGGAGGTTTGTTAACACAGTGTCCAAAGAAGGGCCAGAATTATACAGAATGGTGTCGTCTGCGTGGAGGTGGATCAGAGAATCACTATCAGCAAGAGCGAAAATATTGATGTGTACAGAGAAAGGAGTCGGCCCAAGAATTGAACCCTGTGACACCACCATAGAGACTGCCAGAGGTCCAGACAACAGGCCCTCGGATTTGACACACTGAACTCTGTCTGAGAAGTAGTTGGTGAACCAGGCAAGGTAGTCATCTGAGAAACCAAGGCTGTTGAGTCTGCAGATAAGAAGGTGATGATTGACAGAGTCGAAAGCCTTGGCCAGGTCGATGAATATGGCTGCACAGTAATGTCTCTTATCCATGGCGGTTATGATAATGTTTAGGACCTTGAGCGTGGCTGAGGTGCACCCATGACCAGCTCAGAAACCAGATTGCAAAGCAGAGAAGGTACAGTGGGATTCAAAATGGTTGTGATTTGTTTGTTCACTTGGCTTTTGAAGACTTTAGATCGGATAGATATAGGTCTGTAACAGTTTGGGTCTAGAGTGTCACCCCCTTTGAAGAGAGGGGATGAATGCGGCAGCTTTCCAATCTTCAGGAATCTCAGACGAAAGAGACGAATTTGAACCAACAAGTAATAGAGGTTGCAACAATTGCAGCGGATCATTTTATAAAGAGGCGGTCCAGATTGTCTAGCCCTTCTCATTTGTAGGGGTCCAGATTGTCTAGCCCTTCTCATTTATAGGGGTCCAGATTGTCTAGCCCTTCTCATTTGTAGGGGTCCAGATTGTCTAGCCCTTCTCATTTGTAGGGGTCCAGATTGTCTAGCCCTTCTCATTTATAGGGGTCCAGATTTTGCAGATCTTTCAGAACATCAGCTATCTGGATTTGGGTGAAGGAGAAATGGAGGAGGCTTGGGCAAGCTGCTGTGGGGGGTGCAGAGCTGTTAACCGCGGTAGGGGTAGCCAGGGGGAAAGTATGGCTAGCCGTAGAACAATGCTTATTGAAATGCATGGACTCTGTTTTTTTTTACAGAGTCCCAAACGTTTTGGAGTTTGTGCTACAAGATGCAAATTTCAGTTTGAGAAAGCTAGACTTAGCTTTCCTAACTGCCTATGTATCATAGTTCCTAACTTCCCTGAAAAGTTGCATATCGCGGGGGCTATTCGATGCTAACGCAGTATGCCACAAGATGTTTTTGTGCTGGTCAAGGTCAGTCAGGTCTGGAGTGAACCAAGGCCTATATCTGTTCTTAGTTCATCTACTGATGGAATGAGGTCAATATCCTTTCAGGATACCCGGGCAAGGTCGATTAGAAAGGCCTGCTCGCTGAAGTGTTTTAGGGAGCGTTTGATAGTGATGAGGGGTGATCGTTTGACTACGAACCCAATAAGGACGGAATGAGGCAGTGATTGCTAAGATCCTGGTTGATGACAGCAGAGGTGTATTTAGAGGGCAGGTTGGTCAAGATGGTATCTATGTTGTTGGCCGTGTTTGCGGATTTAGGGTTGTACCTGGTAGGTTTCATGATGATTTGTTTGCGATTGAGGGCATCTAGCTTAGATCATAGGATGGCTGGGGTGTTACGCATATCCCAGTTTAGGTCACCTAACAGTACAAACTATTAAATATTAAAATATTTCTGGAAAGGTGGATTTTTAAAAGTAGAAGCTCGAACTGTTTGGGCACAGACCTGGATGGTATGACAGAACTCTGCAGGCTCTCTCATCAGTAGATTGCAACTCCAACCCCTTTTGACAGTTCTATCTTGTGGAAAATGTTGTAGTTGGGGATGGAAATTTCAGCAATTTTGGTAGCCTTCCTAAGCCTGGATTCAGACACGGCTGGGGCATCAGGGTTGGCGGAGTGTGCTAAAGCAGTGAGTAAAACAAACTTAGGGAGGAGGCTTCTGATGTTAACATGCATGAAAGCAAGGCTTTTACAGTTACAGAAGTCAACAAATGAGAGTGCCTGGGGAATGGGAGTGGTGCTGGGGCCTGCAGGGCCTGGGTAAACCTCTACATCACAAGAGGAACAGCGGAGGAGTAGGATAAGGGTACGGCTAAAGGCTATAAGAACTGGTCGTCTAGTGAGTTTGGAACAGAGAATAGAAGGAGCATATTTCTGGGCGTGTTGGAATAGATTCAAGGCATATTGTACAGTGGAGGTAAATCTAGGCTTTGAGTGACGATGAGAGAGGTTTCGTCTCTGTAGGCACCAAACCAGGTGAGGTCTCCGCATGTGTGTGGGGTGGGACAAAATACCTATCTAAGGCATGTTGTGCGCGACTGATGGCTCTACAGTGAAATAAAACAGCAACACTAGCCAAGACAGCATTATACAAGGCATATTGACATTAGAGAGAGGCATAAAGCAATCACAGGTGTTGATCGGGAAAGCCAACGCAACAACGTGTAAATAGCGATGAATGGGCAGAGCGGGTCAGTTAGGTACATACAGGACATGAGTTCAAGGCTGGGGCTGACAGGTAAACAAAATGAGGTACCGTGTAATTGAAACAGTCCAGGGGGAATCAGCTGTGTCATAGATCAATAAACTAATGTAAAAATAATTGAATCAATCAAAATGCAACGCAATAAATTTACTTAACAATAATGAGGCTATGTACAGGGTATTATAGCACAGTCAATGTGGTGGCTATATGCAGGGTGTTACGGTACATATATATATAGGTGTATATAGTCTCCACATTTACCCTGTACCGGTATCCCCTGTATATAGCCTCCACATTGACTCTGTACCGGTACCCTCTGTATATAGCCTCCACATTGACCCTGTACCGGTACCCCCTGAATATAGCCTCCACATTGACCCTGTACCGGTACCCCCTGTATATAGCCTCCAAATTGACTCTGTACCGGTACCCCCTGTATATAGTCTCCACATTGACTCTGTACCAGTACCCCCTGTATATAGTCTCCACATTGACCCTGTACCGGTACCCCCTGTATATAGCCTCCAAATTGACTCTGTACCAGTACCCCCTGTATATAGTCTCCACATTGACTCTGTACCAGTACCCCCTGTATATAGTCTCCACATTGACCCTGTACCAGTACCCCCTGAATATAGCCTCCACATTGACCCTGTACCGGTACCCCCTGTATATAGCCTCCAAATTGACTCTGTACCGGTACCCCTTGTATATAGCCTCCACATTGACCCTGTACCAGTACCCCTGTATATAGCCTCCACATTGACTGTACTGGTACCCCCTGTATATAGCCTCCACATTGACTCTGTACTGGTACCCCCTGTATATAGCCTCCACATTGACTCTGTACTGGTACCCCCTGTATATAGCCTCCACATTGACTCTGTACTGGCACCCCCTGTATATAGCCTCCACATTGACTCTGTACTGGTACCCCCTGTATATAGCCTCCACATTGACTCTGTACTGGTACCCCCTGTATATAGCCTCCACATTGACTCTGTACAGGCTCTATACAGCTCTCTCTTCTCCTGTTCTGTTTTTCTGCATTTTTCTTCTCATTAAACTTACCTCTGCATCTGCTTCCTGACTCCATTTGTATATAAAGTACGCAACAGAAAATTGACTCATTATATGGGAGAAGCAAGAAAGACATCTCCCAGAGACACCTACTTCGACAACACCACGATCAGCTGGCACAACTATGGATGAGGTCATCCGTATTCTCAGCCACATCAACACACTAACCAAGAAGATCAACCTCCAACTAGTGGAGGAATTCCTACCACGATTTCGTCCCAGTGAGCCTGTCCCCTCGCCTACCCAGCAGTCTGCCCAGGTCAGCGAGCCAGCCCTTCAGCCTTCCCAGCAGTCTGCCCAGGTCAGCGAGCCAGCCCCCCAACCTACCCAGCAGTCTGCCCAGGTCAGCGAGCCAGCACCCCAGCCTACCCAGCAGTCTGCCCAGGTCAGCGAGCCAGCACCCCAGCCTACCCAGCAGTCTGCCCAGGTCAGCGAGCCAGCCCCCCAGCCTACCCAGCAGTCTGCCCAGGTCAGAAAGCCAGCACCCCAGCCTACCCAGCAGTCTGCCCAGGTCAGCGAGCCAGTACCCCAGCCTACCCAGCAGTCTTCCCAGGTCAGCGAGCCAGCACCCCAGCCTACCCAGCAGTCTGCCCTGGTCAGCGAGCCAGCACCCCAGCCTACCCAGCAGTCTTCCCAGGTCAGCGAGCCAGCCCCCCCAACCTACCCAGCAGTCTGCCCAGGTCAGCTAGCCAGCACCCCAGCCTACCCAGCGGTCTGCAAAGGTCAGTAATGCCCGACTGTCCCTCCCATACAAGTATGATGGCTTGCAGTAAGACCGTGGCTTCTTACTGCAGTTCTCATTCTAATTCGACCATCAGACAGAAGCCCCCACCACAGAGATGTCCAAGGTCTCCATGGTCATTTCCTTGCTGAACGGTCGGGTGTGTAAGTGGGCTACGGCCATCTGGGAGAGAGGTGAGGAAGAGCTGGGTTCCTAGGAGATGTTCATGGCTCTGTTCAGGGCTGTCGTCGACCATCCACCTGTGGGGCAGAGAGGGATATGAGCGACCACTTCAACTCACTTCAACGCCTCCCTCCCCTCTCATCCTCCTCCTTTGGCTGTCCTGAGGCAGTCTGAACCCATGGAGGTAGGGGCCACACAACTCTCCGTGGCAGAGAGCGGCGTCGCTGGAGACAGATGGTGCTCGGTTCCTATTGTGACAAGGAGTGGCACTAGCTTCAGCGGGGGGGTCTACGGGGGGAGGCAGCCCAGTAATCGTCCATCTCCATGGGTAGGGTTGAGTATTCCATCATCATCGCTTGCCGGCAAACCGTACCTGGCTTCCATTTCACTGGCTGGCTGTCCCTCATGTGTTGTCTCTTCAGCCCTAGTGGACTCCGGGGATTTTCATCTCCCATGTCCACGCCTCCTCCCTGAACATTACCTAATCACTCATCTCCTCTTCCGGTCTAAGCCCTGGATAATCCAGCACAATCACACACATTTACAGCACCACTCACACTCACCATGGGAAACATGCACCAAGAAAGCCTTCTCTTCCTCATCATCATCGCAGTCCTCCTCCTGCCGTGGCTCCAACATCATGACCCCCACCAATTCCTTGTCGAGGATGAAAATGACCGGATGCAGGAAGACATGTGGTTCCACGTCGGTTGAGAGACGGGGATGTTTTCTCCATGACCCACACCACCTGTCTTCCTCCTCATCACCCGTGGCGCTAAGCAGGCTCTGTTGGCGGGGCTGAAAACCGAGGCCATGGAGGAGTACATCCAGGAGCCTCTCCAACAGGGTTTCATCCACCTCCCCTGCGTTGGCAGGCTTCTTCTTCGTGGCCAAGAAGGACGGAGGTCTAACTCGCTGCATCGATTACAGATTCCATATGTGTTATTTCATAGTTTTGATGTCTTCACTTTTATTCTACAATGTAGAAAAGAGTCAAAATAATGAAAAACCCTTGAATGAGTAGGTGTGTCCAAACTTTTGACTGGTACGGTACCACATATTTAATCCCTTTTTTGTGTGTAGGCTCACAATTTTTTTATCTGTACCGGTTACCTTCAGATGAGTCCCGTGACTCTGGTGTGGTCGGTAAGCAAAATGGAGAACACGATTGTGTTTGTGAGAATCTCGCATTTCTACGTTGATGTCCCATTAGTTAGTAGCTCAAACGGGTAGGACTCTGGCGAATGAGATGCATCCAATGCAAGACAAAATGTTTTTAAATGATCTCTGTCCTAAACTCGTGGATTATCATAGGGATGTTTCTGTATTGTAATTTAGATTGACGCACAGGTGTGTCAAACAACTCTAGGGGATAAATATATTCCATTAACTGATCTTTGGAAGACATGGAGGTAAGGGAATCTAGCTAAAATATAGAATATTGATAACAATTCTGAGAAATAACCAATAATGCCACAAGAATATTGATCAACGTGATAATAACCGTGTTGAAATGATACACCATATAGTACAAACAATTTGCAATGCATCACATTATAGAGGGTTATACAGTAACATGACTGAATCACATTATAGAGGGTTATACAGTAACATGACTGAATCACATTATAGAGGGTTATACAGTAACATGACTGCATCACATTATAGACAGATACGTAACTGCCAGACTGACAGAGAAAGAGTCCAGGCCATATTTTATCGAGGGCCCTAATATTGCGGACAAGTTGCGATTTTAGAGGGCAGTTAACTGTTTCTATGGCAACGCTGTCCTCACGTTGTCCTCACCAACCTCCTCACCAACCTCCTACCCTGAAATTAGTGTGGGGGGGGTGTGGCGCCACCCAAAACTGTTCCACGGTATGGGGTGCCCTCTCTACCTGCTCTCTGATTGGCTGTCTAGATCTAAAAACAACTACTCAAAAAGACAAACCCCCCTCACACACCCCTGGTGCTGGTTCTCCTCCAGACAAATGGCTATTCCCTATGTAGTATTTGATCAGAGCCCATAGTGCGTTATATTTGTTGCCTCAGACTGATCCTCAGACTGATACACTCAAGACAACAGCAGCTGAAAACCAGACACAGCTGAGATGCTCCACAGTCTGACCGTCTGTCTGCCTTTTATAGGCCTCAGCGTTTTCCTCTCTGTCTTCTGGAAACAGGAGACAAAAGGGCTGTGGTTTATTACAAATCCAAGGCAACGTTCCAGCCTGACTCTGGATGTGGGTTGGGGCCAATCCATCACCACTTTCACCTTGTCCGGATCCACCCGAATGTTACCGGCAGCGATCACGTAACCCAGAAAGAGATAGTAGAGTGATGAATTTCCCTCTTCTCCGTCTTGACAAACAACTAGTTCTCCAGGAGGTGCTGGAGGACTTGACGGACGTGGAGAACATGCTCCTAAACGGGAAAAGACAAGGATGTCATCATGGTAGACAAACACAAACCGGTTCAACATGTCAAATCAATGACCATAGCCTGGAACACTGCTGGGGAGTGTTGGTCAGTCCAAATGGTGTAACCAGATTCTCATATTGCCTGCTAGCTGTGTTAAAGCACGCCGGACGATGTTCAGGGCCGGGCTGCGCCGCCTTGAGGCAATGCACGTGGATGAACGGGCTCCAACCCAGGAGAGAACCCGTAGCCCATTCGAACAGGGGATTGTGCCCCATGTTGCCATGACAACCCCAAAACCACACTGGTGCATGAGGAGATTCAATGAGCAGGAACCGCATGGACTGTCTGTGATTTCCCTGACACTCGCAGGTTGATGGGAATCATACTGTGAGTGACCCCACCAATATAGCATCCGTCCAATGCTCTGGCATCCATGGGAACAGAGAGGAGCTGGGTCCATAAAGCTCTCTTTGGCCCCAGAGTCCACGAGTACCCGGAGAGATTTAGACTGGTCACCCCACAACAGGATAGCAAGAGTACGAGTAATGGGAGACTTCCTATATGGCCCAACAGTGTACTCGTTCCTACAGATAAGCCTGGGCTTTTTATTGGCCAGGTGGATATGTAATGTCCTGAAGTCAATACAGACAGCTTTTAGAGCTCAGTCCGCGTAAACGTTCCTCAGGGGACAATCTACCCCTGTCCAGAGCGCCGGAGGAGGAGAGCGGAAAACCGTGGACGGGCGCCCGGGATCAGACAGGCAGAAAGGTCAGATCAGGGAAGACTAGAAAAACACAATTGCGAGAAGGAGAAATGGGAAACACGATGGTAAGATCTGAGAAGACAAGACGATCTGGCAATAGACAAACAGAAAACACAGGTATAAATACACAAGGGATAATGAGGAAAAATAGGAGACACCTGGCGGGTGGCAGTGACAAGCACAAGATAGGTGAAACAGATCAGGGTGTTAACTCAAATTAACCAATCAGCAGGGAGGCTGAGATGGCATATGTATCATGTAGGTGACAGTATGGCGAAATGTTTATTATTTTTCACAAGCGCTAAAAATAATTTACAATTTCTGAACTTTTTGATGCCGCCGTCAGACAAAATAACCAACCTATCATGTTTGGGTTCCTATTGAGTACAATGTCCAAAATTTTACTTTGCGTTAGTAACATGTCTTGGTCATTTTGTGCTTTTGCTCGAGGCAGTGAGATGTGTACACATCAACAACAACATCAACAACAACATCAACAACAACATCAACAACAACATCAACAACAACAACGACAAGAGTGGATGCTGAATGCAAAATGTACACTCTGTGTTTTTATTTACCTTTGACTGTCAGCGGTAACCCTGTCGTTCTCGTGCTTCTATCTACTGACCATGGGTCGTCCTCTCTTAAATGAATTCTACTACTGTGTCCTCTTTCTACTGACCATGGGTCGTCCTCTTCTCTCCTACATGTATTCTACTACTGTGTCTTCATTCTACTGACCATGGGTTGTCCTCTCTTAAATGAATTATACTACTGTGTCTTCTATCTACTGACCATGGGTCGTCCTCTCTTAAATGAATTATACTACTGTGTCTTCTATCTACTGACCATGGGTCGTCCTCTCTTAAATGAATTCTACTACTGTGTCCTCTTTCTACTGACCATGGGTCGTCCTCTTCTCTCCTACATGTATTCTACTACTGTGTCTTCATTCTACTGACCATGGGTTGTCCTCTCTTAAATGAATTATACTACTGTGTCTTCTATCTACTGACCATGGGTCGTCCTCTCTTAAATGAATTATACTACTGTGTCTTCTATCTACTGACCATGGGTCGTCCTCTCTTAAATGAATTATACTACTGTGTCTTCTTTCTACTGACCATGGGTCGTCCTCTCTTAAATGAATTCTACTACTGTGTCTTCTTTCTACTGACCATGGGTCGTCCTCTTCTCTCCTACATGTATTCTACTACTGTGTCTTCATTCTACTGACCTTGGGTTGTCCTCTCTTAAATTAATTATACTACTGTGTCTTCTTTCTACTGACCATGGGTCGTCCTCTTCTCTCCTACATGTATTCTAATACTGTGTCTTCATTCTACTGACCATGGGTTGTCCTCTCTTAAATGAATTCTACTACTGTGTCTTCTTTCTACTGACCATGGGTCGTCCTCTTCTCTCCTACATGTATTCTAATACTGTGTCTTCATTCTACTGACCATGGGTTGTCCTCTCTTAAATTAATTCTACTACTGTGTCTTCTTTCTACTGACCATGGGTCGTCCTCTTCTCTCCTACATGTATTCTAATACTGTGTCTTCATTCTACTGACCATGGGTTGTCCTCTCTTAAATTAATTCTACTACTGTGTCTTCTTTCTACTGACCATGGGTCGTCCTCTCTTAAATGAATTCTACTACTGTGTCTTCTTTCTACTGACCATGGGTCGTCTCTTCTCTCCTACATGTATTCTACTACTGTGTCTTCTATCTACTGACCATGGGTCGTCCTCTCTTAAATATATTCTACTACTGTGTCTTCTATCTACTGACCATGGGTCGTCCTCTCTTAAATGAATTCTACTACTGTGTCTTCTATCTACTGACCATGGGTCGTCCTCTTCTCTCCTACATGTATTCTACTGTCCTGTCTTCTCTCCATGGGTTGGCTACCAGAGACTGAGAGACAAACTCTCACCACACACACACACACACACACACACACACACACACACACACACCAGACATGGTTTAACTATAGTTTTTAACTATGCTTTCTGGAAATAATATTTTTTTTAGGTTAACAAATAGTTACTTAAGTACGTGACTAAAACTATTCAAATACAGATCCCAAGAAATGACCTCTTTTACCAAGCTAGTTGAATACCGACCTCAGAACGTGACTACCATTATGGAGTGTACCTGGAACTGCATGTTGAAGACACCAACTATTATAATGGTCCCATGTTGCTCAGTTGGTAGAGCATGGCTCTTGTAACACCAGGGTTGTGGATTTGATTCCCACTGGGGACCAACATGAAAAATATATGCACTCACTACTGTAAATCTGCTATAATCTCCACCCAGCACAGCCAGAAGAGGACTGGCCACCCCTCATAGCCTGGTTCCTCTCCACCCAGTACAGCCAGAAGAGGACTGGCCACCCCTCATAGCCTGGTTCCTCTCCACCCAGCACAGCCAGAAGAGGACTGGCCACCCCTCATAGCCTGGTTCCTCTCCACCCAGTACAGCCAGAAGAGGACTGGCCACCCCTCATAGCCTGGTTCCTCTCCACCCAGCACAGCCAGAAGAGGACTGGCCACCCCTCATAGCCTGGTTCCTCTCCACCCAGTACAGCCAGAAGAGGACTGGCCACCCATCATAGCCTGGTTCCTCTCCACCCAGTACAGCCAGAAGAGGACTGGCCACCCCTCATAGCCTGGTTCCTCTCCACCCAGTACAGCCAGAAGAGGACTGGCCACCCCTCATAGCCTGGTTCCTCTCCACCCAGTACAGCCAGAAGAGGACTGGCCACCCCTCATAGCCTGGTTCCTCTCCACCCAGTACAGCCAGAAGAGGACTGGCCACCCATCATAGCCTGGTTCCTCTCCACCCAGCACAGCCAGAAGAGGACTGGCCACCCCTCATAGCCTGGTTCCTCTCCACCCAGTACAGCCAGAAGAGGACTGGCCACCCCTCATAGCCTGGTTCCTCTCCACCCAGTACAGCCAGAAGAGGACTGGCCACCCCTCATAGCCTGGTTCCTCTCCACCCAGTACAGCCAGAAGAGGACTGGCCACCCCTCATAGCCTGGTTCCTCTCCACCCAGTACAGCCAGAAGAGGACTGGCCACCCCTCATAGCCTGGTTCCTCTCCACCCAGTACAGCCAGAAGAGGACTGGCCACCCCTCATAGCCTGGTTCCTCTCCACCCAGTACAGCCAGAAGAGGACTGGCCACCCCTCATAGCCTGGTTCCTCTCCACCCAGCACAGCCAGAAGAGGACTGGCCACCCCTCATAGCCTGGTTCCTCTCCACCCAGTACAGCCAGAAGAGGACTGGCCATCCCTCATAGCCTGGTTCCTCTCCACCCAGTACAGCCAGAAGAGGACTGGCCACCACTCATAGCCTGGTTCCTCTCCACCCAGTACAGCCAGAAGAGGACTGGCCATCCCTCATAGCCTGGTTCCTCTCCACCCAGTACAGCCAGAAGAGGACTGGCCATCCCTCATAGCCTGGTTCCTCTCTACCCAGTACAGCCAGAAGAGGACTGGCCACCCCTCATAGAAGAGGACTGTACAGATAAGTATGAATATGTTTTGATGCACAACTATTTGCATTCCTGAAAATACTGCAGAGTAATTCAAAGCCAAACATTCCAACCTCTCTGACATGTTATTTTGTCTTCAAACACATAGTCTTTAAAGGGATTCATTCCTCTGGATACAAACTAACATGATTTTCATCCTACTTTGGCTGTAGTTGATTCAAGAAGGAAGTTGTGTGATGTTTCGTTTTCCTTTCGACTTCATAGCCATTTAGTTTGACTGTTAGCATTCTCAGTAGCACTTGACAATAAACTGTTCTGTGTAATAAAAACTGTAATTACGTTTTAACAAGATGTGTTACGTAATATTTAGGTAATTGCATTTTAATTGCATGGCAATGAGCTCAGAGTTTTTGTAACTACTGTAGAGATAAATAGTGACTGTTCCGTGTTCTATTTATGCAATACCTCCACTACTGTGTCAGCGATCATCACCGAGGGGCTATGCGCATTCTATGGAAAATAATTAACAATTTGGAAGGTGGGGTTTGACAATTTATTTATTATTTTTATTTAACTAGGCAAGTCAGTTAAGAACAAATTCTTATTTTCAATGACGGCCTAGGAACAGTGGGTTAACTGCCTGTTCAGGGGCAGAACGACAGATTTGTACCTTGTCAGCTCGGGGGTTTAAACTTGCAACCTTCCGGTTACTGGTCCAAGGCCTAAAATCTGAGAGCCTTCCGAACCATATGCTTATGATCCTACAGTATATTTAGATTAATTCAACGGTTGAAGCTGATGGTTGGTAGCCATCTAATAAAAAATATTTGATTTTCTGAGAGGAACTGAAAATACTTTCGCTTTGCAGCGATGCTTCCCATCCAACCTGACAGATCTTGAGAGGATCTGCAGAGAAGAATGGGAGAAACTCCCCAAATACAGGTGTGCCAAGCTTGTAGCGTCATACCCAAGAAGACTGGAGGCTGTAATCGCTGCCAAAGGTGCTTCAACAATGTACTGAGTAAAGTGTCTGAATACTTATGTAACTGTGCTATTTCATTTTTTTTAAATATACCTTTGAAAAAATGTCTAAAAACCGGTTTTATTTTTGTCATTATGGTGTACTGTGTGTATATTGGTGAGGTTGAAAAAAATTATTTAATACATTTTAGAAAAAGGTTGTAAAGTAACCAAATCAAGGGTTCTGTATACTCTCTGAATACACTGTATTTTTGACTAAATTGAGTATTTGAAAAGTTTGTATTTTCAAATAAACTACAAAAATACAAATTTATATTGCCTAGGTCTGACAAACACACAGAGAGGAGTAGTGCAAACACACACACACACAAACACACAGAGAGCAGTAATGCAAACACAAACACACAGAGAGGAGTAGTGCAAACACAAACACACAGAGAGGAGTAGTGCAGACACACACACACAGAGAGGAGTAGTGCAAACACAAACACACAGAGAGGAGTAGTGCAGACACACACACACAGAGAGGAGTAGTGCAGACACAAACACACAGAGAGGAGTAGTGCAGACACAAACACACAGAGAGGAGTAGTGCAAACACAAACACACAGAGAGGAGTAGTGCAGACACAAACACACAGAGAGGAGTAGTGCAGACACAAACACACAGAGAGGAGTAGTGCAAACACACACACACAGAGAGGAGTAGTGCAGACACAAACACACTGAGAGGAGTAGTGCAGACACACACACACTGAGAGGAGTAGTGCAGACACACACACACACAAACACACTGAGAGGAGTAGTGCAGACACACACACACTGAGAGGAGTAGTGCAGACACACACACACACAAACACACTGAGAGGAGTAGTGCAGACACACACACACACAAACACACAGAGAGGAGTAGTGCAGACACACACACACACAAACACACAGAGAGGAGTAGTGCAAACACACACACACACAAACACACAGAGAGGAGTAGTGCAAACACACACACACACACAGAGAGGAGTAGTGCAGACACACACACACAGAGAGGAGTAGTGCAAACACACAGAGAGGAGTAGTGCAAACACACACAAACACAAACACACAGCCTCTGAGTGCTGGAAACCAAAAGGAAAGGCAGGTGATTTTAATGAGGATCGCCATCAGCGTCAGATAATGGGGATCCCAATAAATCAAATCAAATCACGTTCCTAGTCTTACTGGGGTCCGACAGAACGAAAAATATATTACAGACAAAATACTTTACAATTTACATTTATAAAAATTAACATGTAGTGTGTTTGTGTGCAGTTCCACATGTCAAGTAGATCAAATCAAATCAAAAGTTTATTTGTCACGCGCGCCGAATACAACAGGTGTAGTAGACCTTACAGTGAAATGCCGAATACAACAGGTGTAGTAGACCTCACAGTGAAATGCTGAATACAACAGGTGTAGTAGACCTTACAGTGAAATGCTGAATACAACAGGTGTAGTAGACCTCACAGTGAAATGCTGAATACAACAGGTGTAGTAGACCTTACAGTGAAATGCTGAATACAACAGGTGTAGTAGACCTTACAGTGAAATGCTGAATACAACAGGTGTAGTAGACCTTACAGTGAAATGCTGAATACAACAACAGGTGTAGTAGACCTTACAGTGAAATGCTTACTTACAGGCTCTAACTAATGGTGAGAAGAAAAAAAAAGTGTGTGTGTGTGTGTGTGTGTGTAGGTAGGTATGTAAAGAAATAAAACAACAGTAAAAATACATTTGAAAAAAAGAGTAGCAAGGCTATATACAGACACCTGTTAGTCAGGCTTATTGAGGTAGTATGTACATAGTAGTATGTACATGTAGGTATCGTTAAAGTGACTATGCATATATGATATGATGAACAGAGAGTAGCAGAAGCGTAAAAAGAGAGGTCATCACATGGTGGAGAGGTGTTATGCCGTGAGGTGTTGCTTCGTCTGTTTTTTGAAACTAGGTTTGCTGTTCTCTTGCATTATATAAGACGGAAGGAAGTTCCATGCAATTATGGTTCTACGGTACATTTCCTTGAATTTGTTCTGGACCTGGGGACCTGTGAAAAGACCCCTAGTGGCGTGTCTTTCGGATTAAATGTGTAGCACAGCTGTGTGTAAGTTTACTATGCAAACAATTTGGAATTTCTATCTTTTTCTGACGCAGTCAGTCTCTCCTCAACTCTTATCCAAGAGAGACTGGCAGCATAGTATTTATATCAGCCCTCTGAATACAATGAAGAGCAGAACGTGCCGCTCTGTTCTGGGCCAGCTGCAGCTTATGACCATATAAATGACCATATAAATGACCATATAAATGACCATATAAATGGACAATAAATGGACAATAATCAAGATAAGACAAATCTAGAGCAGGACTTGTTTTGTGGAGTCGGGGTGTCAAAAAAGCAGAGCATCTCTTTATTACGTACAGGCATCTCCCCATCTTCACAACCATTGACAAACATTGGCTGCAGAGAATGGCCTTTACTGAAGAGCTCAGTGACTTTCAACGTGGCACCGTCATAGGATGCCACCTTTACAACAAGTCAGTTGGTCAACTTTCTGCCTTGCCCCAGTCAACTGTAAGTCCTGTTATTGTGAGGAGGAAACGTCTAGGAGCAACAACGGCTCAGCCGCGTAGCGATAGGCCACACAAGCTCACAGAATGACACCGCCGAGTGCTGAAGAACATAATGAGTAACAATCCTCTGTCCTCGGTGTGGAAGAACTTGTCTGGCCTGCACAGAGCCCTGACCTCAACTCCACCGGACATCTTTGGGATGAATTGGAATTTCGAAAGGCCAGCCAGTCCTAATCGCCCAACATCAATGCATGACCTCACTAATACTCTTGTGGCTGAATGGAAGGAAGTCCCCACAACAATTTTCCAACATCTGGAAAGCCTTCCCAGAAGAGAGTAGGCTGTTATAGCAGCAAAGAAGGGACCAACTCCATATTAATGCCCATGTTTTTGGAATGAGATGTTCGACGAGCAGGTGTCCACAAACTGTTGGTCATGTAGTGTCTGTGTTTTCTCTGTTTAAAATCTACGTAACAATGAAGAGCAAGACGTGCTGCTCCGTTCTGGGCCAACTGCAGCTTAACTAGGTCTTTCGTTGCAGCACTTGATATGGCTGGAAAATTAATCCTATTTAATTTAATTATATTTATTTAAATAAGATAAATAAAACTAGAGTCTGCAGGAATTCCTTTGTGGAGTGTGGTGTCAAAAAAAGTGGAGCGTCACCTCAACCCATCTTTACAACCATTGAATCTATATGTTTTGACCATGACAGTTTACAATCTAAGGTAACACAAAGTAATTTAGCCTCCTCAACTTGTTCAACGTCCACACCATTCATTACCAGATTCAGTTAGATAATGATTTGTACCAAACACAATGCTCTTAGTTTTAGAGGTGTTCAGGACCAGTTTATTACTGGCCACCCATTCCAAAACAGACTGTTAATGGTTTCAGTGATTTCATTAGCTGTGGTTGCTGATGCGCTTATGGTTGAATCATCAGCATACATGGACACAGATGCTTTGTTTAATGCCTGTGGTGGCAGGTCATTGGTAAAAATAGAAAATAGTAGAGGGCCTAGAGAGCTTCCCTGTGGTACACCATACTTTTTATGTTGGACAATAGAGAAGCTCCCATTTTAAAGAAAGCCCTCAGTGTTCTATTAGATAGATAGCTCTGAATCCATGATATGGTTTAAAAGCCATAACGCATACGTTTTCTCAACAACAGCTTATGGTCAGTAATATCAAATGCTGCACTGAAATCTAACAGTACAGCTCCCACAATGTTCTTATTATCAATGTATTTCAACCAATCATCAGTCATTTGTGTCAGTGCAGTACATATTGAGTGCCCTTCTCTATAAGCACGCTGAACATCTGTTGTTAATTTGTTTACAGAGAAATAGCATTGTATTTGGTCAAACACTCAGTAGCTTTCCATCTAAGTTGTCAATGCCAGGAGTCAGGAGTCCTCAGGTTGTCGCCTGCAATATCAGTTATGTTATACTCACAGACAATATTTTGACAGTTTTGGAAACTTTAGGGTGTTTTCTATCCTAATCTGCCAATTGTATGCATATTCTAGCTTCTGGGCCTGAGAAATAGGCAGTTTACTTCGGGTATGTTTTTCATTGTTTTGGGAACATCAAAATACTGCTCCCTAGTCTCAAGAGGTTTTTAACAAGGCACACATCTTAATTGAATTTCATTCCAGGTGACTACCTCATTAAATTGGTTGAGAGAATGCCAAGAGGGTGCAAAGCTGTCATCAAGGCACAGGGTGGCTACT